>NC_056732.1:813543885-813821385 GCF_019279795.1 Protopterus annectens
AAAGTTTTCCATGTTGGATACCATACATGCCACTCTCACCAGCTCGCCTTTAACAACCGCTTTCTTTTGGTGCATGGGATGCCACCTGGTGAAGTGCAGGTAGTTATTAGAAAAGGTAGGCTTCCTATAGATGTTGGACATATATTTATTCCCAGTTCTATCCTTAGATAGCATAATGTCCAAATAATGAATGCATTCATTATGGAAATGTGAAGTAAAGGGCAAAAACTCAACAGTGTTGTTCAAATAGTCAAAAAAAATCTTAAGGTTATCCACAGTATCATTCCATAGGAGGAAGATATCATCCAAAAATCTAGTATATGCTCCCCAAGATTTTGCAAAGGGGCTATTCAGGACAAATCTTTCTTCCTCCCGCTCAGTCATTACATAGTTGGCAAAAATGGGGGCACATGCTGCCCCCATTGCTACACCTGTGGCCTGTCTATACAGTTGTCCTTCAAAATAAATATAACTGTATTTAAGGACTAACTCCATTAAATCCACCATCTGTGCCACCCTCCAATTAGTCATATTGAATATTTTATTTAACTGATGTTCAAGATACTCAAGTCCTTCCTTATGGGGATCACAGAGAATAGATTATTTACACCAACAGTAAGAAATATGCTGTGGAGATTAAATGTTAGTTCATTAATCTTACTTAGAAAATCCCATGAATCTTGGCATATTTGCTTGATGTGACCCAAACCTGTTTTTAGATTCAAATCCAAAAATCATGCTATAGCACTAGTTTTAGATCTCCCCCCATCTATGATTTTTCTGAAGGGTGGATCATTAATATCAGAATGTATTTTTCGAATCCCAAAAATCTGAGCTAACATTGTTTTTTCAACTAGCATGTACCTATATTCCTTCTCTGAAATTTGTCCTTCAGTTACCATGACAAGCAATACTCTGTCTATTTTTGCATAACCAGCATTAATTTCACACTTCAACACTTCTTCATAAGTTTCAGTTACCAACAATTGATTCATTTTGTTCAAATAATCGACTCTATCCATTATTACAAACCCCCCCCCCCAATCAGGTTTCATAACCCTGATGTTATGATCCTCACTAACATCTTTCAGCAGCTGTTTTTCCTGTTTGTTTAAGTTATCAAATTCATTTACATATTTGTTTTGCAACATATTATGAAAGTCTAACTCACAAAACTTTTCAAACTGTTGTATCAGGACATGCAGTCGGGGATTGTAAACACTGGGCCCATATAATACATTTTCATGTTGAACATTTCCACCCAAAATCAAACTTAAATTTAATTTGCGACAGTACAACTTTAGATCAATCACAGTCTGTACAATGATTGCTCTTTTGGATGGCACAAAAGTCAATCCTTTTGACAATAAATTAACATGATTAATATCCATTTTTTTTTGAGAATAGTTAAACAGATGAAACTCTCCTTTATCATTTAAAACAGTGGTATAAGATGAACTGCAACAGTCAATGTCAATGGAGGCATTGCAAAATTCATTTACCTCCGATTCCACTGTTTGTAATTCTTTGGCTTGGCTCCTTCCCTCCTGTATTCCTCCTCCTGGCCGTTCACTGAATATAGGTACATGCTGGTTGAATAAACAATGTTAGCCCAGATTTTTGAGATTCCACAAATACATTCTGATATTAATGATTCACCCTTCAGACTGATTGTGGTGGTGGCGGGGATCTAAAACTAGTGTTATAGCAAGATTTTTGGATTTGAATCTAAAAACAGGTTTGGGTCACATCAAGCAAATATGCCAAGATTCATGGGATTTTCTAAGTAAGATTAATGAACTAACTTTTAATCCTCACAGCATATTTGTTACTATTGATGTAAATAATCTATTCTCTGTGATTCCCCTGTAAGGAAGGACTTAAGTATTTTGAACATCAGTTAAATAAAATATTCAATATGACTAATTGGAGGGTGGCAGTGATGGTGGATTTAATGGAATTAGTCCTTAAATGCAACTATATTTATTTTAAAGGACAACTGTATAGACAGGCCACAGGTGTAGCAATGGGGGCAGTGTGCACCCCCCTTTTTGCCAACTATGTAATGGCTGAGTGGGAGGAAAGATTTGTCCTGAATAGCCCCTTTGCAAAATCTTGGGGGGTGTATACTAGATTTTTGGATGATATCTTCCTCCTATGGAATGATACCATGGATAATCTTAAGCTTTTTCTTGACTATTTGAACAACACTGTTGAGTTTTTGTCCTTCACTTCACATTTCCATAATGAATGTATTCATTATTTGGACATTATGCTCTCTAAGGATAGAACTGGGAATAAATATATGTCCAACATCTATAGGAAGCCTACCTTTTCTAATATCAACCTGCACTTCACCAGGTGGCGTCCCATGCACAAAAAGAAAGCGGTTGTTAAAGGCCAGCTGGTGAGAGTGGCACGTATTCTGTCCAACATGGAAAACTTTATGAATGAATGTGAGGAAGTTTTATCCATGTTCAGAAATAGAGGTTATCCAGATGGATTTTTGGAAGAAATCAGAGAAGTAGTCAGAAAATGACCAAATGGTGTGTATCTGCCTATTTTGAGATCTAGATGTGAGGTTATCATTGCAAGTAATAGGGATGAGATACACAATAACATGAGTTTCATTTCCAACTACAGTTTAGACAGTGGGGCTATGAAATATATCATAGAGAAAAATTGGTATATTTTTGCAAGTGACATAGAAGTATTTAGTAAGTTAACAGAAAACATAGGTAACACACTGACCTTTGTATACAGAAAGGGTAGGTCTTTGAAACAAAATCTAGAAGTTGGGGGAGTGAATATTTTTCAAAATGTGCAAAATAATGGCATTAAATGTGTGGAGCCTGCACACAGTGTCATTCAATTATGAATAGTGATTGTTTCACAATAGCTAATGTGACCTATTTGATAAAAGGGAGGTAAATTATGAGACTAAAAATGTTGTTTACCTTGCTCAATGCACATTATGTACACGTTTTTACATAGGTAAGACTATGAGAAGGTTACGAGATCGTATATATGAGCATTGTGCTGATATCAGGAATTGTAAACTGAGCAATCTCTTGTTCAGACATATAAAAGATAACCCTACACATTTTTTCAAGTTTACGGTTGTGGAGAAGTTGGTGAAAGATTTTCAAGGGAGGGTAGTGGATCAGCACCTGGATATGGCTGAGTTGAAATGGCAAATTGTATTGAATGCTACACAATATCCAGGTTTAAATGACACTTTATCCATATACCTTGTGTTGAAATTGAAGCAATTAGAGTACAAATGATTTCATTGGAGGGATTATGCATGTTACTTTTTAAAATGTGTATTTTAAACACAAAATGGTTTTAATTTTATTAGTTCTGATGAAGTTTCAGAGGGAATGAAAGTGCTAAACTCTGATTTTGTGGATTATTAAACTACGTTTTTACAAAATTATCCTGGTTCTTTGGTGTGCTGCTCCTACAGAATTTTTGCTCCATCAGCTGCTGCCTTGGTTTGTGTGTTTTCATTCCCAGATGATGTTAAGAGCTTTTGCTTTACTCCATATACCTACTTTCAGTGGTGACTACTTCCTACCTACTTTGACTAAGAATTTTTTCTAGTTTAGTTAATACATAAGGCTGCCCTTCTGCTCTGCCCTCATCACAGCAGTCCATTCTCTCTCTGACTTTTATTTTTTCTTTGCTGACTGAGTTAGTTCCTCTAGGCTAGTAGATTCTTTTCAGGTGAGACCCGAGATGGTAGTTATATTACTAAGGGAAACTTGGCCAGGGCATTGTAGAGTTTCCCCTACTCTTTTCAGTGAGGCTCTTTTACATCCACCTGAGCTACCAAAAAGCAGGCAGGCCCTTTATTTAACATCTCATCTGAAGGGATGACACACTCATGAGTGTAGCACCCCTTTATGCTGCACTGCAGCATCAGCAATCCATTTATCTGGGACAGGAATAGAACCCAAAGCATTCTTCAGCAGTGTTGAGTGTGCTACCTATTTAGCAACTAACACTGTGAAAGACACCATGATTGTCCTTTAAAAAGTAGGGTTGGGTGACAGCTATTTATGTTATAACAATATACTGAAAATGTTCCTTTAAAAAAAAAAGGACAACACATTTTTTTGTTTAGTGTTATTTTATTTGGAATAATTATGCCTAAAAGTAAATAAATCTCATAGGTACATGTCATAAATCTTAAATTTCTCCAGTAACTTTTCATGCATTTTACCTTAAAATGAAATGATAATTTATACCCAGATTATATTAGAAGTAATGTCCAAATACATCCTATGAATACTTCAGTAGCTGCAATAATCCATTACCAATGTATCCCAAATGTGAATATTGTCCTACCATTAAACTATAAATCTGTAAAAACTCGGGCATGATGATGAATACAGGGCTTTATACGGCGTATTGCTCTTCTAAAGGATAACGATTATTTATGTGTGTATGCATGTGCATAAGCATTTCATTATCTAGTGTCTTTGTAACATATTATTACCCCAAGACCATTTTCATCCATGATGTAGATATATGTGCAAATAAAGAAAGAAAAGATTAAGCAAAAAACACAGGAATATCTACACAGTGAAATATATATGACTGCATTTAGTATACATGTTTTACACTTGCAACTGAATGTCTGTGTGATATAAAGTAGCAAGAATTAATTTCAGCAAATTACTTCAACATGACCATGTCTTAATAGTTTGCTGACAGCTTTTCACTTTGATATGTTTGTGAACCTTTACTGCATTGTGTGGTACTGTGACCTTACAACATTACTACTAGAGGGTTATTTCTGTTTTACTATGTAAACCCTCTGGAAAAGATCTCATTTTAATTCCTCTCATTACGGAGTGTTACAACCAAACATAACAATAACAGATATATTTGCCAAAACTATAGAAATGCAGCACAAACTGCAGATGAATGCACAAAAAACAGCAACCAAGGAAAACAGTCCACTCTCGTTTATATTTATTAAGCGCTTTTCATCCTTCTAGTAGTAAGGATTTCTTCAGCTACAAATATACAAAAAGTGACTGCTTAAAACAAGTAGCCTTGTCATGACATTAAACAAACCAGTAAGATTTCCTTCCCTCACTATGAGCAAATATAAAATTGTATTCAAGACGCATATTATAAAGCATCCACTAATCAACTAGCCCAGGATGATAGACATGATATGTTCGGAAATAATAAATGGTATAGTAATATAAGAGGTGGGCCTGGAAATAAAGAAAATAAAATTATGTATTTTTTACAGAGTACATTATTTTTGCTGATGTTTTTCCTAATATTGTGAAATATTATTAGGATTTCTTATTTAAAGATAAGAGCTTAGTTGGGTTACTTCCTGATAAATTACCCCCGGGATTCATGAAGCTTGCGCCAGGAGCAGGCGTAGCGTAAGCAGTA
The DNA here is from genome assembly GCF_019279795.1 of Protopterus annectens. Taxonomy (NCBI): domain Eukaryota; kingdom Metazoa; phylum Chordata; order Ceratodontiformes; family Protopteridae; genus Protopterus; species Protopterus annectens. The sequence goes on from NC_056732.1 coordinate 813,549,310, forward strand.
TAACGTCAAATATGGCCGCCGAGCGATTCAGCTACGATCCAATTCCATGTGCACTACCAGCATATGCCAGATCTGCGCAGCCCTCAGCTCCAGTATGCTAATCACCCCATGCGCAGTACTGCACCATGCAAATGAGGGTACTTAGTGATTCATGAAGAGGTGCAGGTGTAGCGTAAGCCCACAGAAATGTAAACCAAAATAAAATGGTTTACATTTTTCCAAACAGAACATCGGAGCTATGAAAGTGGACCAGACTCATGTATTACAAAGTTAACATATGCCAATGGCTAAATATACAGTCAATGGCATAAGAAAAGATGCACAACACCTAAAAACAACATTTAATGTCATGTCCACAGTAACGTAAAGTACAACCGCAGGGCATGTGTGCACAAACGGGAACACAAGGAAAATATACACAAATGTCATAAAATTGCAATGTAATACAAATCATGATTTCACTGTAATACTCAATGGTATGCATGGTACACCACAACCAAGCTGCAAGGGCTGCTAAGGGTCTGTGACAGTATTTGGCGCGGTAACTATGGATTAGTTGTTAATGCAATGCAAATGAGGCAAATAATAGTGAATCACAAATGTCCCGCCGGACTAAGGATGTACCATACGGTGCAGCGCTACAACACCGTGGAGTGGTTTGGGGGTATACATGACATCAGCAGTGGGGTGTGCCACCGTAGCTGTAAGCACATTGGAGCAATGCAAATCCGGCCTGCCCGTTGATAAGCAAAGCCACAGGATAGGGGTGGGGATGTAGGTATAGCATTGTTTAGCTGAGAGCACATATGGTGCCCGAAAGCGCATGTGTACGCGGATGAAAACATGCCCAAAACTCGGTAAACGGATGCATGCGCCACACACCATAGCTCAAACAGGAAGTTTAGGGAAAGAAAATAAGGAAATGCCGCAGTAGGGTAATTGGAGTACAACTGAGCAATTAACACCTATTAACTCACAGTGGGCAATCAATGGCAGCTAACAAGTCTGCTCGCAGCAACCTGCAGAACAGGATATGGGAGGTGTCGGATTGCAAAGAAAAGAGTACTGTCATAGCAGAGCAAAGCAAACCTGCAGTAGATCGGCCATAGAACACATGTCGTAAGATAAGCCAGGTTTTGGAAAGTACAAATGAAAGCAGGCTGCTGGATGCATGCCAGAAAATGGGAGGGGAAACGTTAAGAAATGTTAAGGGAAGGGCAAGAGGTAATCCACGGCAGCCAAATGTAATTCAACACCAAAGGCACCACAATAGCAGTACGTGTGGTAAAACACATAAGATACCCTGTAGCTCCGATGGTACATACACACCCTATGACATCATCAGTGTTCACAGCACAATAGTATAAAGTGTGAAGGCACCTCACACACACACCTGTGTATTCCCAAACACTGCACCATTGGTGTAAACAGACGGGGAACTTTTACAATGTACATGTTGGGAGCTGCCATAGCTGTGATTCATCACCATGTGTTAGAGACTGAAGGTGTTGTGGAGGATGATGCTGACAACCACCGCAGGCCCCGGAGGAGGAGAAGAGTGTTCAGACCAAGGGTAACCTACCAGGGGCTACATGATCTGGAGATAGTAGAGCATTACAGGGAGGACAGGGATATCTTACAGCAAATAGTTGAGCTGTGCCAGCCACACCTGAGATCCAGAAACAAAAGAGGGGAAACCCATCCCAGTGGACACGAAGGTATGTGTAAGCTTGCAAATACTAGCCACAGGTACTTTTCAAAGGCCAACTGGAGATATAATGGGGATTTCACAGGCATCAGCATCCAGGGTACTACACTAGTTCCTGGATGCTATGTTACCACATTCCAATGAGCATATATACTTCCTCCGAACTCAGGAGGAGTTGGCCAGCAAAATGCATCTCTTCCACCAGGTGGCACACTACCCGGAGGTACTGGGTGCGATAGACTGCACGCACATACATATCAAGTCACCACCCGGTGAGCATGGTAGGTGCTACATAAACTGCAAGGGATACCACTCCATCAACTGCCAGGTCGTGTGCAATGCCCAGGGCAATATTATGGATGTGTGTAATGGCAGCCCTGGAAGCTACCATGACTCCCACATCTGGCATGCCTCACAACTGTATCAGGTATTTTTCAGGGGGGACATCATACATGGCCACCTTGTGGGGGATGCTGGCTATGCACTGGAGCTGTGGATGATGACTCCCATCAGAAATGCACACACACTCATGCAAGAACGCTACAATGAGGCACACGCACAAACCAGAATCATCATAGAGCATGTGTTTGGGATGCTGAAATCACAGTTCCGTTGCTTGAACATATCTGGTGGAGCCTTGCAGTACTCTCCAGGCACGTGTGCCCACATCTTCATAGTATGTGCCATGCTACATAATATGATCCTGCGGAAACAGCTGCAGCAGGGACATAATGGTGAAGGCCCTCACAGCCCACCGCAATTGCCAAGGCCATCACAGGCACAGAGGAATTCAGACCACGAACACCCTGTGCCAGCCCCAGTAGGCAGACAGAGGCATGCCCAATATGCCCACGCCTTGGCAAAGAGGGAACGTATAGCACATACACTGACAGTGTAGGCCCCTACGGACTGACACATCTCTCCACCTGCACACACAGTAAACTGGATGGCACACACACAGGACCACCTGTAAATTGTAATGTATAGGTGGCCTACTGTGTGAATCCTACATAGGCAGCCCTCAACCATTGCACACACAACAGCTATTGGAACAAGGAATGTCAACACCTGAACAGTACACGCACCTAACAGCATATGTTGATACTGTATGTATAGGTTCCTAGGTACATTGGTAAGTACATGCCCAATTGTCAGAGGCCATTCATCAACTGAGGAAAATAGTATCTGCTGTTGCCACCACATCAATTAACTAACTGTCCTTCAGTGAAGCAGAGCCAATTGCGGGATCCATGTGTGTAATCACTGTTCCCCACACACTCTGCATGGATTACCTGGTGAGTTAATGAGAGGCTCCATATAATGTAATCAAGGATGTAGTGGCAAAGCATGGGGAGTACCCATGACAGGTATTTGTTACCCCAGCATGCTCCACCTATGGTTGTGTGAAGGTGTAGCACATTATAGTGTGTGGCTCACTGTGACATACATTACCAATGCTAGAGCACATCCATTAAACATCATAAGAGCTTAGTTGGATTGCTTCCTGATAAATTACCCCCGGAATTCATGAAGCTTGCACCAGGTGCAGGCGTAGCGTAGGCGGTATAATGTCAAATATGGCCGCCGAGCGATTCAGGTACGATCCAATTCCATGTGCACTACCAGCATACGCCAGATCTGTGCAGCCCTCGGCTCCGGTATGCTAATCCCCCCATGCGCAGTACTGCACTGGACTTGGACATACCATTAATAGGTCTCATCCATATGTAAACTAACTGAGTTACACATTTGATTGCAGTATGGAGTAACAGCCGTAGTACAGTTCACATACAAAACACCATAACACGTGTACAAATCCCAGATGCCCAAGTGGTAAATGCACTGACTGTCATGCATGTTTCTGGTACCATGTCCTGCAAGGGACATTATGTAATTCCGAAGGCACGAATAATGGATGTTGGATGCAGGTCATCAGATCAGGTTTAGCACGTCAGCGGGATTATGCGTTGGCAAGTGCTGGTAAGCGTCGTTTAAACATGACTATAGGGATATGCACGAAACAGGGCTAAGCTTTTCTGAATATTGCACAGATCATGGTCAACGATGTCCAGAACAGGTGAAACTAGCATTATTCACCCCTGTACTAATAGTGCCTGCTCTGAAGGTAAAACAACCACTGCCAGGAGTAGAACACGCAATCATGTACACAATCACCTAACACTAAGCTACTCGAGCTGTATCAACGGCAGGTGTGTATTGTGACAGCTTAAAACACAAACGTGTGGAGTCCAGGAAACAGTATACACCGACATGTACACAACGAAAGGTGTGTTCTCCCTCTCTCTTTCTATATATATATATATATATATATATATATATATATATATATATATATAATAGAGATAGAAAGGGTGATAGAGAGATATAAGTTGATATACACATATTCACCTATATCTGCAAATATATAGATAGGTCAATGACATGCACACAACCATGGAGGTACAAATAAATAGGATACTGCCAACTATCGAATGTGTCACATACCAACACACGTAATCATGAGGCTGAAAGACTGAAATACCACAGTGCTGGAACACTAGAACCGAGAGTAATATTATCATGATGTTAAGGGACATTTAGTTATCACTGCTGGTGCTGTGGTCCAGGTAGGTACTGTGTTCAACTGCGTTTGTGATTGCTGTAGTCTGTGTATGTGTGAGTTGAGGGTGCCGTGTGCATTTCTGTGGGACTGTAATGTGTGTGTGTGTGTTTGCATCATGTGTCTGTTAGTGCTAACTCGGAGGTACATCATTACTGTAGGTGTGGTCATAGCTGGCCGTAGGCATACGGTTACCACCTGTCCCACTTTAAGAGGGACAGCCCCTCCCTGGGCAGTTGTGTCCTGACAAAAAATATTAAAAAGGGCAAATGTCTGAGATTGTAGGACATAATTATGTCCCATATATTATGTAATAGTTGCATTAAATAGTTATGCCTGTATCTAAAATACGTAAATGTTACATGAAACATGATAAGTAGCTAAAGTGCTTCAAGAATAAGTATGTATTCAGGATAAAAGTACGTTCTATCCTGTGTACTGACCGTGGGTATGTGTCGGCCTCTAAACACCGATGTGTGTCCTGCAAATGTCCCACTATGGCCATTTGAAAAGGTGGCAACCCATGCCAAAGAGGTTCAATCACCAACACAACTGCAATGAGTGCAAATATCTGTGATAGAAATAAACGAGACAGCTGTCATTTAGTAACATTCCCTTACATATCGATGTATTTCCGGAGGTATTGAAGTATCAACCTCACCTGCATGTTATATAGAAACCAATTAACAATGGCTCAATGTATAAGCCCATAACAACCATAGTTTCTCAGTCTACTAAATGATAGGTCTTCAATTAGGGAAGGAGCCCACACACATATATGGAATATGTAGAAATGCAGTCCCCACAAACCTGTATATGCTATGTACACCCACCTACATCTTCCCACACCCAAAACAATTGCAATACAGACTGTAATAACATCACAAACATCCACTCATGCAATTACATCTGCAGAACCATTAAAATACCTTGTGAGAGACACATTTGTAATGGCGCCATGTGAAATCGTAGCTGTTGAAGAATGGAACAGATGGCTATGTTACAGGTTTTGTTTGCTGTAGTCCCTTACCAGATGGTTGAGATGACAGGTACACTCACATGTAGAACCATATACTCTAGCCGTCATACACAATCCACTGGGGACATGAATTCAAAATATTCATGTCTCTCCAAATAGCAGTTGTAATTCCTCACAACAAAACACATACAGGCTGTCTCCTCAAAGGTAGGGCAAAAAGGCAATGCCCAAGTGGAGAATTCAATTATACCCCACTGTTGCCACGTAATTGGCAAATGGAGTAGCTGCACAGCTGATGTGCATGTAATAATTTACTCAGGAACACCAATTGGTGGCAGGATACCACATGTTACAGGTATCAACGTATATAAGGATGCCTTGCCATACATTCAAACCATATGCTCATACCATAGAACCGTTTAAACAGTAAAGGTGTAAGAGAGATATTTACGAAGACTTGGAAGCAAGGTATGTAGAACACTCTGTATGTCAGTGTATGTAGAGCCTGTTTTGTATTAATTAAAGTGTATGCAATGCATAAAGTGGGAAAAGGTATTATGTAGTGATGTCTTGTTGAGCATAGTAATGCTTGTAGAAATTGTGTGCCCTGCTGTGGGCCACAAGGTAAACAACTCATACACCACAAGGGATGCTACATGAGGGCTTTAAACACAATAATTCCACACCACCCGCCATCAGTGGTAGGGTTTGTCCAACAAGTACGTGCCATAGCAGGGGATAGTATTTGTTGATATACTGTCACAGTAGGCATATGTATGGGCATATAATGAGAATAACATGCCTAAGGTGGTCCTGCTGTGCAAGTATGCTTTGCATTACGGGATAATGTTTAAAATATGTGTAATGTACAGCATTGTAGGTAGATATGTCAGATATGTTACACAGCATAACTGTTATATCATGCAAACAAAAGATATCGTCTATTGGCATGTACAATACACAATAACAGGATGCATATGGCTTGTAGTCACGGGACACTGTAACAGCATGATAGCTAACTGAAATGGAAGAGCTACTCAATTATCCATGCACAAAGGACATGTAATAGCTTCACAGGTTCATAGTGAGGTACTATGCTGTCTGGCCAAGTCCATGTGTAAGCCCAACAACAGTGTTTTCACTGGCGGCACCTCCCTAGGGTAGTGTCCTGTCTGTGAACAGCAGAGCCATGTGTTACCCGCACCTGTGTACAATACAGCCAATGCAGTGATCCCTGGCATACATGTGTGTCTCCCATCCACCCATCAAGGTATCTCATGAAGAGTGCTAGTGAGTGTCCCTGCTTGATGTACATAGGAATCATGTTCCAAAGCATGGTGAGTGTCTGGTTCAGGAATGTATCCCTCAAGCATGTCCCACTCATTGTTGCATTTATGCACATATCCATGAGCATGTTACTCTCAGTGGCCTTTGCTTATGTTGCTTATGTGGAGTATATCCATAAATATTGTTGTGGACATGGGCCCTGTATGTTCAGCAGAGGTCACCCCTGAGTATGCAGTATGCAAATGTGTACAGTCATGGTGTCCATAGTTGTGCTGCATACATTATCCTTTGGAGGTCAATAATCCTCATGGTGTGTTAATGTTGTGGTATGTAAAGCCATTGCTGTTCTGTAAGGTACACCACAAAAGGGGTGTTGTACCCTTGAACGTGTGTCATATGTCAGGAATATAGAGGTACAATGGGTGCCTTTGTTCCAGCTACAAACCCATTATAGATAAGGGTGGCCATGTAGAAGGATATCCACGCCACATTGGCAATAATGTTATCAAAGGAGTGGTTGCTATATATGTGTGTACTAAGATCCCATATAATGTCACATGTATGTAGGGGACTACCACCTATGTGATAGTCATTGGGTGACTGTTGTAATCCAAAGGGGATGTCTATGCACCTTGTGTTATGCAGCTTGAGGCCATGTTATTGACATCAGGTAATCCGTCACAGTGACACCCATATGGAGAGTGTCTGTATCAGCTGGTGGATCAATCATGGCTCCTTATTTGCAATCATCTGGAAACCTATTCAGAGAAAGTCCCTCTGTGCTAGCCTGTACCTCAGGGAAGCATATACCAAACATGAGGGGCCCTATGACCGAGGACTGTGGTACACCAAGTGTAACTGAATTACAGTAGGTACCACGGTGTGCTACCCTCATTGTGTGGGTCCTGTCCGTGAGCCACTTTGCATAACATCCCTAGACGTAGGGGTCGATGTGCAGGTGGATGTGTATGTTGTCAATACCAGAATGGAGAACGGTGCTGAAAGCCAATGAGAGGACAATGTAGGCTGTGTGGACCCCCTTACCATCATCAACTATCCTGATAACTGTATCAAAGGAGTCCTCCAGGTGTAGGAGCCATGGTCTGGCCCTAACAAATCCAACCCAGGTGGTATCAAAGGTCTGGAGGCCACCAATGTCTCTGTGAATGACTTCCATGATGATGTGCCCCATAGCCTTGCAGAACAGTCCAGTCAGGCGTATAGGGCAATAGTTCCTGTGGTTCATTGTGGTGCCACCTGTGTGGAGTGTGATAACTGTTGCTGGGCACCATTCAGGGGCCACAATGTCTGATACAAGGCTATTACTGAATCTGGTGGCCAAATGGGGAGCCATGTTGTTCTGAGGTTTGTGTAAATCACAGCCTGAGATGTTGGATGGTCACATGAAGTCTGTGTTCCAGGCCCTAGAGAGTGCAGGTTGGAACTGCGTAGTTGTGACCGCAGGGACTCTGCATTGTTCCTGTATGGATTTTGGCCCTGTAGGGAGTGAGAGGGAGTAAAGTTAGCATTGAACCTATCTGCCAGGATGTTGCCAATAGCAGTCGGTCTGTAATGTTCCTGCCTAACCGTCGTATGTCAGAGCAGATGTGGGTATTGCCATTGAGTACTGACATACCTCCATAATGCTTTGTAGTAGTCCTTGGAATGTGTTGCAGTAATGTTTACGTAGCTAGCTTTGGAGGATGTGATAAGGGATCCCGGATTCCTACTGAGGCTGACCAGTGAGCTACCCCACCCATGGGATTGTACTCCACTTTGCAATAGCCTCCACTTTCTGTTGTACATTATGTGCATGGAACTGGACCCCCAGAGTGGCGTCCATTATCTGGTGGGTACCATCATGGCTCTGTTTGGGATAGCATGATCCATGCAGTCGTGTAAGTGCTAATGAAGTGCACTGGTGTATGTTTCAGCATTTGTAAGTGCATTGTCCATCTGCACGGGTGTCATGATGTTTACTACCGCTGTCATAAGACGTCTGAAGTAGGCTTTCTAGAAATCTTGTACTGTGTATTCCATGAAGGGTGTGGTGCTGGGATGTGGATAACAAGGGTGATTAGCATATGTTCGGAAACTACCAATGAGGGGATAACCCCAGGTGTGGAACACCAGTCACATGTTGGTAATGTCCATGTCTAGGATATTGTTGGTCGTGGTGGTGGTGTGTATGGGTTGATCCAGCCGAGTGGAGGTTATGAATCCAAGAAAGCTTTGGCCTAATGTGTCGGTACATGAGTAGGTATCCCAGTTAAGTGTGGGGTAGTGTCAGTCTCACATCAGTAGTACCTGTCTGAACCCTACTGTCCAGTACACCAAGAAATGAGGGCCGGTAACCGTGGAGTATGTTGTTGAATCCATAGCAAGTTACAATGTGTATAGCAGTTCTGGCCACAGTTAGTTGCACATGGATCACCTCTGATGCATTGTGCTAAGGAACCAGCCTGGAGGTGTGTACATCCTTGTGAAATATGGACACACCTCCACCGTGGGTGTTCCGGTCCTGGTTACATGACTGAAAGGTGTGGTCTGCGATATAACCTGTCAGTGCAGGTGTGCTCTCCAGAGCCTAGAGGCAGGTCCCAGACACTGCAGAGATATCGAAGTGGCCCATTATAAGGAGTGCCTCGCCTGAGTGCATTAGAGATGAAGATATCAAGCATTGAGTAACAGTACCCCAGGTTTTGCTTGCCTGTTCCTGTTCTGGTGGTGAATGTTATTGGAAACTGTCCAAGACAGACAGTATAGGAGCAGCAAGAGCCTTACATGTTATCTGTACTCTCAGGGCTGACAGGTGCAGGTCATCTGTGCCAAAGCATCGTGTTTTGTTGACCATGTCATTTAAAGCAGACAGATACTGGATGCCTGTGGAATGACAGCAGAAGCATAGGCAACGTGTGAAGTGAAAAATTCAGTCGTTGTACAGTGGTATCAGTCTGGATGAATGCAGAATGCTTCTCAGGGCTTGGGTGATACCTTATGGGCTACTAGACTGGAGAGCTATTGCATGTCCCTGTACATGTAGTCCAGGAAGTTACATCTCAGGGCAGTCACACTAACATGGAGAATGACAGTCAAATCGTACCTGGTGAGGTGTGTCATGGGTGCATAGGTTATTTTGCGGATCCTGTTACCTGACAGCCAGACGTAAGCGACTATCGCCTTGTGTAGCCTGCTGAGTGGGACATCAGTGTGACTGCCTACAGAGTCACCTATGACCAGTGTGTTGGGTATGTTATGACACCCTATTGGCTGTAGTTGATGGGCACACATGAGTCTTTGGGCTATAAGTAATTGGTGTTGTGTTTGGTGATGGGGGCTGCCTCTGTTGCCAACACAGAGAGTATGGAGAGGTTCTGCAAATGTTGTAGTCATACTATGTGTAGCCTGTGGTGGTGGAGATCTAGTGAGACTATGTGATGAGTGGGGTGTGTTGCAAATGTTAAACATCCCCATATGAATGTCAGGTTCAGTCTGGGTTGGTGAGAGCATTACACCCAGCATGGCTACATATGTGCATCTCCCACAGGCTGTAGTGTCGTATGTTGGGAGGTGAGCATTGACTGTGTACAGGAGACAATTGCTCTATTGCCTCATGTTTGCCATATTCATCATATAGACAGGCAATAACACTGGTAAGTGACACTTGGACATGCCTGTATATTCAACCATGTCTCACAAGATATGTGAGTTACGTGTGTACAACAGCTGTTGTACTGTAAGCAAGCTGGAAATGTAAGGACAGGCAGTGTACTTGTAAGAAATGAGTTGGAATGGGTGCTATAGTAGTTAGTTGCTCATGAAGTGCTTACATATTCTGAACAAGTGCGGAGCATGAATATGCAATACAGATAGGGTGTTGGATAATATAAACCCACTGCAACCCACAAGCGGAGACGCCAGTCATAATTGGAGGCACTGCACTATTACCCTGCTGAGTATGGTCTGCAAGTCTATGAACCTTTATCAACATAGATGTTAGCAGTACAGATGTAGATGACAGTACAGATGATTTCACACTGCATAGCATACCTGTGACAGGTCATAAGACATCACCCATACTGTGTTCCAGCTACACTGAGTATACTAGATGTACCTTCGTATGTCACAGGAGTGGTCTACCAGTGTCCTGTTGACAGAAGCAACACTACAAAACGTGTCTGAGTGGCATGTGCATATCACACCAGTGGCAGCTACAGTAAAACAGGGTTAATGTTTTGTACTCCCCCCTCATTGTAGCCCATACCACACAGACAAATGGGAGGCATCTGAGTATGTAAGGATGTGAATGGCCATGACCTAGGAGCAATAGCTGTCTCAGTGTTGTGGACAACATACAGAATGGGCTTTGTGAGTGAGGTGCCTAACATATGTGCACAATCTGACAGCTGATAATAGCATTGTCACCGCTAGGTGAATAACCATGTACCCATTAACTACCACCTAGGCAGCAGTCAACATTATGGACACTGTATGTAAGGGATGGTGCTGTGCAGTTCACCTCCCTGAGCTGGTGACGTCTCCAGGCCTATTAGGTAGTCATACGAGGCACCCATGTCATGACAGGGTGCCATCCATGAGTATGGAGATCATTGGACAGGCATGCTCAGCACTCTGGTGACCAATCACATATCACCTTTAAGGGGTATTGACCATGCGTGGATGGGAGATACCAGCCTTCGCAATCCTCACCTCCACAATGCAGTATGCTGGCTAGCTTGCATAAAGACATGTGCTACAGTGTGATATTGGACATGCTACATGTACATATCCTGATCTGAAAGACATACGTCATGGACAGCCACCATCCTACTAGAAGGATCGCCACATGCTGGACAGATCCCTGTGCCATACATGTTACATACTCCTGCCATACCATGCAACCCTGTCCATCAAAGCTGCACATGTCATCTCTGTCAAACATGGTGCGATGACCGCATAGTAGATGTATCATTAACTGTCTGGATCAGTAATGTGGCACTGATGCACCTGCTGGTGGCAAAATGGCTGTTGGATACAGCTAGAAAAGCTTGCCCGTACATGCTATGGTTGATAACCATCCCTGCGAATAACGTCCGGCTAGCCATTGTCCCACGTGTATCACATGTGCAACACAGGTGATACATGGCAGGATGTTGAACTGCTGTACAGTGCCGTGTAGATGTATATGGCAAAACACATGCATGTAAAGGTTTCCATGTGCATGTGTGCATTGTCACTGCTCATGTCCGTTAAGGCAGTGTATGTGTTGATATGTGACATATACACAGCATCAAGGTCAACAGCATTACTGTGGACATATCCAGGCATGTGCTGATAGGTGAGAACAGCAGTACAGGCAAACAGACATGCCCACATCAAGACAGCATTTGCATTGAGTATGAGCAATGTAATGAGGTGACACACATATATGGTGATGATATCCAATGCACAATGGGTGTTACATGTGTGTGACACAAACAGTCAGTGTCATGACGATTTGCAAAGATAACTGTTCATATGTACTAGATTTAATACAAATATATGTGCAGCTGTATCTCTGTACCTCTCTGTGATACTGCGACCTGTCTCCATCATTATGTCTTCCAGATAATGCCTCATTGAAGCCTGCCAGTGTATGGCCACCTGGAGGATGATGCCCTCATCCCCTACCTCCATGATAACTATGAGGTGTTGTTCAGCCATGTGCCACAGCATGCCCAGCAGTGTGATATCCTGTGGCAGGAACTACACAGGAGGGTTAATGATGTGGGTGGCCATAACTGCACCTACCAGCAGGTGCGCAGACACTGCACGGACCTGATATGACATGCAAAACAGTGTGCCAATGCAATCGCCAGGGAACAAGGTGGAACAGGTGGTGGGCCACCAACCCAGCCCACACTCACACACACCGAGGAGCTACTGGCCAGCCTGGGGACACCCTCAGAACAGCATCCACAAACACTAGCTGCCATCGTGGAGGTGGGTGTCTCCCAACCACTGAGCCTGGAGTTGCCTGGTAAGTCACTACTGCACATATGACTATTATATCCCATTTAGTTGCATGTGTCACTGTACAATATGTAATGTAACATCATATGTAAGGTATGTTTACACACATGCCACATACTATAGTTTGCTACCCTGTGTATGCACACATGTGCATACTATATGCTATTGTACAGGAGAATGTGTTAACATGCACAGTGCACCCTGTAGCTGTCATACAGTCATGGATAATGTTCAAACTGCTGTGTCACCCTTATACAGGTACCTCTGGCATGCCGCACAGACATCAGTCTGTTGCAGGTGAGACAGTTATCAGTACCAGGCATGTTAATGCATATATCTATTCGCCATGTGGCCAGTTAAGACATGTACACATAATGTATGGTCCAGTCACGATATACAGGTCGCATCTGTCATCAAGCACACTGGCTACCCATGTGCAATATATACAAACTAAATGAAACTCTGACATGAAACCACAGTATCTGTCATTGCTTGATGTGTGGACAGCTGTGCATACAATGGTGGAGGTGTTGTTCAATGTAGGCATATGTACTATACACTGGAACAACACATGTGTGGTACGCAAACAGTACCACACAGTCAGCTGGGATATGGGCAGCCCACAGGATTCACCATTGTGTAATATGCCCCTGCAATGGGAGCACACATTGTGATGTGCCATCTGACAAGTCCCAGACATGTAGTGTTCCGGCTGCAATATTGTCTCACTATCCCATAATATATACCCCACATACCAAACATACAACCCTTTGTCTGCATGACCCTGTGGACAGTGACGTATCTGACATCTATGGGTGTATGTCATATGGGACAACACAGACATGTGAGATAGATGGCCATCACAAACATTTGGCCAACACATGTTCACACATGGCCATGGAGGATGGCCAGAGACATTTAGCCACACAGTAGATGTGATGTGTATACACCCTGTTGCACATTGTCCACACAGGGTCCAACTATAGCCTTTGTTGAATGGTTATATAGTTGATGTGGAACACTGGTCATCCTAAAAGCCTGTGCACAGCTTGTGGAGGTGTCACTTAATTGAACATATAAGATGTGTTGAACATCATGACTGTGTCATAGCATGACAGTAGTCACCTGTACAGCTTCCACAGACATAGACACCACATCAGGCCACAGATACCATACATTTCCCTTGCTGCTGTTGGACATCACTGTCAGCCGTGCACCTCATGTGTGTGGTACATAAATGTCATGTGGGACATGGTGTATTGACAAGTCTGCCATGTGTGGACATGGCTGCCAGGCAGCTAAGACATATTAGTAGCTGTGCAGGGGTGTCATCCGTAGGTCTTCCAGTGACCTGTCACATGACACAGCATGGTTTAGTGTGTATACACCTCAGCGATGTGGGTCAAAATCCACAGTAGTTATGTCATGTGTTTGCACGCAGTCATGGCTATGCACTGTGTGTGTATTACACACTGTATAGCAATATAGGCACCTGTACTTCACACTGTATAGCAATATAGATGCCTCATACTACCCTGCAATGCTCATGCCCATCTGCTAAAAGTGTTTTCTATCTGTAGGGCATACAGACAACACTGCAATGTGATACCCATTACACTGCTGTACATGTGTCAGGACACCATTGTGTCAGACATGTATGCATGTCAATGCACACACAGAATACATGTCATACTACATGTCAATGTCAAGGTCACATCAGCCATGTGTACTGTTAACCTGTGCTGGTCCACATGGTGTATCACAGGGATGCATGCTTACTACCATGATTGTGTGAACTGCATTGCTTCTGATATGACACCTGCTTGCTGTTGTGTGCAACCCAGGGAGGTATGCTAACTACCACTATTAATGTCGGAGCTGCATGCTGTCTGCTGTATCACATGCATGCTGCATGCTGTCTGTCAAATCACATGCATGGTGTGTCTGTGTGTCTGTTGTAATGTAGAGTCTTTCTTTGCATTCACAGGTGATGTAGGTGCATTACCCTCCTGCGGTCCATCTGATGTTAGTGTCCCCACAGATACTAGCAGTGATGAACATATGCATCAGGTACAGGCAGAGATGTCAGGAGCTGAATCTGTGCCAATGGTTGCCATCCCAGCTATGTCCCCCTCTTCCCCACACACAGTTCTCATGCCAACACATACCCCATCACCAGTGGTCATAGAGGAAGGACAGTCAGCATGTGTTAGCTTGGAACAGGAATGTGTGATGGCTACAGAAGGTGTGTCTCCACACCATGGTGTCAGTGTAATGACTGCAGATGTGCCACACAGGCATGTGGCCAGTGCTGCTCATAGGAGGACCACTGGAAGACATACACCTGCAGGACAGAGCGCAGCAGCTGGTGTCACCAGATGCATGTTCCAGACTGTAATGGCGGCATAGGCATGTGCTGAATGGCAGAACACAGAAGGGCAGAAGCTTCAGAGGGCTGCTATCCATTCCTTAAACAACAACATCTAGGCATTGGCAGATGCTCAACAGCAGATCGCTGATGTTCTGGACAGGCGATTGGGTGACATGGCTGGAATCCTTGACCGTGGCATGGGCAATCCGTGAGCGTGAGCTGTCTGTGCTGGAACATCTGGTAGGAGTGAGGCATAGGCCACGTGGACATAGGCCAGCTACACCACCTGGTGTAGGTCAGTGTAAACGAGCCACCTCACATGCCCGCTCTCACAGTGCCGGTAGCAGTAGCAGTGCAGCTGGTACTGCGCTGTCCACACCAGGACACAGCAGGCCACATGGACGTGGCCCTGGACATTCCCAGTGGGGACACGGTCCAGTGGACATGTGTCACTGGACAGTAGCCAATCTATACCTCTGCCTGGTAGTGCCCGTGCAAGCCCTGGCAGGCACAGGTCACGTAGCCATGGCCGGACACAGCGAGCTGTACATCCTGGTCTGTACAATCTGGAGCTGTCGATAATACCCCTGTGTAGGGTGGACACATGGCAGAACTGTGTGCACACATACACGCACACAGCAGAAACATCTGTAGGGCACTGCAACACCCACATGCATAATGACCACACATGTCCAATCAGATCACTGGCCCTAACCCACACACATGATGTCATCCACTGGTGCAGCCTATGCCCCTGGCAAACATTATCACCCTGTGCATATGATGATGCCTGTGCCGCATCCCTGTCATCCACACCATCGGTGCTGGGACATGCTCATATGGTCTGATGCACAGGGTGAACAGAATAGTGAGAAGTGTATATTACATTTGTTGTGTACTGTTGACATGCACCAGACATACCATCTAGTACATGTTTAGAATGCATTGCTATATGTTCACAGTATGTGTCTTGGTAACAACAGTAACATCATGTTGGTAATGATGCACTGCTTCCCTCCTTAAGGTCTAATTGCATGTGCCATTATGTTACAGTGTTTGCAGCTAGAGTGCATTGTTGTATGTTCACAGTATGTGTCTTGGTAACAACAGTAACAGCATGTTGGTAATGATGCCCTGCTTCCCTCCTTAAGGTCTACTTGCATGTGCCAATAAGTAGCAGTGTTTGCAGTTTCCCATGTATAAATGTGGAGTGCTCACAGGCATGTATGGCAATACCAGCATGCTATACATAGCCTCAACTTCAGTGTTAGAAAGGCCACCATTCCACAGATGTCCACACATCCACTGATCCAGAAGCATGTGAGCTGTTTAATAGGCTACAGTGGCTAGAGACGTGACATCCATACTGGGTCACATCACAAGTATGGTGACATGATGTGGAGGGTTTACATAGCGGTCTGGCTGATGTCAATGTTAGAGGCCAGTTGATAGCATGAGGCCTCACTATGTAGCAGTAATACACTGTCACATTACAGGATGAGAACACGCACAGGCATACACAGAAACACATAGTAAAATGACCCCACTCATGGGGTCAGCAACACTATAATGCACACTTGATAGTGTTGAGGTGAGGACCCCTGCCTATGTGGTAATCACCTTCAAAGTACTGTGCACCCACATGACGTGACACAGAGAATGAACATGTACAGGTAGCCAGTAAGGCTGAAACTGATGGCATCAACAGGGTAGTAGACTGCATCACCATGAGGGGTTAGGGATCCTGTCTGTTCTGGATGGTAGCATACACCCTCACTCCATGCACCAGACAGCTATATATACATACACACACACACACGCACACACTGTGGAGTCCACAAATGTCATTCACATACAGATAGCTGACATGTTTGTGATACACACACCACCCCTGCCTACGTCTTACTTTCTACACTGCAGTATGTACAAATCTCTACAACAGTGTACAGGGGTGTGTAACAATTGGGATGTATTCCCCACCATACGTGGCATATATGGTCACACAAGCAAATTCACATGGCAGTACTGCGAATCATACATCTGTTATATTATGATACGTCTGACAGACATGCAGCTGTATTGGCCGCATTATGTGTACCAACGCTACCTTCGGCAATTGTGCTGCTATATGCATACGGGAGGACGTAAGTGTTACAGGTGTCAAGTGATGTACAGTCAGTAACACCCTGACTGCTGTGTAGGTTGTATGTCTTCACCTTCAATTAACAGTGACATATCATACTGTTTGCACATGTAATGGTAGGGCGGCTTGTGACACAGCTGTGAGCTGTTTACAGCAAACATCCATCTGCAAAAGTGGACCACCACTTTATGTACACACATCCATCCATACCTGATGTACATCCTACCGCACTGTCAGTATTTCACCATATACAGGTGTCAATGATGGGGCTGCATTGCAACTGTATGTTGTAGCTGGACACAGATGAACGACATACATCAGCTACTGCACAGACATGGTAGCTGCATACACACCACTACATGTACATGTGTGTTGGCCCTACATTCCTGTCATGTAGCCATGTTTGTATGCATTGCAATTGGTGGACATGTGTGATGACATACATGACACATGGGCTGTTGTATGATATGTTGGTTGTCATGGGTAACTAGTACAGAGGGAATGTTACCTCAGTCAACATTGCTACCTTATGTACTGTTAGCATTCAACAGCCATGGACCTACCTTCTATGTGCATGCATGTGATTGCTGTAGCCACTTGTCTGCACAGAGGACAGCAAAAGCAATGTTATGTACATATGCATTGTGTGTGTGTGGGCCATGTACATATCCACTGCGATTACATGTATGTCATATCCAAACATGAGTGTTTTCTGGTGTACAGCAACAGTCTTCTGTTACAGCTGTGTAAGACACAGGGCCCCTGTTATGTGTAGAGCTGACCTGGTTATGAACTGTGGTATCATTGCATTGCATACCACATGATGGAACCCTGTCAGTACATGTGTAGTCTGCACAGTTGCTGTAGACCTATGTACAGTCCACTGGTCATGAATAATATGGTGGTGTAGTAATGTATGGATGTGTGTTGCTGGTCCAAGGACATGGTGATGTCTGAGGGCTACATAGTAGAATGCGGCATTTACCACTGTGATCTGCACCTGAGACATCTGTGATGGCTCTTGAGTGTGTACTGGTCAGTACATGTGAGTGGCCTTCATGTACGTGGGGACAGTAACACCTGGAGCAATCCGTCACAGTCTTATGGCCCACATGTCTGTATCTGAGGTATACAGTGGTAGTGCTATTGTGCACAACTGTGCCATATGCCAGGTGTTCCTAACTGCAGAGATGTCCGTATTCCCCATTGTTGGATCTGGATTGTCAGCTGTGATCACGAACACTACACAGCTAGCACTGACGACCGGTGTCAGATGTGTATAGTGCAGCGTTCGTGCTAACAATGTTCACTATCGACACACTGTGCCCTTCCATGTTTAGAATCTGTGTGCATACAAGACAGCCCTTTGCTACTACTAAGTGTGTGAGCATGCCCAGTATGCCGGTTTGTAGATGGACACACAGTACATTCCAAACTGTGCCCTTCCGTGTTTAGAATCCGTGTGTATACAAGACAGCCCTTCACTACTACTAAGTGTGTGAGCATGCCCAGTACGCCGTTGTGTAGATGGACGCACAGTACATTCCAAACTATGCCCTTCCATGTTTAGAATCCGTGTGCATACAAGACAGCCCTTCGCTACTACTAAGTGTGTGAGCATGCCCAATATGCCATTGTGTAGATGGACACACAGTACATTCCAAACAGACGTGTGCTACTAAGTGTGTGAGCATGCCCAGTGACACCTTGTGTCGGTTATGTGCCTCTGTGTATGGGCATGACCATTGAAATCCTGTATAGTGATAGTGGCCATCCAGGCAACAGATGTCCATACCCCACGTCAGGATGGATTTCTACATTGAACACACTGGGACTGTCTTGAAGGGTGTACTGTCTGTAGCGCGTCTCGTATCCATGTAGTGTTGTAATAGTGCTCTGTAGATAGGCAGTTGTCCCACTCACACCACTGCCATGTGTTTGTCTACGTCTACCTTGGGACAGTAATATGCTTTTAGACTGCTCACTCTCCATACATTCCCTATTAGCGTCTTTGCCTTTGCTGATGATGTCATCCACCTAGAAGTATGCCTCTGAGAGTGCTGTGTTCCAGTAGTCTCGGTAGCGCGTTCTGTAACTGTGTAATGCTGTAGTGTGATAAGGTGATTAGATGTATGTTTGACTCCCAGCCCTGCCAAGTGTGTGTGTGTGTTTCCAGCTGCCTGGGGATAGAGTAATGCTTTTAGATGGCTCCCTCTCCATACATTCCCTATCGGTGTCTTTGCCTTTGGTGATGATGTCATCCACCTAGAAGTATGCCTCTGGGAGTGCTGTGTTCTAGTAATCTCGGTAGTGCATTCTGTAACTGTGTAATGCTATAGTGTGATAAGGTAGTTAGGTGTATGTTCGACTCCTGTCCCTGCCAAGTGTGTGTGTGCATTTCCAGCTGCCTGGGGCAAAGTAATGCTTTTAGATGGCTCGCTCTCCATACATTCCCTATCATCATCTTTGCCTTTGCTGATGATGTCATCCACCTAGAAGTATGCCTCTGGGAGTGCTGTGTTCCAGTAATCTCAATAGCGCATTCTGTAACTGCGTAATGCTGTAGTGTGATAACATAGCTAGGTATATGTTCGACTCCTGGCCCTGTCAAGTGTATGTGTGTGTGTGTTTCCAGCTGCCTGGGGACAGAATAATGCTTTTAGATGGCTCCCTCTCCATACATTCCCTATCAGCGTCTTTGCCTTTGCTGATGATGTCATCCACCTAGAAGTATGCCTCTGAGAGTGCTGTGTTCCAGTAATCTTGGTAGCACTTTCTGTAACTGCGTAATGCTGTAGTGTGATAAGGTAGTTAGGTGTATGTTCAACTCCTGGCCCTGCCAAGTGTGTGTGTGTTTCCAGTTGCCTGGGGACAGAGTAATGCTTTTAGATGGCTCCCTCTCCATATATTCCATATCGACGTCTTTGCCTTTGCTGATGATGTCACCCACCTAGAAGTATGCCTCTGGGAGTGCTGTGTACCAGTAATCTCGGTAGCGCATTCTGTAACTGGGTAATGCTCTAGTGTGATAAGGTAGCTAGGTGTATGTTTGACTCCCGGCCCTGCCAAGTGTGTATGTGTGTGCGTTCCCAGCTGCCTGGGGCCAGAATAATGCTTTTAGATGGCTCCCTCTCGGTACATTCCCTATCAGTGTCTTTGCCTTTGCTGATGATGTCATCCACCTAGAAGTAGGCCTCTGGGAGTGTGGCGATGCTCAAACTCGGTAGCACATTCTGTTACTGCATAATTCTGTAGTGGGGTAGACTAGACAGGTAGGTGCTCGATTCCAAGGCATGCCAGGTGTGTGTGGTTGGCAGTTATACCCTATGTGTTGGTATCTGTGGGTGGCTAGCTGTGGTATGTGTTTAGTGTGTTTTGTTGCTGACCTATATAGTGTCCACAGCCCGCATATTCTGCCAAGACACTGGGTTGTCAACACATACATTCACCAATAGGTCTGGTGAGTAAATGTCAGCAGCCCTAATCTTACCCTTAATACAGTCTGACCCATGTGACGCAACAGAACACACACGCCTTGATAGTAACAACACTACATGATGCAGGTGGCACATCTTGTTTCCTTTTCATGCCTGTCTAATGCTTTGCTGTCATGTGGTCTGCTGTTGTGATATAAATGCAATATCTTCATATGTGTGTACATGTATATGTGTGTATGTATATCTATGTATATATGTATACAAATAATATATATGATATATGTAGATATAGAGAGATAGACATAATATAAACATATATGTCTGGGGACATCAGCACTATTGAATGTTTGTGCCAGATGATCTGTACTTGATAACCTGGGATGTATGTATATCTGCCATGGCGTAGTGGTAACGCACATCGTCTGTTGTATGCAGGGTCCCTGGTTGTAGTCATGTAGACACCGGTTATTTTGTTGCTGGGAAGACCATGGGACATCGAATATGGTGATAGTAAGACACCTGTTACCAGTTGTGTACGGATCTGAGCGACACTAAGCAGTGGTTATTAATTTGGAGGTTTGGTATGGGTCATATATCTATTCATTAGAAGACTATACTATGCAGATGAGTTTGATGATAGTGTATCCCATTTATCCCCAGGGTGTGATGCATATACCTGGAGTGTACGTGTGTAATTAGCTGGGTGCAGGGCTCGAATATAGTTGACAGCATGAGAGGGGGGGGTCAGGCATACTGTACGTACATTGCAGAACTGTGCCTCGGAAGTGCTCCTGCCTTAGCACGCCTAAGCTAGGGGTGTGTCTCTACCTGCCTGGTGACATTAGAGGAACAACAGCACTGGTGGGGTAGTCAGGGTGTACAGGCTGCACAAACAGGTGATGATCAGCACAATCAGCAGATGACATGGCCAGCCCACACCTGTACAGTACAGTAATGTGAGCAAGCATCATACACACAGGTTTCTTCCGCACTCTACACCACCAGTGTATACCTGCGGGGACATTTCACGACATGGTGTATTAATCTTTATTGCCTGTCTGTATGTCTGACCAGCCTAGCTGGGCAGTGTGGGGGGTACAACATTTATTTATTGGACCTCCCAGTCACATATGCCCGGGCTGTATATATGTTACCCCTAATTGCTGTAAAGTAACCTAGTTATGTACATGTGTACCAGATTGTTTAGGCCAACACATACCCATGGTCAGTGCAGGTTTAGAACATTCATTAGTTTCCTAGCTGTGAGTCTATACCTTTAGCACTTTAGTTGTTAGTCTGTTTCTTGTACAAATTACGTATTTTCTATCCTGATGTGACCGCTTTAGGCAACAGTTACATGCATTATGGTACATAGTTATTTCCTACAATCACAGGACATTTGGCATTGTATCATTTTTGGTCAGGACACACCTACCCACACAGTGACTGCCCCTCACACAGTGGATCAGGGGGTATCCTGTTTACGTCAGTGCCTTCATCACCCTATGTCCATGTGTCACTATGTGAATGTGTGCAATATATTCTCTCGATTATTCGTGTCGGGGCACGTGCGTCACGGGCAAGTGTTTGATCCTGGGTAGTAGGTTTTGCATGAGCATCTAGGGCTGGACAGTCTCGGGCACCACTACTGCACATTCCAACTTGTGTCCAGATATCTACAGGACTGGACATCATGTCTTGATACCCCTTATAATGTTTACACAGGTTACTTATCCCATGAGGGATATCCAAAAATGTAACAAGACCGATACCGACCATTCTTCTGGCGTTACAAAAATGTGCTGGGGGTTTTACATGCAAGGGATACATAGTTTGCAATCCTGAAACTGCCTAGGGTGACACTGCCTACGACATATGAGTAGTACTCACTATGTGTAGATGTGGCTGCGTCAAACTAGTAGGCCAAGTATGGCTGGATTTGGTGGACGTTCAGGTATGGGGTCGGGTTGTGTGCTGTGGAGGGGATGCTGGGTATTCCATTATGCATCCAGGTGTGTTGCATTTGATTTGGCCAGTTCCATCAGGACCAATCTGTGGGTATGTGCCGGTGACATTTCTGTACATTTCTATCGCACATTTTAATATTCATTTGTTTGTGGGATTGTGTTCTACAGTATGGCCTGTCTGGTTGTATTGCAGATGTGTATACATGTTGTTTGTGTTTCTTTCTGCTTCACCCGCTGCTCCCTCATACACCTCCAGTTCACCTATTCTGCATACGACACAGTCTCACCTTTGAGGATTATACCATTACCCATTCCCCCCACACACATATTCCTGACACTCCATCCATCACTGCTTTGGTTGATGGCCCATGACACGGTCAAGGTAACACATTGCATACACTACATATGTCAGGTACCTGTATGGTTGTGTGGACTACCCTGGCATGTTTCACCTTCCACATGCTATACATCACGCACATAGCTACACGCCCATACTTAACTTTCATGACATGGTTGGTACACCTGGGTAATACCCGTTCAACTGTGACACATCCTGACAAGTATGGCTTGGACCGCAGATGTGCGGATTTTGGCCGACTGTTCTGATCATTGGTAGGATGCCACCTTTTCCTATGTCCAGGATGGGATATATTCCAGACACATATCCAATTGTACTGGACAACACATACCCACAGTCAACGCTACAGATAATACTGTTCCTTTAAGCCTACATGTTGCCTTATTGTTGTAGCAGTTTATATTCTCCTTCTGTTTCATTTACATGTTTATTCTATTTCCTGTCACATATGGTATGCTAAATACGGACATACCTATTGTATGTGACTATTACATGCATTGTGGGATATAATTCTGTCATAGGGTCGCTAGATATTTACATTTATCGTGGATTTGTTATGGACACATCTGCCCAGCTGTGTACTCTCCCTCACAATATGGGTCAGCTGGTGACCCTGACCATTGGGCTGGACATACCTATTGGCGGCGCGCTAACATTATGTGTTTCACTTCCACTTGGTATAACTATCTACACTGCGTTGGACTATGGGCACACAGTTTTCAATGTCATTTGTTCGAGGGATAGGGACCCCCATTCTACCATGCATTTGTGTTTGCTTCTTCATTTTGTGTTCGCAGGAACTGTCTTGCATGCTTTGCATATGTTTCAGTATCCATGGACACTGACAGATGTGATTACTATTGCTTGCAAATTGTTATATGCAAGCCTTTTAGCTGACATTTACACACCTCCGTGCGGCACTTCAACACGCCCTATGCACTCGCGCTCCTTTTTTATGCACGTGGCTGTGGCGGCAGCACGCCTTCATTAATATGCATTTGACACTACTGCGCCATCTGCACGCCACACAGTTGGCGCAAGCCTAATGCCGGCCTTGCACCGAGCTTTATGAATCCCGGGGTATGTTTTTCTTATAAGAAGGGCAGTAATGTGAGGGATATGTTGGTTCATATTTATTATACCACACCATAGTGCTGCGGTACCGTTGTCGCCTCACAGTAAGACGCTGTCCGGTTTGATTCTCAGCTAGAGCATCTTCTGCGTGGAGACATGCGTGAATGGGCATACCTTCGTTGAAGGTTGTGCGTCAGGGCTGGTAACGCAACATGTAAAAATCAACTACCAATCATTAGTGGACCTGAGTTCCACTGTGGCGACCCCTAACCGGGAAAACCCGAAATACACAGCAACAACCAGTTCTATATAGGAACATGGGTGTGGGAGAAGTTGGTACCATTCCTTGTAAGCATTGTTCTGGTTGCACACATGGTTCAATTTTTTTGACAGAATTAATTATGTGATTTATTCACCTAATGAGTTGTATAGTTGTAGTACAGAAGGGGTAGTATATGCCCTGAAATGCCCATGTAATCTTTTTTACATAGAAGAAATAAAAAGAGCATTTAGAGCCAAGCATTTAGAACATCTGAGGGATATAAGAAACCAAAGGGTGGAAAATTCAGTTGGCATGCACTTTTCTTTGTGCCATAATGGAAATGAAAAACTTCTTCAGGGTACCATATTAGAAAAGGTAAACGTTTTTATGAACTGTGATTTAAAACAGAAGCTACTTTTTAAAGAGAATTTATGTATTTTGAAATATAGAACTCTCTGACCCCTAATGGCCTAAATTTAGAATGCAATTGGAAAGTGTTTTTATAAAGTATAGGGTTCTTGAACTGAATTGCTTTATTTTATTTGATTGTTTTTTTTTATTTAATTGTTTAATTTAATTATTTTTATTGGTGGATTTTTTAATGCAGTGATGTATTTAATTGTTTGCTGGTGTTATGCTTTTTGACTCTTGAAAGGCCTTTTTGGCTGAGGCACTGGAGCTTGTATTGGTTTTTGTACATTTTATATTAAAGTTTGGGTCTCTTTCACAGGCCTTGGTCATTATTTTATACCTTTCTGCCTGTGTTGTTTTGTGATAAGAAAGTAAGAAATGGTAATTTGTGTGGCATTATTCACTGATGGCAACAGCCTGTGTGTTATAAAGGACAGGGTAGGTATTAGAGACAACAAGAGTATCCTGTAAAATCAGAGGCAGTTGAGAGAGATGGGGGTACATTCATGTGGGGGGGTTCAGGACAAAACTAGAAGTAACACTAGAGAATACCAGTGAAAATGTTTAAAATAGTGGATGGACTCTTAAAAAGCTATTACAGCAGTACCTTGAAGTTTCTGAACAATATACAAAATGAAGCTCTAATGTCTGGCATTATTGGTGAGCTGTAAGGATCTGTGATTTATGAAGGCAGGACATTGGGAATGATCTGCCAACACAGAAACAAGTTAGAGGTATATCAGCGTATGTGACTGAATGTGTGTGAGGGAGAATGAATGAGGGGATGCCTGTGTCAATGTGATGCATAGACTGCCAGTGTTTACTACAACAGAAATGTGTGGATTTGAACTCATGGTAGTTAAGGGAGATTCAGAGATATGTAAATTATCTGATAATGAAGTCTTTCCTCATTGCAGTTTACATAACTCTAAATCACAAATTACTGTATTGTCTAAAAAGCTCCTTTTGCCTGCAGCTCTTAACATCCCCTGTATTTTTTTTTGAATTCCAAGTAATATCATACATTCTGATCCCAAAATTATAGCCAATATATTAGTTGAGTTTAACACTAATTTCATCCCAGCTACTCACATTGTTGTCCCCAGTATTCTTAAAAATGTAGTTTCCTCTGAAATCACCTTGGAACAAGTCATACATTTCTTATAAAAGGCAAAAATTGCACCTCCATGGAAATAAACGACATACCATAGGCTGGATTCTCATTGGACATGCACTGCCTGAGACTCTACTTAGGCTGTTTGGTTATAGCCTATCCATAGGGTTTGTGCCTGATGCCTGGACAGCAGTCACTGTGGCTTCTCTACACAAGTAAATATAGGTCCAAGTGCCTTATAAGCCTTGTATTCAAAGCCATGGATTGCATCTTAGCAGAACTCATTTCTGCAGACAAAGGCAACTTACCTGATCAGGACTCCATTCAAATTGGTTTAGTGCAGGGCAGGTCCTGTTTACAGAACTTTGTAACCTTTTTTGAAAAGGTTACAGAGGTTGTGGACAGTGGGCACTCTGTGCATGCTGCTTATCTTGATCAGGCCAAAGCTTTTGCACTATCCCACATACTGGCATTACTGGAAAATTAGGAACACTTAATATAAACCCTTACATTTTCCATTGCCTTGCAAACTGGCTAACCAACAGCTTCAACATTTTTAAAAATGCTGATACCCCTCTAAATGTAAAACTGTAACTAGCTGGTTAGCACAGGGATCAGTGTTTGTTTCTCATTGGTTTGGCATTTGTTTTGCAAATATCCAAACTAATATTCCAGAAGTATGTTTGACAAAATTTCCTGATTACTGCAAGCCTGAAATATGACCTATAAGGGCCACTGGGGTCACTATTCAACCATAGCCTCCACACAGACTTTGTGATAAAATAAAGATTACAGCAGTTATTCCACTGCACAAAGCTGGACCATCGGTGGATCCTGGGAACTGTAGACCCATTAGTCTGAGTAGTCTCATATGCAAAGCCATGTAAAGAATTACATGGAAGGTTTGCTCTTGTCAAAGACAGGTCATGCCTAATGAACCCCATTTTTTTTTTCAGAAGATCACCAAGGCAGTGGATGAGGAAGAAAATGGTGCATACCACCTACCTTGACCAAGCTAATGCAGTTTGTCTATTTATTTATTGATTGTTTGATTGATTGACATTTGATTACTGGGAAAGTCTGACTGGGTAGTAGCCCATTTTCAGCAGAAGCCTGGGGAGAAAAACTCCAAAGTATTATAAAACATTTTAAAGATAATTTTATAGTCTTTAACAAAATACAAAAACAAATACAGTTCAAATAATTATACCAAATTAGATGTAATCTGAAAACATTGGTTAAGTGTAGGTGCAAGTTATGACAATGATTAAATAGTTACAGAAATTTTAACCAGTTTATAGAGAAATTAAAGGTAAGTTAGTGTAATACAGACAGGAATTGCAATACAAAGTGAGGAAAAAAGCAGGCTTATGGTATATTTAGAGAGAAAGCAAGAGGAGACAAATTGATAGAATTAAGGAAGTTAGTGAAGAAAGAGTAAGGATGTATAAGGTATGAATAGGTATTTGTCCACCTTTAGAGATATCGTTTATTGTGGTGTTGAGCAAGAAGAGATGCAGATTTTGGCTAGGAAGTCTTTCAGAATGGTTTTGAAGGATGAGAGGGAGGGTATTAACCTGATGGATAGGGATAAGGAGTTCCTGGCCTTAGCAACATGGTATTAGTACAGGCAATGCCCAGCAGATGTGGACAGACAGCAGCTTTTGGTCACTGGATTGTAATAACTAATTAGGATCATAGTTGTTTAGAATGTTATTTACAGCCTGACAAGCAGATGGATTCTAAATAATTTTGTAAGTGACAAGAAGTTGTGTATATGTTAGCTGACAGGGTGGTTCTAACCAATTTAGTATTTTTAATGCTATACAGTGGTAGGCTCTGAAAAGGATATTTTCTGCAAATTATACAACTTTGTTATAGCATTGCTCAAGTTTTGATTTTCGTGATGCCTGAAGGTTAGTAAGAATGGGAGCACCCTAAAGCAGTGTGGGGAGGTGATAAGTAGTGACAAGTGTTGCATCAGTCATGCCGGTGAGAATGTTTTTGGCTCTATAAAGCATCCCTAGTTTTTGATGAGTTTTTCTTATGCAATTTTGTATATGCAGGTTGAACTTAAGATTATTATCCATTATCATCCCTAATAATTTGCTGTGAGAAGTGACCTCAATGGCTGTTATTATCAAGAGAGAGAACTTTAAGTTTTGTTTTTTTTTTCATCGGAGCTGGATTTGTGGAAAAAAATTAGTAGCTTGTTTTTTTTTATTTTTTAAGGTCAAGCATGAGTTATCAGTTACAAAGTCAACATTTCAGTTGCTGTTAAAGCTTCCTAAATAATTTTTATGGAGGTGTGCCACATTGTCAGATGTGCAAATGAGTGCGGTGTCATCCATGTACTGTATCAAGGAGGCCTATTGTGTGGATGTGTGAAGGGTGTTGGTGAGAATAAAAATATAAGCTGTAGCCAGTGCATGGTAATGTCTCACTGATCTAGTCTTTCTTTAAATAACGCTGTAATCCATAATGACCTAATAACATCGGTTTTTGAACAACAGGGTTTGAAGAGGATTACCTGTTTGTTTATGAGTAGTTTATTCTGAGTGTAGCCCAGTTTGTAATGACACAGACCAGCATATCTATACAAAGTATAGATTAGAAGTGCAGGATTTTGAAAAGACACATATATCTTAAACTGTTATACTGATTTCATATACCCAAAGTATTTTACACTTATTGATATTAAGGTTTTCTTTTTTTTTGCATTGTTGCAAATAACTCAGTTATTTGTTTAATTCCTACTGATATATCTGTAATCTGTAACAATCTGTTAAGGTCAGGCATTTAACAGTGGGGACAGTATACTGTGATAAATCCTGTTATATGTCTGAGCAGTTTTTAGGTTAATGTTGTATACTTTTTAAAATGCTATGAAGGAGTGTTTTGTCACTAGTAGAACTGAATCAACATATAAGTTTTTAGGGACTGTGATAGGCAAAATAACAACTGGAATGAAGGGCAGGGGAGATGTATGTATATAACTAGTGCTGTGCAATTTCACAAGTAATAATGGTCCTCACACATATAATGTGCAACCAAAGGTATGTTTCTGTTCACAGAAGCTGTATGTTACAATACACTGTCACACTGTCTGAGGAAAGGATTATCTCAATTACTATTATTTTTTTAGAACACAGTGCTGACATGAATGCAATTTAAAAACAGTTTGGCTACATGAGTAGCGTATGTTCATAGTTTGCAGTCTTAAACCAGTATCATTCTTAATAGACCATCCCATCAGGATGATGTCATAACATTAACTGTTTTTCGCTGCCTGGGAAACATGCTTTTACAACTAAGATGTGTTAAATAAGCAAATAGGTTGCAAGATTAGAGCTTGGCTGTAAGTTGTGTCTGTAGGTTTAAATCTCATGTCCTCCAATCTTTGCTCAAAAACATTAACATTTCAGGGTCAACTGAGTACTGTGTTTATCTAATGCTCTTTAGAGTAACAGTCTACTAAGTGTGTTGTGAAATGTTTATTCATGATATTTGAGGAGAAATTTTTATTTATTTATTTTTTTATTTCAGATGACAAGGACTGCAGTTTGAAGAGAGATATGCGTCGGGTGGATGCACAGGCTTAAAGAGCAGTGGAGGGAGAGAGGTATGTTGAATATTTTACATATATTATGACCTGAGATGCATATTACACTGTTTTGGGCATATATTTTTCAAAATTACATGTCTATTGTTTAGAATGTAGGAATACCCACTATGCATCAGTAAGGTAAGTGACATCAACAAATGGTAGCTCAAATTACAAATGTGTATTTATAGTGTTGTTATATTTTGTATTTTGGATCCATTTTGTCAGCACAAATGTTTTAACAAAACGTGCACAACCTAAATGCCAGTTTGTTGTGTATCTCTGTCACATAGGTTGTAAGGTAATTTACATGCAAGTGTAGGCATTATAACTATTGTTTATAATAAAAACAGAAATAAACTAGGAATACAATGTCAAGACTTGTTTTTAATAAGACAAACACAAAGCTTTCAAGCATAAGCTCTTTCTCAATGCATAAAACAGCTAGGGTAATGGTCACAATAAATATTCAAATCAGCCAATAAAAAGCAACATTCAATTAATTCAATTAAATATTTAAAACAGTCATAAGCATAATTAATCTATTCTTAGCAAGAAAATAAAAACAAGAGAAAATAAAACATACAGATACAAACAGCTTGGTTAATATAACTACTAATTACTACAGTCATGTTTATATTTTAAAATAGGTTTTAAACTATTTTGTGAATTCAGTCCTGGATAAACAGACGCTCGAAAATAATCTATCCACTTACATTCTGCAAGCTCAATCTGAAGTGTAATGTCACCACTCCTTATACCTACATTTACAACTTGAACTACTCAAAATTTAAAGGAATGTGTGTCACCTTTTAACTGAATGTGTTTAAAAAGACAGTTGACAGGTTCAGCGCAAACTTCCCCCCCCCCCCCAAAAAAAGGCAAATCTATCCCAGAGCAGCCCCCTGACATCCCCCCACATCAGGTAAGAGCCGCCAGAGCCAGCCAAAAACAAAAAAAACAGCATCAATGTGACTGGATGGTGTCTCGCTCTGCCCTCAAAAGAACTCCAAGAGAAGAAACCCAAAAACATAAAACTGTTCAATCTCAACACCTTACCACAGGATATGTGCCCAAAGAGTGGCGAACAGTGGGTCCCTCCCATACAATGTGTGGTGCCTCAGGTGATCCTGGAAACATCCTGGAAACTATCTACCTCTGCACTGGTATGAAGCTTGGGGAGGGATCATATGGAAAGGAGAAATAAAGGACTGGGGGACCTACAAGCACTGGATCCTACTGTTAGAGCAGTTACCCAAAGCAGAGCCCTCCCTCTTTGGCCGATTTGAATTTCTTTGGAAAAACAGTCATTGGGAAATTGGCACACACAGCCTACCCGGACACAGCCTACCTGGACCTAACAAAGCCCCGATACAGCTAAAGCAGCTCACCAATACTAAAAGCTCACCAGCTATGATAGATAAGCTCACCACTGGATTGCATGGTTACCAACTGGCTCAAGGACAAGGGATAAGGGACTCCATTGAGACTAACCAGTCATACCCAGAAGGCAAGGCTCTGGGACAAAAGGCAGTCCTCTGGGACCTCTCTTGTTCTGTATATATTTAAGGGAGGTACTCTGAGGAAGGACCATGGCTGACTGGACCAGAATGACCCATATGACTGCCTCCAGCTGACTCTCCAAAGCATCCTCCAATCCTCCAAAGGGCAAACAAAACCTCCAACAACTGGTGCCTCCTCAAGTTAAATGGCAAAAAAGTAAAGTATCCCCTTTGGCAGAAAAAAAAAAAGTGTGCTACAATCAACCACATAGGTGGTGTCCATTAAAGTAGAGAAGAAGTAATTAGGACCTGGGGGATCAAAGATATAGCAAATCTCTCATTGACAACCAATGGGAAAAGTGGTTAGAAAATATTTTATATAGCCCACCTATCATGAAAAGGACATCAGGAGGTCATCGGGGGAGGTATCCTCTTCCTCATCCTCATCCAGGAGGTCAGGGTGCCTACATGTGAGGGATGAAAAGAGCATCATTATCAACCTCTATTTGAATCTCAGAGAGGTGAGAACAAATCCTTTGTTTTAATTTCACATTAGTGTTACCTATATAAAAACTCAGACATGCTACACAATCAGCCAAATAAACCACATTCTCCTTTTGACAGGTAGCAAAAGTCCTAAATTCAAAAATAACACCAGAAATGGGATGTTCAAATAATAGATGGGTGTTAATAACATTACAATAGCTGCACTGATGGCAGGGATGGGTTCCTTTGCTATTCAATAATAATTTTTTATATCGAGGCATACCTTTGTAACAGAGAAGCTGTTTCAAATTTCTTTCTTTTTTATGTGCAAACTCTGATATAATACCTATTAATTATTTAATTTCACTATTAGAAGTAAGAATAGGCATACATTTATTAATAATCTGTTTAATGCGTTTTGTATGCCTGTTATATTTCATAAGATACTTAACAGGTCTTTTCTCAGTTGGCCTATTAGCTCTAGCTACTAGATCAGATCTCAAGTATGGCTGCCCTATATCAACATGTCTACTAACAGATACATCTTTCGTAATTTCCATCAACTGTGGATCATAACCTCTTCAACTAAAGTCCTTACTCATAACTTCAAGGTCTTGCAAAAATGCATCTTCTTCAGTATTTAGTCTACTAGCCCATAAAAATTGACTGCACAATACCTTTGAAAATATAATTTGGGCACATACTCTGAGAGTGCACATATCTTGTAGCCTGCACATATTTTTTAAAAATAGTAGTGTCAAAAGTTCTCGATACTATTATTCCACAACAGAAAAATATCATCCACAAAACACTTATAGAACACCAAATCAGTGTTCATATAGGTTAAGGGATTAACAGTGTCAAAAATATACTTTTCTTCCCATCTAGCTAGAATCAAGTTGGCATACATATTAGCAGCGGGTGTACCCATTGTTATGCCAATGTGCTGATGGTAATATTCATTATTAAACAAAAAAACATTATTTTGTAAAACTATTTCAAGCATGGAACATATAATTTAAATTTTACAAGATGTAAAAGTACTGTGCTTATTCAAAAACTCTCTAATATACTGAACACTTAATTCATTTGGTATTACAGTAAAAACTGTCTTGATATCTAATGTGCCCAGCAATAGCCCATTCAAATTTGCTCTATCAGACCAAGATTTCAAAGAATGAAAAAAAATCATTAGTGTCCTTAATAAAAGCAGGACTAAACTTCAAAAAGGGTTTAAGCTAATACTAAGTATTTAGATAAGGCAACAGTCACCCATTTACCTCCGGTGACTATAGGCCTCATAGAAGGGTATGTTAGATGTTTATGTAGCTTTGGCAGCCCATATATGAATGGTATCACAGGTTGAATAACATGCAAATAATTGTATTAATCTGGGCTGATTTCCCCATTTATCATGGCACTATATAAAAATTCTTTAACCTTATAGATGAGCCCATTCACATCTCTGATGTTAACCACTTTAAACACTTTAGAATCTGATAATAATTCATACATTAAAGTGTTATACAGTTTTTTACACAACACTACAACTTTGCCACCCTTATCTGCAGATTTTATTATTATATCACCATATAGGCATAAATTCTTCAAAGCATTGCTTTCTTCTGATGTAAGGTTATAAAACCTTGTAGCAATATTATTGCTAAAGAACAACTCATATAGGTCTACTTCACACATCTCTAAGAATGCTTTGACTGTAGGAGTATGCATAGGTACAAATGTACTAGATCTCTTAATTTTATTACCCATCTCTTCAGAATTGTTTTAAATAAAAGTTTAAGGTCTAGATTACGAACAGCTCTGTTAGTGCTTCACTTATATTCCCTTCAGAGGCTGGAATAAAACGCAACCCTTTATTTAAAACAGATAACTCAACAGAAGAGAATAGCCTTTCAGATAAATTCACTACATTACAGATGTTCAAGTCACTATAACCCGACTCTGAGTAACTGGGCCTACCTTGTTTGCACCTTGTTTCTTGTGAGAGTCTATATATCCTTCTTGACTCACCAACGTAATCCACTGAATGGGGGTACGAACTCTGCTTCTTCCCCTTGTTTGTTCATGCACCTTTATTGGTAGTTGAAGATAAACTTGAGCTGTCTCTAAAAAATTAGAAGTTGACGCATGCCCAAGCTGGGACACATTCAAGTTACTTAAACTCTCACTTACAGCAGAGACAGGTTCAGTTACTAAAGAATTCTCATTTTCATTAGAAAAAGAGTCAAGATCTACAACTACAGAACTGCATTTAGTAACATTAGAAGTTGTAGCTGTTACCACAGGCAATCTTAGCCATTCTCCAAGCTGTTGCAACCCAGATAATGATGTACTTGACTTATTTATACCAGAAGGCGTGGCTACACAATTCGAAGTCACCGCATTGTTCGCTGCAGCTGTTTCATTCATCTGTTTCCTCAGCCAGGGAAAAACCTGTTGAGTTTTAAAGTCATTAAGGTCTCTCAATATTTTACGCTCTTTTAGCATCAAAAATTTTTCTGCAAACACATGTATATGATGAATCATCTCATTATATTCAACAAAAATGAGGTGAAAACAAGCAGAGGTCAACAGTTCATCTTCCAAGGCTTCAATTTCCCTTTTCAGGTCTTTCTCAATATCACAGAAAAAGTCATTCATTAACCACATATAATCAGTTCTTAATTTAAGGTTTAATTCTTGCCATTTTTGCAGTAACACAGTATATTTATTGCCATAGGTAGGCATTTTAGTTATGCATAGCCCTCTTGGGACAACACCAAGTTTGAGGTAAGCACAAAATCTGTAGCATTGCCACTGCAGCCTTTTAAATTGTTCGGTCTTATAAGTTAAGGTTGTCATTTTCATAAGAAGTTCACCTTTCTGGTCATCACACACTTCAAGGGTAACACTAACATGGTCATTTGAAGTATCACTGGTACAAAAAGTCAATAATGGATTCTCCGTCATATTCACTATCTCACAAAGTCTTTTGATAGGTATTCCATCAGCACTTTTAGCAGAATCAAGGACACCAGGCTGAATATCCATTCTAAAAAGGCGTGTTCCTGACGAAAACCACAAACCAAGTAAAGAATAAAATTGCATATAGGAACTAAAGTATTCCTAGATATCCAGAGGCACAAAAACAGAAATAAACTAGGAATACAATGTCAAGACTTGTTTTTAATAAGAGAAACACAAAGTGATTCGGAGAGTGAGAATAATGCTCTTTTCAAACACATTCAGTTAAAAGGTGACACACATTCCTTTAAATTTTGAGTAGTTCAAGTTGTAAATGTAGTTAAAAGGGGTGGTGACATTACACTTCAGACTGAGCTTGCAGAATGTAAGTGGATACATTATTTTCGAGCATCTGTTTATCCAGGACTGAATTCACAAAATAGTTTAAAACCTATTTTGAAATATAAACATGAATGTATTAATTAGTAGTTATATTAACCAGGCTGTTTGTATCTGCATGTTTTATTTTGTCTTATTTTTATTTTCTTGCTAGGGAATGGATTAATTATGCTTGTGACTGTTTTAAATATTTAATTTAATTAATTAAATGGTGTTTTTTATTGGCTGATTTGAATATTTATTGTGACCATTACCCTAGCTGTTTTATGCATTGAGAAAGAGCTTATGCTTGAAAGCTTTGTGTTTGTCTTATTAAAAATAAGTCTTGATGTTGTATTCCTAGTTTATTTCTGTTTTTGTGCCTATGGATATCTAGGAATACCTTGGTTCCTACATGAGATTTTATTATTTTATTGTTTATAAGACACTGCTTGATACTGTATGTTTCGCAGTATTTTCTGATGATAGATCTGTTGTGCACAGCTTGATTATGGGAGTATGTAGTAGCAGTGTTGTTCAATATTGGTATTTCACCTGCATGACACACCAATGCTTTGATGCTGTTATAGCCTAAGTTGACTGACACTTGAGCAGGTACCTGTTTAATAGCAGGAGTTCATTAACAACACCCCTTGCAGGTCAACATTGGCTTTGTTTCTATCTTCAACCCCTTGGGTGTTTTATTTTAAAAATGCTGATATAGCCTAGGTTAACTATCCCTTGTGCAGATAGCCATTTGATAGCAACAGTTCATAATGACCACACCCTGCAAGTCAACATTGGTATTGTTTTCTCTAGCCCCTTAAACACTGTTATAGCCTAGGTTGACTGTCACTTGAGTGGGTATTTGATAGCAGTAGTTCATAATCAACAAGGATATTCCAAAATATTTATTTTGTAAGCCTTCTGATTCCTGATTGTTTCTGCAGAAAATGCATACAGTTGTAAATATTGAATACCATTATTAACAGATATACTACATTCTGGTATGTCTATAGTTGTTTTGATTGAACATATCACATTGTTTTTTAGTGTTGTACTCATTGAACTGATGTGTGTGTTCAGAATAATATTGTGTTGCCTGTCTCAGAAGGTTGTCATATGGTGTGTCTATTGTCCACCAATGTGCCCAATAACTTTTTTCTTTATTCATACAATGGCATGTTGTATTTACTCATTTACATAACTAAATACAGACAGTAACATATATTTGTTGACCATTCATACACTTTTACAAAGCTAATGACATGTGTATGTGTGTCGAAGCAGGTCTACTTTGATTCACTGAAAACTCAATTCACTGAATTTCAAAACACTCACACTAAATCGCTGAAAGTTCAAATCACTGAAAACTCATTTCACTGAATCACATTTCACTGAATGCAAGTACTGTTGTGCACATAAAAGGTATATGCCCTTTTCCCCACTGTAGAGCAATCCTGGAGTTAGTATATATAATTAGAGGGGTGGGGGGCACAGCCCCCCACATTGGAGGGTGTAGAGGAATAGCCCCCCCACTTATGTTTGGTTTTATATTGTTAGCTTTCAGTGAAATGAGATTCATAAATATAAAAGCTAAGTAGGTGGGGGGCTATGCCCACCTCATCCTCCAATGTGGGGGCTGTGCCCCCCACACCAACTGTACATACTAACTCCAGGATTGCACTACAGTGGGGAAACGGGCATATATATTTTATTTGCCCAACAGTACTTACATTCAGTGAAATGTGATTCAGTGAAATGAGTTTTCAGTGATTTCAGCTTTCAGTGTTTTTTTTGAGGGTAAACTGAAATTCAGTGAAATGAGTTTTCAATGAATCAAAGTAGACCCATTAAATCATATGGAATTGTTCAGGAAAGAATGCTGCTGTCCTTACAAGGAGTACGACATATAAAGCCATGGTTGACTTTGTCCATAATGGATGTGTCTCAGTCCCTGTGTAACTTTTCATCATAACAATATTGTGTTGTGCTCTGATTTTCATGAGAGTGTTTTGTGTAATAGATATTTTCTTTTCTTTTGTGTTATGTTTTTCAATTAATCTTTACAGAGCATGGTACCTAAGGACATTTGCCACTCCAAAGATGATGGCTTGGAAATGTAGGGCTGCTGCCTGACTCATCCAAAGAAGACTGTGATGTTGCTGATGATGATGACAAGGACGAAAAACCTAGATCTGTGCCTGCCTGAGAGATCCTGTCTGCACTCCAGAGGAGACATCACCATAGCCATGATAGAGATGATTTTTAGGAGGAGATCAGGGAGGTCATGATCGATGTGTTCTGAACACAGATCAGAGACATTATGGGGACCTTATTGAATGAGGTGGCATGGGATATGCAGGACTCATTCAGAACGATAGCTTGTGAGATCATTTAAGAGTCTAATCTACATCAGCCTGGTCCAGGTATTGTCTGCTACCAACATGGTGGTTGACATTTAAGGTGTTGTACTATATATGCAATCTTGTGCATGTATACCATGTATTTGTCATGCTTGTGTATTATTATCATGTGACATTTACTTTGGTTTCAATGTGTACATGACACACATTAACACATTACTCTGTCCACACACACATTCAACTGTCCATGCATTGTGGTAGTTACAGCCTGCAAATGTGTCTTACTGGGAGGACTGATAGACAACATATATTGCCCATAATCCAACACTAGCATATGCCTTAGATGTCTTTTCTGCCACGTCAGGTATGTGCAGCATGCAGACAAAAATTACACTGAACCCACAGATATTGCCAACATTCTGGCTGACAGGTTCAGTGCAAATTTCTCCCCTGCCTCACCCCCAAAAGAAGAAATACTTATCCCAGCTGAATGTAATCTCCCTGTCATCTCAGATGTCCAGGTGAGAGTCGCCCTCAGCAAAGCTAAAAACACAGCATCAATGGGAGATGACGGTATCCCGGTATTCAACATGGTTTGGGATGACACGTCATCATGTCCCACTCTCGTGATGTGGTGTTGTGCCATGGTTTGGCAGTATTGATGCCATGTGGGATCAGATAGAGGTATATCCTATCTATTTGCAGTCCTTTTTATCTGACTGCATTGAACAGTAAAGTAACATTAATCTATACACATTCCTTCACAGTACATTACACCATGTTTGTTGTATGTAGCATTTCCACACCCATGATGTAGTGACATTGGTGTACATCTTCCATAAACAGTTGTACACATCATGACTGTACATGTATGTGTACATAGTCAGACAATACTGACACAGAAATGCACCTTGACAAGTGAGCATTCAGTGATGTACTGCTAATGTGCTATAATTATGCTCAAAGAGGTATATCTGCTCCCTAATGAGCATTGTGGTTGGCATACACATTCAGTTCTTTATTTGACATTTGTATTACAGTATATGTGTATGTGATTACAATTTTTAACTTACTTACCTTATGCATGTTGGTGTGACATGATTACACATTGCTGTGTATGTGTGTGGTTTTACATGGCCAGTTTTGTCAGCATCAGTAGTCCATCTGGCCATTTAATATACATTTGCCATCTGTTTAAATGTATGTATGTTTGTGTTCTACAGCACCCTGGGAGCTTTGCATACGCATATGTATTGTATCACCTTACCATGTCCTGCTTTACCATGATGTGGTCCCAGGTTGTTCACCTCCATCCCACCTTAATATGTCACTAGTATTTATTGCAATTATGTTTGCCTCTTTCAAAAGTACTGTCTATTGCCATTTATTGATTTGACACAGTGAACAAGTGCCAAATGTATGGCCACTTTACAATGTGGAACATATGCACAGAAGTTGCTGGCTAATGCTTGCAATATGTCCTTGTTCTCATTCTACTTGTGTGTTACCCAGTGCAATTTTCTCACATCCATGTGCACAACCTGCTATATTAATTATTCTGTCCTTTTATACTTTTCAACATATTATTACATCTTTGGTGTATGTATGTGTATTGACCTTGACTTCATATGCATTCCATATATGCCACTGACACACATATATATCTACTTGAGCATGTAGCAGCCTTTGCTGATCTTCTGCTGTACTTCTGTTTGGCACTGCCCTTAGTTGTTTGCATTTCACATGCATGGTTATAGGTTTGGTTCTGTCCTCTGGAGCTATGTACCATTGAATGATCTGCATGTGTTCATCTGTGATGTAGCTTAGCTAATACCTGCACTGCTGATAGACTATTTAATTATGTATTTATTCATCTAATGTGTACTGTGATCCTTCTGTCTTACCATACAATACATAATAACCATTTATCATACACATCCAGGTATGACTGTCACATAGTTTGCAAGATTTGCTAACATGATAGTGCATAGGTATAAATGTTTTTTGTGCATATCACCATGGCTGGTATGCATGCCCACCCTCTTTGACAACTTTCCATTCCCCATATTGTGCAGTGTGCTGTCTGAGTAACTTATTTATCCTTACTGTTTTTTTTACAACCTTTGTCTATTTTGTGTTGTACTGTTTGTTCTATGGGTATACCTGCTGTGCTTACCTTTACTTCTTTAAAAAAAGGGGGGCTATTCCCAGTAAAAATATATTGCTCATGTCCCTCTGACTTTCCATCAGATTTTCCTATTCCAATATCCCTCTTGATTGCTCCTCCTTTTCATCCATACCCTACATCTTCATTTCTATCTCCCACTTTCTTTAGGTGCGTGCATTAATTGAGTTCCCCACACAGGTTCCAAACCCATTGTTAGCAACTTTTAGCCATGGCAATATGGCCATGATTGCCCTTTGCCTTTAATTTTTTATTAAGAAATTTATGGATTAAAATCCAATATGATATTTTTTTAATGCTACATGTATTATGTAGATATCCATAGTTGTCTCTGGGTTTAATGTAATGAGTGATGTGAATATACATGTATTACAAATAGCATTGCAGCTTTGAAGCATGTGTTATAAGGGTGGATGGCATATGTAAATAACTGTGATTGTCTAAGATGTTTCTGTGTGTACTCCTGCAAATCTATGTTATGATTGCCATGCAGATTACTTTGGGATACTTGACATTTTTAATGTGTGTGTGTGTGTGTGTGTGTGTGTGTGTGTGTGTGTGTGTGTGTGTGTGTGTGTGTGTGTGTGTGTGTGTGTTTGGTTATCA
Source organism: Protopterus annectens (assembly GCF_019279795.1). Lineage (NCBI taxonomy): Eukaryota > Metazoa > Chordata > Ceratodontiformes > Protopteridae > Protopterus > Protopterus annectens. The sequence goes on from NC_056732.1 coordinate 813,589,144, forward strand.
CTATGGAGTCAGTAACATTCTATAGTTGTCTATAACCTTACTGTACAGATTTTGTTATCTTTCTAAGCAACTATTGGGATTCCTGATTTGTGATCATCTTTCCATTTGTTTGGTACTGTACAATGTTTTTGGATAACTATTTCTTATAATTATGGATTACTTGCACATTTCATACTGCATCACTGGAACTGTGGAACTCTGTTGTGCACTAAGGTGTATTCTGAGATTCTTGTCATACATTAGCTTATTACAATGTTATCCACAAGGTCCATGTGGATATCAACATAATGCACCAGATTCAGCGAACTGCACAGAATCTGTTCCACTGTAATTTGCTTTTATAATTTTATAGAATATATTTTCTATATGGTGGAATAGCATTATTAAAATGAAAATATTCATCTAATTTCTTAATAAAAGACTTCTTTGTTTTCTAGATTTACCCCCGTGCTTGACCATGATTCCATTGTTCTGCTAGAATTAAATTGTTTAAGAATAAAGACTTTTTTACCTGCATACATAAACATTCTACAGTCATAATTAATATTATGCATTGTATTTTTGTTGTATGCATCCTAACTCTATGAAGAAAAATGACAAAAATGTGATTGTAAGTAACGTCATAACTAACTGCTGATGACAAAGTATGTTTTAAAGTAGCAGAATTGTTGCACAAGAAATTTGAAATATGTGGTTACCCTGAGGATGATATAACTAACATTTTTTTGCTGAAGTTATAGCCTAATGAGGCAAATGATATGCTTCAAGGCTCAGTGAACTGGAAGATGAGTGCAACCAGAACCTGTGTCTCATTAGCTAGACATATAGCTATGAATCTAAAGGTTATTGCAGACTCAGACATTATAAAACATTATTATTATTATTATTATTTAAAATATATTCAGTAATCAAAGTAATGCAAATCGTATTACTAGAAAAAAATCTCCTTTTCTCCAGTAAAATAAATTATAATTTGGCCAGCATGTTAAATTTTTAACTAATGTCACAATACTATTAATAAGAAAACCTAGGAACAAGCTTTCAGCATTTGTTCACACTATTGGTATTCAGCAAATGCCCTTTGTTACAATGGCATTGTTGTTGTTGTTGTTGTGTCTTTTGGCTTTTCCCTGTTAGGGGTCACCACAGCGGAACTCCGGTCCGCTAATGATTGGCAGTTGATTTTCACGTGCTGAGTTGCCAGCCCTAATGCACAACCTTCAACGAAGGTACACCCATTCACGCATGTCTCCACGCAGAAGATGCTCTAGCTGAGAGTCGAACGGTCAGCATCTTACTGTGAGGTGACAACGCTACCGCAGCACCACCACCACAGATTCACTGTGAGGCGACAATGCTACCGCAGCACCACCACCGCGGATTCACTGTGAGGCGATAACGCTACTGCAGCACAACCACCACAGATTCAACCACCACCGCGGATTCACCACCACCGCGGATTCACAAAATTAAAGTTTCTGACTTTTGGGTTTAATTAGACAATGCTACTCAGATTTACTTCAAATGTCAGTAAAAGAGAACAATATAATATTATAATACTTTTAAATGTTTTTATTTATTTCATTACCATGCATGACATTTTCAGTTAAGTATATTTCTTAAGAAATGATAAGTTAAGATGAAAACTACCTGCCAGAGTTTAGGTTACCAATGGCTAAAGCTGCAAATAGAGAGCTGCAAACATAACTAGTATTCAGAAGAAATAGATCGATGGGGATCTGGAATGTATGACTTTCACAATGAAGTTAAAATCCACTAATACTAGACAAAATAATTCTGTAAGAGCAAATTACAATGTGAGAAATGTTTCAAAGAGTATGACAGTAACAAAAGTTATCCTTATGCCTAAATGTAATGGTAGAGCTAAAACTGAAAGGCTTTCATCTCACTATTTTTAATATGTAACTGCAAATAAGATACAAAGCCATGTCCAGAAATCAGTGGGGAATGCAGGAAGGATTGTAAGCTGAAAAAAAAGGTAGGGATGAAATATTTTGCAACTGATGGATGCAAAATAAAATTGATGGCTATGTAGACAGTGCTTTTAATGGATTCCAGTCTGACCCAAACAAGTCCTGAATATTTTTCTTCATGAATACAGTTGATATGGTGTGTATTGACCATGTCTGCCTGTTCTTCACACAGTAGTAAAACTTAGCAATGTTGCCATTGTAAAAATATCACTGGACTGGAAAGTTTTCTATATATGGAGGATGTCTTTCATTTAAGATAGATACCAGAGCAGAGAATAAGGAAATGTATTCATGCCAACTCACCCATGCCACATTTGCTGAATACCATTCAGTAGAAAAAGATCACCAAAAATCACTCTCAGCAAATTTAACCAAAATGTTTATTTGAAAGGGGGCACGTCCTCTGCATCTCCCATATAGGAGGAAATCCCCAACTTATACATACCAATTCTAGGTTTGCACAACAGTAGGGAAAAGTTTAACCTAAGAGATCACCAAAGTGATTTTGTTGATTTTTATTCAACTGAATGACATTTGGAATAAATGCCTTTGATAAACCAATTGCATCCACAAAGAGATTTCTTTCATTTAAGGTAGATACCAGAACAGAATACAATATCATAAATTAAACCACATTAAAGTAACTGGGCTTACTGTCAAAGTCTAAAGTTTCCTTACTGACTTAATCTAATCCCAGGCTAAAGCTGTTGGCTCAAAATCGATTTAGTGTGAGTATATCTATATCTATATCTATATCTTATGTATACCTATATCTATATCTATATCTGGGTCTACTTCACTTCACTGAAAACTCATTTCACTGAAACTCATTTTGTTGAAAGTTATATATATGGCCTTTCCCCACTGTAGTGCAATCCTGGAGTTAGTATATAAAGTAAGGGGGGTGTGAGGGGCATAGCCCACCACCTATTTTAAATGTTTTTAACCATAGACATGGATACTTACAAGTCCAATGAATAACTCTTTCCAGAAGACTATATAAGCAAACTATGTGGGGGGACTGTGAATTGTGAGCAGGCAACTGAGTTTCAGTGAAGTGAGCTTGCAGTGAAATGAAGTAGACCCCTATATCAATATATGTATCTATATCTATATCTGGAGAGAGAAACAAAAAATACTCTTGACTGTTCTCTTTCAGGTTGTATCAACACAACAACCAAATATTTTGGGAAGATCTTGTGAACAGTTGAATATGTTAATGTGCATTTCCTATATGAATGAAACAAGTACAGAACACTAAATATCAGTAAGTTCATAGGTTCATAGGTTCATAGGTTGGTACTAGGCTATCTCTTGAAGAGGTCCAAAGAGGCACTCTGCTTGATGTGTGTTGGCAATCTCTTATTCCAGAGTCTCTGGGGTCTCTGGAACCTATCTCCAGCATGTTTTGTTTGTTTTTGATGACAAGATTAAGGTTTAGATCCCGTGGTGTGTAGCTGAGAGGGATTTTTTTTAAGTGTAGTGTGTCCCAGCAGCTGTTGGCTCTGGCCTTGATGTGGCCTTGTTAGAGAGATGAGTAGAGTATAGTGGACAGAGTATAGCTGGAGTTTTTTTTTTTAGGTTTTTGTCAGCAGGCATCTGGCTTTGCTGCTTCTTTGGTGAGGTCTTTCTGAGGCCTTTCCAGTTGTTGCAGATGTTTTGTCTTGAATCACACTTTCTGTGTTTAGTGTACTGCCACCTATATGGTAATTCATTTACAACTTTCAGTTCCCATCTGCATCAGTATTATGGTGTTTGGTTCTATCTTAATATTTTCCAGTATGTTTAAAAAGGTGTAGTGAGATGATTTGCAGACTCAAAGTGACTGTGATTTGTATGCCCATGAAGTCAAGTGATTTGTAGACTCATTGAATGTGATTTACATGTTCATATGTTGACAAAGACACAATTCTCACAGTGACACAGAAATTAGGTCAATGATTCATGACTTAGTCACTTTTACAAATCCTTGCATACAGTCTATTCTGTCACGTGTAAAAGGTAGTATGCAATGATGGGGGATCATGGAATGCAAATAAATGCACTTTAATGTTTTAGTTGATATAACTGGGCAATATGAAGAGTTGGTTACTGGATGTTTCAATTTACAGTGGAACTTTACTTATGATATTGAACATGCAATGCATTTAAAAATGTTTCAAATTATGGATGTATCAGCAGGACCAGAGTAAAGGAAAAAAGTTCCCTTACCATTTCAAATAGACTACACTTTCTCTTATGAAATAGATGAGTCTCAAGGACTTATTCAGATATAACAGAGTGGGTGTGCTGAGTCATTTAGGTAAATGATGGAAAAAACACATTAAACAGTAGCAGCTGATTTTTTTCAGTTCAAGATTAGTCAGTATCTCATCTAAATGTCTCTTGGTCTAAATACCCTAAAGTCATCAAATGTAGAGACATATTACCACAATCATTCATTTCATTGATGACAATTTTTATACCATGGTGCCCTTGCTAGTGTTATCACTGAAAATATTCCATAGATTGCTTGCATTGAAAATTGCATTTATTTTCACAGACCTGGGAGTTTCAGCTTATTACCATTTTGCTATGGTGTCAAGGGTCTAATAGAGGTTGAAACCACAAACCACAAAGCATTCTATAGCTATGTCAAGAATCTCAATGGCAACACTCAGATCTGCTCTGAGTTACAGCACAATGGCACTAAATATACAGAACCAACTGATATTGCCAACATCCTGGTAGATAGATTCAGTGCTAACTTTACCCCCCTCTCATCCCCTAAAGGGCCCATCTCTATACCGGAATAATGCAAAGTTTATGTAATCATGGCTGCACAGGTCAAAAACACACTCTCCAAAGCCAGGAACACAGCATCCATGGGACCTGACAACATCACAGGCTGCATTCTACATGAACTACAGAACGAACTGGCACCCCACCTAGGTACCATGTTCAATCATAGCCTCACCTCAGGCTATGTGCCCACTGAATGGTGCACAGTGACAGTTATCCCACTCCACAAAGGGGGAGCCACCACGGACCCCAGAAACTATTGCCCCATTAGCCTGATGAGCCTGGTCTGCAAGCCTATGGAATATATCATCATGAAACTTATAAACAATGACATTGGTAATCTCCAACCTCAGGACTCCACCCAGTTTGGGTTTGTAAAAGGCAGATTATGTCTCCTAAACCTGATAGACTTCTTTGAAGCAGTCACCAAAGACATAGATGAGGGTAAAGTGGTTTACACAACCTATCTAGATCTCACCAAGGCGTTTGACACCATCCCCACTCTGGAATTATAGATAAACTCACTAAGCAAGGTATAAATACCTATGTCACAAGATGGGTTGCCAACTGGCTCACTGACAGAACCCACACTGTGAAAGTAGCAGACTCCAAATCCAACTTCAGACCAGTGACAAATGGATTACCACAGGGTTCAGTCTTGGGTACTCTCCTGTTTAGTATCTACTTCTCTGAAGTACAGGCTAACACAGAGGGTCTTTGGCTAATGAAGTTCACAGATGACTGCAAACTAGGAGCTATAATCAAAACTCCAAAATATGTGGACATCCTACAAAAGGGCCTCACTGAGACAGATGCCTGGTGTCAAAGCCATGGCCTCAAGCTCAATGCCAAAAAGTGCATTGTCATCCCTTTTGCTAAAAACTCTGTATCCATGAACTACCACATAGGCGGGAGTCTACTTAACATTGAAAGTGTGATAAGAGACCTTGGGACACATGTGGACAGTAGTCTCTCCTTTGATAATCACATCGCCACAGTAGTCTGGAAATCCTTCTACGTAGCACACCTCATCACAAAAGGCTTCTCATCCAGGAAAAAAGAGGTCATTGTTCCCCTCTACTCATAACTCATTAGACCCATTATAGAGTACAACACCCCTTTTGGTATGTACCTCACAAGATATCTACAACAACTGGAAAGGCCACAGAAATACCTCACAAAGAAGATTACCAGCCTCAAACAGATGCCCTACACAGACCATGTAAAAAAACTGCAGCTTTACTCCATCGCATATCGCCTACTCAAAGGCTGTCTCTGCCTAACACACAAAGCTATTTCAAACCCAGAGCTTTTGGACATGCTCCACATAAAGAAATCCCAATCCCTCTGAGCTACACGCTCTAGGAACCTAAACCTTGTCACCACAATAAACAGAACATGCTGGAGGGATAGATTCCTGTCCCAGAGACTTCCCATACTCTAGAACAAACTACCTATCTATATCAAACAAAGCTCCTCATTAGTACTCTTCAAGAAAAATCTTGATGATGGGATGGGAGATAGGAAATTCACCCCTGGGGATCACTTCTGTGGCTCTGCTCAACAGTGGCACAGGAAAATAATTTTTCTTGGGTGCGGAAGACGGGGTACCTTTTGGCTAGGCTTATATAAGCCCTAGGGCCAATAGCCTACTACCTACATATGAACCTATGAACCTATGAAAGAGTCATATACACTGCAAAAGTATTCTGAAATATTGTTAGTAATTCTAAACAAGACAAATAACAACCTCTGTATGAATATGAAAAGACACCATTGGAGACAATGGAGTGCTTCCTTCACTGTTGTTGATAAGAAGAATGATGCCATAGTTACTCTCACCTCAGGCTATGTGCCCACTGAATGGTGCACATTGACGGTTAAGTGGATCATGTCCTTTATTGTTGTGATGACAGCCATGTTTCAGTCAGTTTAACAAAAAGCTTAGCTAAATCTGATGTACAGATAAGACACTGGGCCAGATTCCATAAAGCTTGCAGAACACAGTGTATTTCATCAATATCAGCATGAAACATGTGCATAACATTGTAGTATGCAAATGTACTACAAAAATGCAGAATAGCTCAGTTTGCGATGGAGTATCACAGTAGCAGTGGCACACTAGACAGATCTACAAGTAATCTATAAGTAATGAGAAGTGGGTGTCAAAGTGCATTATACATTAACACAGTCACAGAAACATTATCAAAATTCAAGCATCCTGTTTGTTATAAAGACATATAAAACAGAATATGTCCAGTAAGGTTAAGGACAACTGCAGAATATTACTGAATGTCTTATGATACAATAAAAAGAAAAAAATGCCAACTATCCCAATGTGAGCTGCATGCCATTCATAATAAATTGTTCACAAATTTGGCCAGAAACATTACAGACAACTATGGATATTTCTGTAATTTGTTCACTAACAAAAAAATGCTTGTTTCAAAGTACCACTCCTGTTTGCAACATATATCATCAGCAATCTTTTCATTAAGGTTAGAGACAACTACAGATATCTCCTCATGTACTAATAAAATATGCCTACCTGTACTTACAAATTCCTATGGAATCTGTACATTTTCTAATAAAATAATTAAAGGTGAAGGGCAATCACTGCCACATCACCACAGCTAACATTTGTAGGTTCAGGACTTGTGTGGAGAACACAAATAATGCACACACTCAAGGAAAGTGAGAGATAGAGAAGATATGCGGTATGGGTGAAGAAGAGTGGCACACAAGAGGGATGTTGGAATAAGAAAATCTGAGAGAAATTCATAGGGAGATGGGCATTTTTCGTTTGTAGGAATAGGCCCCATTTTTTTTCTTTTTAAGAGGACAAGAAAAGGTAAAGATAGTGGAAGAGGAGGAGAAGGGCATCACAGCAGGTATAGTCAAAAAACAAATATCACAACACAATTCAGACAAAGGTTGGAAAAAACAGTAAGGATAGTTGAGTTACAGAGATGGTATGCTGCACAACACAGGCAATGGAATGGTGTCAAACAGGGTAGCGATGTTTACCAGCCATGGTGAAATGCAGGAAAACATATCATCCTAGGCACTATTATGTTACAACATATTGCAAACTGTGTGGCAGTTATACTAGGATGTGTTTGACCAATGGTGAATATGTGTTGGAGGGTAATAAATTAGTATCACAGTAAAAACTGGATAATTAAACAAATATCAAAATAGTCCATTAGCAGTGCAGGTGTAAGATAAGCAACATCACAGATGAGTAAATGCAGGTCTAGCAATGTTAGATAACTCCAGCAGAGGACAGAACCAAGCCTAGGACCATGCAGTTCAAAGGCAAGCAACCAAGCCCAGTGCCAAACTGAAGTAGTGCAGAAAAGCAACTAAATGGCTGCTATACACACAAGTAGATATACACAACCCAGGCAAATATGTTATGGAATGCATATATGTTGTGCACATATAACATGTCAAAGGCAACACACAGGTGTAGATGTGTATGTATGGCTGCCAGTGCATAAATGGAATGTACATGAAATCAAGATTAATACACATACACACACCAATGACGTAAGAATATTTACAAAAATACAGCACTACAGCTTAATAAATATTACAGGTTGTGTGCATAGATGTCAACAAAATACAGTGGTTAACATACAAGTATAATGAGAAAAAGGGTATATAGCAAGCATTAGCCAGCAAGTTATGTGCAAATGTCATGCATTGTAAAATGACCATACAGTTGGTACATGTTAACCATGTCAAAACTTATACATGGCAATGGCCAATAATTGCAACAAAGGCAAACATATCTGCAAAATATAGCAGGTGAAATATGTAAGTGGAAGGTGGACAACCTGGACCTACATCAGGGAAAAGCAGGAAAAGGTAAGTTGACACACTGCAAATGCATGTGTATAGCGTGCAAGGTGCTGTTGAAGGCAAAACAAAATACATTCAATCACATGGAAAATGTATGGTCTGGTTTGTTACATTGGAATCTGAACTTTTGTTACCAGTGTGGTATTCTGTGAGTTTTATTTTATTGCATGGTCTATATACAAGACTGAAGCTTTAGTTAATCGAATAACTAAACATTGATCTTGTAATATCGAAACCGATTCAATCCAGGGAAGCACTTCCCTTGGTGGTTATGTGGATTATGCCCTTTTCTCCAATTTGGAGCAATCTCGGAGTTGTTATATTTAGTTAGGGGGTGGGGCAAAGCCCCCCAGTTGATTTTGGGTCTATTTTTTTTTATGCAGTCAAGGGAAGTGTTTCCCTGGGTTAAATCAGCCATTTGACATTTTACGGTTTCGATATTACAAGATAGAGCTTTAGTTATTCAATTAACTAAAGCTTCGATGTTGTAATATAGACAGGAAAATGTATGCACCTTGGCAGAATGATTTCTGATGTCCACAGAGTTGGCTGTATATAATACACACATACACAGTAATGTGTAATCATGTAACATCAACATGCATAGGTAAGCAAGCTAAGAATTTCAAGCACATACACATATACTGTTGTGCATATATCGAATAAACAAATACAAGGGTATGTCACCCCCCTGCTCATTACTAACCAGAGGACACTACTGTGAGTATCATCAAAGCACATCAGCAGTAAGTCAGTGAATGCTCACATGTCAAAGTTCCAATTGTTTGTCAGTATGGATATGACAATGTGCACACATATGTGCAATATGTTAATATGTACAACTACTCACTGAAGGTGTGAAGTTATGTGAATAAGTAATGGATGTGGACACTTAAGATGCAATAAACATGGTGTAATGTACTGTTGAAGAATAAATAATCTGTAACACTGTGTATATATTATTGCTGCATTGCTTTTGATGTATTCAGAAAATGACAACTGCATATACCTGTATATGATCCCACATGGCATCACTTTTGCCTACCCATGGCACATGCCACATTATGCCAGTGATACATCATGACAACTGTCATCCAAAACACATAGGAAATGGCATGTCCTTCTATTGCACATACATGCTATGACAATACACAATACCATGCCATACCTGGTACTGATGGATTATGGACAACATATGTTGTCTGTCATTTACCCCAGTAAAAAAAAAACGTGTTTACAGGCTATGTCTTGCAACACTAGCTGCTGGTTAACTGCCACAATGCATGGACAACTGAATGTGGGAAGAAAGTATAATGTGTCAATGTGTATCATGCACACATTGAAACAGAAGTAAATGCCACACAACAATAACACATAAGCATGACAGCTACATAGTATGCATGTACAAGAGTGCATATACAGTCTAAGCAATTATATGGCAATCAGCATATTGGTAGCATAACACAAGTGGAGCAGACAGACAATTTTTATGGACCAGGGACCAGGCTGATGGGGATGAGACTCCCAAGTGACCTCATGCACTATCTCCCTGAATGAATCATGCATACCCATTGCCATATCCTGAAAGAATGTCCCTATCATGTCTGTCATCTGTGCTCAGAACACATCAGCCATAAAATCCCAGATCTTCTTCTGATAATTGTCTTGATTCTGGTCATGTCATTGTCTCCTCTGGGCTGCAGGCATGATGGCTCAGGCAGGGGTGGGGCCAGCTTCCTCCTCATTGTCATCATTGCCATCAGTGTCATCATCAGAAGACTCTGGCAGTGGCCTGGCATGTACTCCTTATCATTATCTGACAGCAGAATGTCCAGAGGTCCCATTCTCTGTCAAGATTAATTGCAAAATACAACAGAAAAGAAAAGCAAATGTCTTCTATTTTATTTATTTTACATTTGTTAACCGGGGGTGTCTGACTGAGCCATAAAGGCCCTTTTTCAGCAGATGCCCAGGGAGAAAAGCTCCACAAAAAAAAAATTACAGACATGTTAAGTTATTTAGACATGATCAGTATACACACAAATTACAGGAGACATGTTTTTACAGTGGTATGCAGCACATAAACAGTTACAGTGGAGAGAACAAACAAAAAAATATTAATTTTAAAAATAAAGGTAGTTAACAGATTTGTGGTGTACAGCTGAAATTTGGAACATAGGTAGAATACATACATAGTACACAGGTACAGTACATACATTGTAGATTAGCCAGTGTTTGTGAGTAAGACTGAAAGCTATTATCAAGTGCTCTAGATTTAGTATGTATATGTTATCCACTTTCACTAGCCTGGGGAGCAATCATGGCACTGCCAACTTTGCTTGAGATGTTGCCTGATGATGTCTTTAAAGGACACTTTGGATGATGTGTTTTGAATGCTAGTAGGGACAGAGTTCCATTTTTTAGCCAGTGAACTACTATATAGTGCATCTCCAAAGCTATTGTAGCTGTTGGTGACTTCTAGTAGTAGTTTGCTTGATGATCTAAGAGAACTTTTGGCTGAGTGATGTTGTACTAGGTTTTTGAGGGCAGGACATTTATTGAGAAGGTAATATATAGAATGACAGAGGCAGAGCTGATTGTAGGTTAGGAGGTTGGGCAGTTTAAGCCAGTGGAGCTGTCTCAAAGCAGTACACTGATGAGTTCTATATGAGCAATTTGCAGTAAAGCAGGCAATTCTGTTATAGCAGGCTTCCATTTTGCTTAGTTCAGTTTTGTTGAGATTAGTCAGAATGGGAGATGCATAGAGTAGGGTGGACAGAAGTTGAGAGTGAGCAATGGCTGATCTTGTGTTGTTGGTAAGAAATGGTTTGATACAGTAGAGTGACCCCAGTTTGGCATGTGCTTTTTTAATAGTTAAGTTGAGATGACTATCAAATTTTAGGTGGGAGTCTATGGTTATTCCCAATAGCTTAGCCTGTGCCACTGGAGCAATTGGAGTAGCATTTGTGGAGTAGATAGTGAATTGACAGTTAGTGTTTTTGTTAGAAATGCTTAATCATAAGCTGAGTTTTCTTTGGATTGAGGATAAGTTGGGCTTTGGTAAGGTAGTTTTCGACGTCAGAGAATGCTAGCTGAGTTGTTTGTAGGAGGGTGGGAATGTTTTGTGCAGCATAGATTAAGGTAGTGTCATCTGCATACTTTTGCGCAGAACATTCCCATGAAGGGAATAGCAGAATTTAATATGACGATGAAAATTTACACAGAGCTTGACACATGTCTATTATGGACAGAGGTAACTTACAAATGCCTGGCCTTCATCTTATAAACAGGATGTCAGTATTCTTTTGTGAAAACCTGTATAGGTTTATCAACACACACCCAGTCCATTAGTGTTGTGAAAATGTATGAATGTTCAAATCTAGGCATTGTAGTTTCTGCATGTAATGATTTAAATAAACAACCAAGTGTCATTGTTAAAATGAGGAAAAAGTGATAAGGGAATATTGTAGGCAATAGATAAGTTAAATGACAAACTACTGAACCAGGCAGCATGGTAATTGGCTGAACAGACATCAGTATAATGAACACAGCTGTAACAAATGTTTTATATGTTCCATCACCACAGCTTGCAATATATGACAATGTAATATATGTTGTACTCACAGTATTGCATGTGTGCAAGTGCTGGCATTATCTGTCTGAAAGCAGCACCAGTCAGTAGCTTGCAAAATGCAAATATTGTGATCATGTTTGCTGATTATGAACTGTTGCAAAGAAATGTCTATCTGCACAAGTTTCAGTAAACCTACAGTAGACTTTAACTGTGTTTTAACAGAAACACCCAAGATGATGTACACAGACACAACAATGTTGAACTGAAGTGCATGCCACACAGTCCACAAATAGCAGTACAAACACTGATAAAGCAGACACTTAATCAGTTGGTGGATTACATACAACAGAACACTCACTGGAAAGCACAGCCACACACACAAGCATAATAAAAAGCAACAATCAAATTACTACAATTTCCAGATATACCAACCCATCTGTTGTTTAGGTTGTAAAGTACACTTCAAAAACTTTGTGATGAAACAGTGGGTTAATCCTACATGATGTTTCAATATTTTGGGATTTAAATCACAGTTTTACACACAGCTATAGTGTGATATTTCCACTTATCCTGCAGATGCATTATGGGTATTTCAGCATTCTACTCAATATGCATATTATTATGAAAAATGTAGACCTGTAAACAGGATCAGATGCATTTCATTTTATAAAACAGAAAAAGTAATTAACATACCTATCTCCCTCCACTGCTCTTCAGGCCTGTGCATCCACTTGATGCACAGAGTTTTGTTACTGGCTTGATCTTCCTCACGTGAAAACAGAAACGTGGAATGATTTATTCCTCAAATAGCAGACATATACATTGCTCAGAACAGTTTACAATTTATTCATGATAAATATTGGGTTGTCACCATACACATTTTTTAGTATTACATGCAGGTTTTAACATCTTTGAACACAGACTGAAGGATATCATATTCAAACCTGCAACAACATTGTACATTCAGACTCAAACCTTGAGAGTTACCTGCATTGCTAATCCATCTTAATTGAAAATACATGATCTGACTGAAGTGAAAAGACTTAGTTTTATGACATCACCTGGATGGGAGATCATCTAATAATGTAGGTCCTGGATTAGGATTTCAAAGTATGAATATGTGCTGGTCATGTAGGTAAAGAGTTTGAAAAACTTCACTCATGTCTGCCCTGTGTCCACAAATGTTAACAATAGTGGAAATCATTCATTCCCCTGACACTGAGACAGTGTCATGAATCATAGAACTCCTGTGAACAGAATCGTACAAGTTGCTGTATATATATCATGTTTCTGGTTGTTGCATGTGCCCTATTGTAGGCCTTCTGTGCATTGTTGTCTGGTTCATGGCATGATGGCATTAACCACGTCTCAAGTAGATAACCATAGTAACCTGCTGTGGGGAATGAAAACATATTTGCTCGGAATGAATATTGTTGTGAGGAGTATCCTTAGTTAACATCCTAGCTGTGCTCCTGTACTTACCTAGTAGTAGTCCCTCAGTTATTTCACCTTGCTGGAATGTAGCCTTCAGTCCACTTTATCTCCATATGGCAGCATCATGGACATTTCCAGGATGTGTTGCCATGAGATTTGTTATGCTGCCATCTGCTGAACACACAATCTGGTAGTTGATAGATGGCCAGACCTTTCTGTTTATTTGTTTTGTGGGGAAGATGATGATTTTTTATGAAAAATAAAGCATTCTGCATAATGAAAAAAAATCAGGGCAGTAACTACTTTACATGAAGTGGAAAAATATCTCATCACAGGGCAGATTTCAATGTATGAGTTATATGAAAATAATAGGCTTGATGGCTGGCATGAGCATTTATGAATGAGGAGTATGATAATAAGTCAATCTGCTATATAAGAATGGATGCTATTTGCTAAACTCTTTCATATCTGCACTTGCCAACATGAAAGTAGGTCCCATGAAATAAAACATTTCTGTATTATGGCATGTGTGTTGCACCCCCTTGCACAGTCCTGATCTCTGTAAATACTAGACCTGATGCCACAGCAGCTCAGAGGTTATATATTTAGACATCATGGGCATAGATTGCAGTGTACTCAAACACACAAGCAAGGGGTCAACAATGAACAAGTGGTACTCATGCAGTTAGTATGCAACCACTTTCAGTACAACCTCAAAAATGTATGACAGCAAAATCAGGTAAGACAGAATTAAGAATGAAATGCATCATAACAAAATGGAAAATAGTTGCTTTATAAATAGATAAATATATATATATATATATATATATATATATATATATATATATATATATATATATACACACACACACACACATATATATATATATATATATATATATATATATATATATATATATATATATATATGGGTTTTGTTCAGAAGCTCGAAATACTGAAATCTCGAATTTCAGTATTTCGAGCCCAAGAAGCCAAAGCCACATAATAGTGAAAGTTTAGAAGCGCGAAATTCAAAACCTTGAATGCCGGAGGTTTTGAATTTCGTGTTTCTAAAGTTCCCCTATGGTCATTTATTCAGGTAAGTTTGTGTGCGTTAAGGGTTTTGGGTAGGGGCTGTGGCTTGTGTCAGTGTGTTTTGTTGCTGTGGTGTTGTGTGCAAAGTGAAAGTAGCTTGTGTGGTGGTGTTTTGTGTGTGTTTGTATGTAGTGTGACCTAGGAGTGAGAATACTTAACTAGGGGGGGTGTGGGGTGCAGGGGGCTTGCCCCCCCATTTTCATGTAGTAGAGTGATTGTGTGTGTTTGTGTGGTGGGTAGTGTGTGTGTGTGTGTGTGTGTGTGTGTGTGTGTGTGTGTGTGTGTGTGTGTGTGTGTGTGTGTGTGTGCGTGTGTGTGTGTGCGTGTGTGCGTGTGTGCATGTGTGTGTGTGGTAGTAAAACCACAAAATTTAAAACTTCTGGTATTCAAGGTTTTGAATTTCGCGGTTTTTAGTTTTCGTTGTTTTGTTGATTCCTTTTCTTGAGCATGCGATACTGACATTTGAGATTTCAGCATTTCGAGCTTCTGAAGTATATATATATATATATATATATATATATATATATATATATATATATATATATATATATATATAAAGTCCCTGGGATTCATTAACAATCATGCATATGTCTTGCTAAGCCTACACGATGTAAGCATGTTAGCATGATGAGCAGAGTGCTAATTGAATAGGCATGCTGCTCATTGTACCGACATGTTTGCAAACACCTTTTCATAGCCAGCAACAGTGTTTGTAGCCATGGAAAGTTGCTTGTTAGCACAAGTACAGAATGCAAACTAAACAGCTTGCCTATAGACAAACTTCAGATATGAGCACATGCAGTAGTCCAGATATATTAAAGGCAAGTATAGTGAAAGAATACAGAAGGAGGGAAAGTGAAATGGGGGAATTGTACACAAATAATAATTGTTTTATACTGCATAATTAATGTCTAGTGTATTCAGACACCACAGGCAAATGTGCTGAACTGTCAAATAAGCATTCCTGACATAAATCCTGTAATATTGGTGTAATGATAATTAATGTCAATGACAATGCCAAAATTCTGGGCATAAATAAAAATAGACATGTTAACAAAGGATGTCAAAGGGATCTAAAGATGCAGTGTACCAAAAGGGAGGAAAGTGTAATATACAGTTTAATAAAATGCTGAGTTAAGATAACAGTTAGCAAGGACAAAATATACATTAAGGGATGAATGCATAGACTGCAGTTATTGCATATGAGATTGTATATATCGGTAATTTAGTTATGCAAGCCAATACCACTGCTGTTTCCTCCACCTCAGCATGTATGCACACGATCAAATGGATGTTACAGCTGTAATGCCAGGTTAATCAGAAATGGGCATGTTTTTGCAAAAAATTGTAGTGGTACCCATAGGAAAGGGGTTTATCATCTACAAACTTGTAATAGACCAGCATTATAGAGTCATGAAATTGCTAAATGCTAATCTAATAACACACAACATACATATGAGACAAATAACACAGACTGGATGACGTGTCATGATTTTCCATTGCTGATTTTCAAACATCTTTGACATCGAAGAAAAAATAACAAAGCCAGTCAGTCCAGCAAGAAGGCATGAAGTTTAATAATCCACAAAAATGAAAAATAGTTTAAGCGCTTTCATCTGAACCAACAGACATCTTCAGAACCATGTTCATAAATCAATTAACTGCTTAAAAATATACCTCGTTACATACACACTACTCCCCACAACCAATGGGTGTCCATAATCAATTAAAAACTCATAAAAATACTTTTTCTTAAACTGTAAAAAAAAAAAACAATTTTACCTAATAAAATAATAAACTATATTAAACTTGTAAAGCTCTTCTTTTTAATTTGCTAGATACAGAAATGTTATCATTTAATCCTGGTGGGTTCATAGCATCAAACCTAAGCTGCCACATCATTTCTTTATATAGCACTTTGTTTTCCCAATCCCCACCTACATATTCTAATGGAAGTTTTTCTAAAATCAAAAACACAAACTTTTTAAAACCTGAACAGTAGATAGAGTGTCTAGCTTATGCGCTTTTACTATCATTTTTTTAATGCTGAACAAATGCTGATAAATACGTTGCTTAAGTGAATTATTAGTTTTTCCAATATAAAATGTATTACGTGTGCAACATGTAGCTAAATAAATAATTCTTTCGCACTGCAGTTCAACACCAAGCTTTCATCCCAAAATTTTACATTTTTCAATACATCACCATTCCTATTAATGTTAATAAAACTAGACTAAGAACAGTGTTCACATTTCCTAGTCACTGGGGTACCTTTTGTATGACCTGTTTTCTCCAACATACCTTTAAAATGTAGTTTGTTCTTATATGAAAATGTTGGTCAGGTGTTAAATAAATGGCAAACATCACAGCCTGCTTGTAACAACATCCAATTTTTAGTAATAATTCTTTCAATTTCCCTTGAGTCTGTTGTGTAATGCATAACCATATTGTCTGTGGGGGGAATACCATGATGTTCAGCCATCCCTGTAGTATGTGTTTGATTCGTAAGCCCATATTTAATAATGTGTGCAAACCTGTTTTGTCTTCCCGCCCATACTTCTGTGGCTATCTTATCTAAAAGATCAGTTGGATACCCCGTTCACCAAACATTTCTTTCAATAAACTAAATTCTCGTAAACATTCTGAATTGTCCGATGTTAGTCTTTATGTCGAATCAATTGACTCCTAACAATACATTTTTTCTCATGCATAGGGTGACAACTCATAAAATGCAGATATATATTACAATGTGTTGGCTTCCTATAAATTTTAGTGATCAACGTACCATCAAAACCTTTAGACAAATTTATGTCAAGGTAATTAATAGTCTCATTACTGACTATATGGGAAAATTCCAAAAAGTCAGTACTCCTTTGCATGTACTCCACAAACATGTCTAACTGTTCACACGTACCTGTCCAAATAAAAAAAACAAATCATCCAAGTACCTGTAATATGTATGGCAATTTTTAAACAGAGGTGTCTGAAAAAGTTTATGCAATTCCCACCACAGCATGACTGTGTTGGCAAATAGTGGCGCGCACGGCATGCCCATTTCCACTCCTAGGTTTTACCTGTAAAATTCTCCCTCAAAAGTTAAAAAACTGTTGTTCAACACTAGATCATGAAGGAGAAAATGATTTCTAAATCTATAGAATCCAAACCACCATACTGTGACACTATATATTTGAACCAAGTCAACCCTGTATCCTGAGGTATCACAGTATAAAGACTATGAACATCACATGTAACCAGCAGTGGTTGTTCCGGCACAGTGAGAGGTTGTAATTTACTTAACAAATCCCATGAGTATTTAAGTATATGTGGAAAATGTGTAAATAAAAGTATTTTTTGATGAGTTTTTATTTGATTATGGACACCCATTGGATGTAGGGAGGGGTGTGTATGTAACAAGGTATGTTTTTTAAACAGTTAATTGATTTATGAACATGGTTCTGAAGATGCCTTTTGGCTCAGATAAAAGCGCTTAACCTGTTGTTCATTTTTATGGATTATTAAACTTCGTGTCTTCTTGCTGGACTGACTGGCTTTGTTATTTTTTCTACATTTTAAGTTTCTTAGCCAAGCACTCGTTGTATTTATTGTTTTATTCGTGGCTTGTATTCTTTGGTGCTTCATGATGCCAGCTAGCAATTCACAACAATTATTTCAAGCCACACCACTGGAATCTCAGTCTGCTGACATTGGTAATCTTACGTTGCTTATACAACTCACACAGTCAGTATCTCTGCTCAATGACAATTTAAAAGAACTGTACATGAAATGAAGTGAAATAAATGAGGGGACATCTGCTACTAATATTACATGAACCTCTACTACTGCTTCTGGTAGTCATGGGCTGAAAGCATCTAAAGCTGATGCTGCTCAACTCAACAATTCTAAAAAATGTTCGGACATTAATGCCAGGAATTCAATGGAAGACTTTAGATCTGTCTCCAAAGTGCAGGCTTGGTTGGACAATTTTGAGCAACACAATCAGATTGAGCCTGTTACCATTGATACTGGCCACTGTATGACTATTCATGAGCAGATTTATGAACTGGATAAATCCTTGTACTGTTTTAAATGCATACAGTTGCATAATTACTTTCTAGAGGAGAGCATGCATAGACAGCATGTGCCGAAGGGCTTGCGTCTGTTGAAATACCCCCAGTGGGTGGTGGCCAATTCATTATTACACACTGAGTTAGTTGACCTCTTTAACCGTACAGGACTCAAGCTTACTAAGCTTCTCATCAAAGATAATGAGAGACGAATGAGGCGATTTAAGCAGGAGATTGCCAGATTTGTCGATTCCATTACTACAGATGTTCAATTCCCTGACTTTAAGTCAAAGTTCACTCATGTTTTTGAAGTCATTAAGCAGAGGTTGGTGATTGTAAGGTCCCGGAAAGATAAGAAATTAAGAAGGGATGATGACGATTACAAAAGAAAAGTGGTGTATCCAGCACCAATAAGGCAAACTAGGTGTCTGATGGACACTGATGAGGAAAACCAGGAAGAGGTGTATGACAAACCATAGGATGAGACCCCTTTAGTATCACAGGCCCGGTGAAGATCAGAGAGATTAGTGGGATGATACCAGCACAACAAGAAGACAGAAAATGCTTATCAACAGAGAAACATAAAGAGTTATTACAACAACAACTATGGTCGCAAGAGGTGAAATTAAATACATTTGCAGTTGTCCCTAGTTCACCTGGTTTCAATTCAGGTAGTGCTGACATCACTTCTTTCTTTAATCTTAACATTTACAATTTTTCTAGTATGTCCATTGGGCCAGAACATCATAGTTTGCTACTTAAGGGGTTTAACTTTAGCCCTGCTACAAGGGCCTGTGTGGAGGATATAATTTTGGATTTGAAAATGTTTAGTCAGAAATTGAACTTGAATGCAATGTTTGACAGTGACAATGTGAATAATTTGGAGATGGTTAATCTCAGGCAAATCAGTACATTTAATCCACCACAACATTCTTTGATTAGCACCTTTGAAAGACAGTGTGAGAGGGACAATAGAAAGGCACTGGTTAAGAAAACCAAGAGATACTATAATTTATCCAGAGAAGAACTAACATTGTTAAATGAGATTAGGCAAAACAATAATGTTCGGTATATGAAACCTGACAAAGGTGGGGGCCTAGTAATAATGGAAGTTCATGATTACTGTGGATGCATGATGAACTTGTTAAATGATACAGAGGTCTATAACTTGGCTTCCCTCAACTAAATCAATTTAGCATACAGGTCCATCAAGGTTGTCCTGGACAAACTTCTGTTATTTGATCAAATTACCAGACCCCACTATGAGTATTTGTATATGGATAAACCAGTGTTATCTAAAATTTATGGGATACCTAAAATTCATACCAACACAGAAGATCCACCCATTTATCCAATTGTAGCTGCCAGGGGTTCAGTTACAGAACCCTTGGCTAAATATGTGGACATCAGGTTGAAACATTTATTTACACACTTTCCACATATACTTAAAGACTCATGGGATTTTTTAAGTGAATTACAACCTCTCATTGTGCCAGAACAACCACTGCTGGTTACATGTGATGTTCGTAGTCTTTATGCTGTGATACCTCAGGATACAGGGTTGACTTGGTTCAAATATATAGTGTCACAGTATGGTGGTTTGGATTCTATAGATTTAGAAATCATTTTCTCCTTCATGATCTAGTGTTGAATGACAGTTTTTTTAACTTCTGAGGGAGAATTTTACAGGTAAAACCAAGGAGTGGAAATGGGCGTGCCGTGCGCTCCACTATTTGCCAACACAGTCATGCTGTGGTGGGAATTACATAAACTTTTTCAGACACCTCTGTTTAAAAATTGCCATGCATATTACAGGTACTTGGATGATTTGTTTTTTTTATTTGGACAGGTACGTGTGAACAGTTAGACATGTTTGTGGAGTACATGCAAAGGAGTACTGACTTTTTGGAATTTTCCCATATAGTCAGTAATGAGACTATTAATTACCTTGACATAAATTTGTCTAAAGGTTTTGATGGTACGTTGATCACTAAAATTTATAGGAAGCCAACACATTGTAATATATATCTGCATTTTATGAGTTGTCACCCTATGCATGAGAAAAAATGTATTGTTAGGAGTCAATTGATTCGACATAAAGACTAACATCGGACAATTCGGAATGTTTACGAGAATTTAGTTTATTGAAATAATTGTTTGGTGAACGTTGTATCCAACTGATCTTTTAGATAAGATAGCCACAGAAGTATGGGCGGGAAGACAAAACAGGTTTGGACACATTATTAAATATGGGCTTACGAATCAAACACATACTACAGGGATGGCTGAACATCATGGTATTCCCCCCACAGACAATATGGTTATGCATTACACAACAGACTCAAGGGAAATTGAAAGAATTATTACTAAAAATTGGATGTTGTTACAAGCAGGCTGTGATATTTGCCATTTATTTAACACCTGACCAACATTTTCATGTAGAAACAAACTACATTTTAAAGGTATGTTGGAGAAAACAGGTCATACAAAAGGTACCCCAGTGACTAGGAAATGTGAAAACTGTTCTTAGTCTAGTTTTATTAACATTAATAGGAATAGTGATGTATTGAAAAATGTAAAATTTTGGGATGAAAGCTTGGTGTTGAACTGCAATGTACAAAGAATTATTTATTTAGCTACATGTTGCACATGTAATGCATTTTATATTAGAAAAACTAATAATTCACTAAAGCAACGTATTTATCAGCACTTGTTCAGCATTAAAAAAATGATAATAAAAGTGCATTAGCTAGACATTCTATCTACTGTTTAGGTTTTAAAAAGTTTGTGTTTTTGATTTTAGAAAAACTTCCATTAGAATATGTAGGTGGGGATTGGGAAAACAAAGTGCTATATAAAGAAATGATGTGGCAGCTTAGGTTTGATGTTATGAACCCACCAGGATTACATTCCCATGAAGGGAATAGCAGAATTTAATATGACAATGAAAATTTACACAGAGCTTGACACATGTCTATTATGGACAGAGGTAACTTACAAATACCTGGCCTTCATCTTATAAACAGGATGTCAGTATTCTTTTGTGAAAACCTGTATATGTTTATCAACACACACCCAGTCCATTAGTGTTGTAAAAATGTATGAATGTTCAAATCTAGGCATTGTAGTTTCTGTATGTAATGATTTAAATAAACAACCGAGTGTCATTGTTAAAATGAGGAAAAAGTGATAAGGGAATATTGTAGGCAATAGATAAGTTATATGACAAACTACTGAACCAGGCAGCATGATAATTGGCTGAACAGACATCAGTATAATGAACACAACTGTAACAAATGTTTTATATGTTCCATCACCACAGCTTGCAATATATGACAATGCAATATATGTTGTACACACAGTATTGCATGTGTGCAAGTGCTGGCATTATCTGTCTAAAAGCAGCACCAGTCAGTAGCTTGCAAAATGCAAATATTGTGATCATGTTTGCTGATTATGAACTGTTGCAAAGAAATGTCTATCTGCACAAGTTTCAGTAAACCTACTATAGACTTTAACTGTGTTTTAACAGAAACACCCAAGATGCTGTACACAGACACAACAATGTTGAACTGAAGTGCATGCCACACAGTCCACAAATAGCAGTACAAACACTGATAAAGCAGACACTTAATCAGTTGGTGGATTACATACAACAGATCACTCACTGGAAAGCACAGCCACACACACAAGCATAATAAAAAGCAACAATCAAATTACTACAATTTCCATGCAGCTCAGCCACCTCACCATATGTGTGACAGATATACCAACCCATCTGTTGTTTAGGTTGTAGAGTCCACTTCAAAAACTTTGTGCTGAAACAGTGGGTTAATCCTACATGATGTTTCAATATTTTGGGATTTAAATCACAGTTTTACACAGAGCTATAGTGTGATATTTCCACTTATCCTACAGATGCATTATGGGTATTTCAGCATTCTACTCAATATGCATATTATTATGAAAAATGTAGACCTGTAAACAGGATCAGATGCAATTCATTTTATAAAACAGAAAAAGTAATTAACATACCTCTCTTCCTCCACTGCTCTTCAGGCCTGTGCATCCACTTGATGCACAGAGTTCTGTTACTGGCTTGATCTTCCTCACGTGAAAACAGAAACGTGGAATGATTTATTCCTCAAAGAGCAGACATATACATTGCTCAGAACAGTTTACACTTTATTCATGATGAATATTGGGTTGTCACCATACACATTTTTTAGTATTACATGCAGGTTTTAACATCTTTGAACACAGACTAAAGGATATCATATTCAAACCTGCAACAACATTGTACATTCAGACTCAAACCTTGAGAATTACCTGCATTGCTAATCCATCTTAATTGAAAATACATGATCTGACTGAAGTGAAAAGTCTTAGGGCAGGATTCACGAAGGCTTGCAAGGAGTCTAAGAGTAGTGTAAGACTCTATGCAGCCCTCGCGATCCAGGAACAGCCCGAAATTCCGTGTAAGAGACCAGCTAAAACATCTCTTACGGTAGGCGATGAATATGCTAATCACCTCACTTGCAGCCGAAGGCATGCAAATGAGGTAGATTAGCAATCCACAAAGCCCAAACCAGCCCGTGTAAGAGCTGTTTTAGCTGCAGAAATGTACTCAGTTGACAACTGAGTACGTTTCTGCAAATAACACAATGGAGCCATGTCAGTTCCAAATAAAGGGTGCATATGTGTCAGGCAGCATGCCAATGGCCAAATATGTGGCCACTGGCAAGGTACCCCGATACAAATATGAGAAATAAATATTTTTGTTTTTCGGCGATCGCCAATGTTTAAACGCAGCCCAGCATGGCATAAACGGGCTGCGCTGTATAAAATATAAAATGAAGGTTATAAACCCACAAATGTGGGTTTTATGCAAAACATGGATTTACAATGCAGGGACCAGCAGACCAAAAACAACATGGCCACCGTTTAGTGGTTGCTAAGGGGGGAAGCTGAGTCTAAGACATGTAACTAAGCATTAGTAGGCAATCTGA
Organism: Protopterus annectens; assembly: GCF_019279795.1. NCBI lineage: Eukaryota > Metazoa > Chordata > Ceratodontiformes > Protopteridae > Protopterus > Protopterus annectens. The sequence goes on from NC_056732.1 coordinate 813,612,962, forward strand.
TGTAAATGAGTGTTAGGATACTGAATTCCACTGTCACATAGCAAATGAGCACATTCTGAGTAGTGTAAGAGTTACATAAGGGGGAGGAACATCGTAGGAGATAGGTGACATCACAGGGGGGAATGGCAGAAAGAAATGCAGTTCATTGGAGGTCAGTGTTACATGACAGATGTCAGACACATATCATGGAAAGAGGAGTGCCACAAGATAAGCATGGGAAAGTCAAGAAATGGAAGGTGTACACTGTTGCTTACACCAAAGTTTCGTGCTGGGCATGCATGCGCACATGTGAGCGCCATGAGGCACGAGTAGGGCAGTATGCATGCGTGTAAGGCAGACTGAGCATGTGGGAGCCTGTTGGCAGACTTGTAAGACTGTTTGCGCTGGTGTGCGTGCATTTTAACCCCAATAAGAAGAATCTAAACTGTGTAAGCCTATGTGTGTGTGTGTGTATGTAAGCCACTGTGAGAGTGTTTCTGCTGGTATGCGCGTTGCTCCCCCCTGAGGAAACAGAAAGGAAAAAGGAAGCAACAGAATTAGTATGAAGCTAGCAGGGAATACTGCTGGAGCTAGCAGGTGAAAACAATTAGAAGCAGGCAATTACACAGGCAGAATAGTAGCCCAACCAAGCACTTAAAACTCTGCAAACAGCAGTGCAGGATATTTCTCTCAAGAGACACTGCAAAACAGGAGTAAGCTATTCGAAGTGAAAACTGAAAAAGCTGAACTCAGAGCAGAAATGCTAGGGGCTGCCATAGCTGTCATAAGGAGACATAGGCTACTTGCTGAGGGTGGTGACAATGCAAATGGTGCCAGACAACCCACAGTGAGGAGACGGAGAAGAGTGTACAGGCCCAGGGTCACCTACCATGGGTCACATGAGCTGGAGATAGTGGAGCGCTATAGAGAGGACAGACACCTCCTGCAGCAAATTGTTGAGCTGTGCAGGCCACGCCTCACACACAGATTCAACAGAGGTGAACCCATCCCAGTGGAAACCAAGGTATGTGTTGGCCTAAGAATACTAGCAACAGGTACCTTCCAGAGACCAACTGGTGATATGATGGGGATATCACAGGCATCAGCCTCCAGGGTACTGCACCAGTTCCTGGATGCCATGTCAGCACATGTTGGTAATCATGTATATTTCCCTAATGCCCGTGAGGTATTGTCCAGCAATATGCATCTTATCCAGCAAATAGCGGAATACCCTGAGGTAGTGGGTGCAATAGACTGCACGCACATACACATCAAAGCACAAGCTGGTGAGCGGGGTAGGGCCTACATAAACCGCAAGGGCTTCCCCTCCATCAACTGCCAGGTCATGTGTGATGCCCAGGGCATAATAATGAATGTGTGTGCTGGCTGATCTGGGAGCTACAATGATTCCCATATCTGGCATTTGACGCAGCTGTACCAGACATTTGCCAATGGGGACATCCCACATGGACACCTAGTGGGGGATGCAGGTTATGCACTGGAGCCATGGCTGATGATACCCATCAGAAATGCACACACACCTGAACAGGAACACCTTAATGAGGCACATGCACAAACACGTAATGTAATAGAGCATGTGTTTGGGCTGCTCAAGTCATGGTTCCGGTGTCTGGACACATCTGGTGGAGCCTTGCAGTACTCACCAACTACATGTACCCAAATTGTCATGGTATGTGCTATGCTACATAATATGATCTTGCGAAAACAGCTGCAACAGGACCAGCATAGGATTGGGCCAAACAGCCCCCCACCATTGCCAAGGCCATCACTGGCAGAGCGTGACTCGGAGGAGGAACAACCTGAGCCTGCCCCAGTAGGCAGAAGGAGGCATGCCCAGTATGCCCTGGCCTTGGCAAAGAGGCAACGCATAGCACATACACTGGCTCAGTAGGAACCCTGGGAATGATACCCCTCTCTGACTCACTCATATAATAACAGGGATGCCTAAAATGACATAACCTGCTCTCAAACATGTACAGGGAGTGTAGTTTGTGCATCCAACAGAAGCAGCCCTGCAGCACCACCTGAGGCATGAATGCCATGTGTTAAGCAATGTAACACCATGTAGTATATGCAAACATGATGACCCTGACTAACATCCTACCCTCACCAAGCATGATGCCACAATATGACGATGAGATGATCAATTGCAATAATTGGCTGAAGTATTGCTGTTAGTCAAAGGGGATCCAATGTGTGCCAGCCTGGGATGACATGCTGAGCATGACATGATGCTCCACCTGCTAGGGGTGGTGTGCACCTATCAGTCCTGGTCATATGGATACTGGCAAAGGCTGTTGTTACCCACAGTGTACCTTGAATAGGTAAGGCTCACAACACAAACCCACCTCCATAGGTATCACAAGGGACAACAACCTAGATGTAATGCTACCCAATGCCAGAAGTCTAAACAGCAAGATGCATGCAGTCTAAACTCCCCCAGTATGGAGAATGTTGATATCTGTCCTGTAACAGAAAACTGGGTCAATGCTCACAACAGCAACCTAACACTACCAGGTTACACCTCATACTGTGCTGTACAGCCTCAAAACATGGAACAAGCTACAAAAGGAGGGTGACTAGCAATAATTGTCAAGGATAACCACACCCCCATGTTGGTACCACAACAAGAAGCAGCATGGACTAGCCATGGTCAAGTAACAGTGGCTAAAACTGCCTCCCAGTTTATAGCCTGCTACAGACTACCGTCCTAACACCAGGAAATGCACTTGGCCTATGTTGGAATACATGAATATATCAAGCCCTCCAAACCACATTATATTGGGTGGCTGAAAATACCCAAACTTAGACTGGGAGCATTATTCTAGCTCCAACACTGTAGGACAAAAGTGCCTAGAATCCATACACCAAAATGCCCAGGAACAACGTACCACTCCCACAAGAGGGGTAAGCATACTGGATGTGATAATCAGCAACATGGGTACTGGAGGGCAAGATGAGAAGTGTATCCCTCACTGGTAAGACCAGACCATAGAGTAATCACACCGGATATACACATCCTGACCACAGTCCCCGGCCAGAAAACCACAGCGAAAAACATGTGTAAAGCAAAAGTTGCACTCCTTCAAACTGATGTGGAATGCATTAAAGTCCCTGTGCAGGTGCAAATTATGGGCCACACCTCAGAACCTGTTATACAGGCATTCCATGAACACTGCCAGGAATGCATGGATTATGCAATCCCAAATAAAACCAAGACACAATGCCATACACGCAGGCATCTGGCATGGTGGACTCCAGCCATTACCAAACCATGCAAGAGAATGAGGAAGCTACTACATGATAGAGCAAATATAAAAAGGGAAGTAATCACTGATCAGTAGTATGGCAATAAAATATGTCCACTCATACAATCCACTAAGGCCAGCTACAACAAGTTGAATCTGTGAATCTTGAGGCAATGTTACACCTGCCCCATGTACACAGACAACCTCACCTCCACCCAAGAAATACAAATATATGTGAGAGATGCAACCATTTATCCAAACTGGAGGCTGAGCTCTCTCAACTCAGTACTGTCAAAACTAGTCAGGAGGAGAAGGTAACCACACACACCACAAACCCAGTCTCACATAGACCTATCACAACTGCAAACCAAAGACATAAACACAGAAAAACATTCCCGGAGGCCCTAATTACAAACATACCACATCAACAGAGGCCTCCAAAACAGACACCCAAGCAACCACTACCTCCAAACATAGCACATGCAACACATAGTACACAAAGCTGGTGTGCCAAACAGTCACAGGCCAGAAGGAGAAACAACATGCCTGATACAGTTGTAATAGGTGACTCCATAGTCAGACACACTGCTGTCCCGCTCACCAGACTGAACACGGGAAAGGGTACTATAAGCTGCGTGTAGGCTGCCACATACATAACACAAGTCATGAGTCACCTCAAAGCAAGTAGAAATATGATGCAGTCATTGTCCATGCTGGCGTGAATGACCTGAGATGTATCTCCCTGGACTACATGAAAAGAGACATAGATGAGCTCTCTGATTATGTAGTCCAGGCCGGTATGACACTGACCATGTGCAGCATCCTACCCTCACCAAAAATTATGCCACAGTACAAACACAGAATGATCAGCTTTAACAAGTGGCACAATTACTGGTGTCATTCCAAAGGGATCCAATGTCTGCCTGCTTGGGATGTCATGCTTGACAAGCCACGCTGCTGTTCCAGGGATGGCTTCACCTGTTACCCCTGGGCGTCTGGATATTGGATAAGGCTCTTGCCACCTCCATAGAGCCTTTCATAGGCAAGGCTGAAAAGACTAACCAACCTCCGTAGAAAACATAAGTGGAAAGAAACATAAGGGTAATGCTGCCCAATGCCAGACATGTAAACCTCAACATGCATGTTCCCGAGGCCCTCCCCAATATGGAGAACATCGATGTCTGTGCAGTGACAGAAACCTGCAGCAAGGCTCCTGACAGCACACCAGCACTACCAGGTTATACCTCATATCATGCGTTATGGCCCCAAAACCTGGATCAAAACATAAAAGGAGGGGGAGTATCCATATTCAGCACAGACACCCACACTTCCAGGTAACTGACAATGCACGAAGCATCGGAGACCACCCATGTGCAACTCACCGTAGGCAAAACAGCTGTACAGTCTGTAGCATGCTACAGACCACACTCTCACACACAGGAACCCCACTCAGCCGTCCTGAAGACACTGGACAGTATGAATGTCTCACCAAATACCAAACAAGGTACTCACAAATTACCACATAGGTGGTAATCCATTATGTATGGAAGGAGTAATCAGGGACCTAGGGACACAAGTGGACAGTAACCTGTCATGTGACACTCACATTGCCAACGTGGCTAGGAAGACTGTCTATATTGGACACCGTATCATGAAAGGATTCACATCTATGTCAACAGAGGTCATTGTGCCCTATACTGTTCTCTTATCAGACCCATAATCTAGTACAATGCCTCATTTGGGATGTACCTTACCCGACACCTGCAGCAGTTAGAAAGACCTCAAAGGTACCTCACCAAGAGGATAAAGGGTCTGAAATATTTGTCATATGCTGCCTGGCTGTAGACACCCCAGCTGTATGCAGTCACATACTGCCTACTCAGAGGCGTTGCATGCCTGTTGTACAAGGCCATGTCCAACACAGGAGTAATGGACATGCTCCACCCCAGAAAACCTAAATCCATCAGAGCTGTGAGAGTGAGAGATGTCAACCTCAACACATAATGAAATAGGATGTGCTGGAGGGACAGATACATAACCCAGAGGCTCCCTACACCCTGGAACGGAATCTCACCCCATGTTAGGCAGAGCCTCTCACTGACTCTCTTCAACAGGAATCTTGCCAAGTGGATGGATGATCGTAGATGTACACTGGGGGTCTTCACTGTGTCACATCCAGACAGAGGCACAGTAAAGTAAATCATAAATGGCCATAATATTCACATAGCAAGGGGTGGTGAAAGCCACACACACTCTGGCTAGGCTTAGAAATGCCCTAGGGTGGATAGCCTAGTATGAACCTATGAACCTATGAAGATACAAATTGTACAGGACACTAAGGATAATCACAAGGCTTTCTTAACTGATGGTAGGAACCTTGTCGGGAATTCACAGATATGCTCTGAATCACTCAAATATTACAAGCAACATACCAAACACACACACATATTGCCAACATCCAACCTGACAGGTGCAGTGCAACTCCCCTCCCCACCAAAATGCAAAATATCTAACCCAGCAGAGTGCTGGCCCTCTGACATTGCAGATGCTGAGGTAACAGCCAGCATCTACAAAGCAAAACACGCAGCATCAATGGTATGAGATGGTGTCCTGGGCTTAGTCCAACATGGACTCCAAGAAGAATGGAATGCCAAATAGCACTACTGCTCAATGTCAGCCTTACCACAGGATATGTACCCAAAGAGCAGTGTACAACAACAGTGGTCCTTCTCCACAAAGGTGTTGCCTGAATGGATACTGCAAACTACCACCCCAGAATGCTGACAAGCTTGGTCTGCAAAGCTATGGAAAGGATCAGCATGTACCTCAGACATAAAGATATTGGGGACCTACTGACACTGGACCCTACCCAGTGTGGCTTTCTTAAGTGCAGATCCTGCCCCTTAAACATGTTTGACTCATTTGAAACAGTCATTAAGGTCATTGATGAGGGAAACGTGGTCCACACAGCCTCGCTGGACCTTGCAAAAGGATTCCATAAAATACCCCACATGTTCATTATAGATAAGCTCACCAGCTTAAATATAAACCCCTATGTCAGTAGAAGGGATGCAAACCAGACCAAGAACAGAACTGACATGGTCAGAAATGCTGCAGCCATGTCAGACTACAAACCAGATACAACTGGCATCCCACAAGGCTCGGTCCTGGGACCTCCCTTGTTTGGTATATATGTCCCATAGGTACAGGCCAACATGGAAGTCTGTGTCTGAACAAGTTTGCAAAGGGCTACAAACTGGCCACCATATCTGACCCTCCAGCTGACACAAACATCCCACAAAAGGGCCACATAGAAACAGACAACTGGTGCCATAGCCATGTCAGCAAGCTAATTGCAGAAAAGTATATAGTCAACCCCTGTGGATATACAGTAAGTGCCCACCAATTACCACATAGGTATTAACCTATTAAGTACTTAAGATGTAATAAGAGACCTGGGGCACAAGTTGATAGATATCTTGCATTGGACAAGCATGTGGCTGTAGTGGTTACAGAAACATACCATATACCCACCTAATCATGAAGGTAGTCAGATCTAGATCAGGGGAGGTCATTGTGGCTCTGCAGTCATCCTTCATCAGCATCACAATTGACTACAATGGCCCCTGTGGGATGTACCTTAGCAGAAACCTCCATCAACTGGAAAGACCCCAAAAGTACCTCACCAGGAGTATCAAAGAACTTGAACAGATGCCATGTGTTGCCTGATTAAACAAACTGCAGCTCCACACACTGCCATACTGCCCGCCCAGAGGCAAGCTGTGCCTGATGTATAAAGCCATGCCCAAGCTGGAATCAATGAACATGCTGCACCTTGTACAATCTGAATGGCAGTGAGCTATGCACATGAGAGACCTGAACCCCAGCACTGACATACATAGGACAAGCTGTACTGAATGATCCATAACACAGAAGCCACCCCCACTCTTGAGTAAACTCCCAGTACAGGTTAGCCAGAGAGTCACCCATCGACTCTCCTCAAGAGGAATCTTGATGAGTGGATGGGAGATGGCAGGTTTACCCTGAGTATAACTGTTATGTCATGGGTAGATGGAGGCACAGTATATTAACCATGACATATGTCATGGCAAACTCCAGTTACAATGTGTGTCGAAGGACAAACACACTCTCTGACCAGCATTAGAAATGGCCTAGGGCACATTGCTAGTGTTTGCCAATGTCCACCTATGTTGTGGAATACACTACCAATTTTAGACAAGCCTGGTTTAAGTAGTCCATATCTGAACATAATGCAACATGGTCATATGTGCACAACTGGCCCCTAAACAGTCTGTTGTGCTCACTATGAAAATTTAAAGCAGTGATAGGACTAAAGCCCAGGATACTGTCCACCACAGTGAAGGTACTGAACCAGTACACTATATGGTACTACAGTGTTAGGTCAGTATTAAGGCAGCCACGGTGGTGCAGTGGTTAGCATTGCTGCCTCACAGCAAGAGGTTCTCCGGTTCGAACCTCGGCTGGGGTGCCTTCTGTGCGGAGTCTGCATGTCCTCCCTGTGGTCGCGTGGGTTTCCTCCGGGTGCTCCGGTTTCCTCCCACATCCCAAAGACATGCTGCAGGTGGATTGGATACTCTAAATTGGCCCTAGGTGTGCGTGTTAGTGTGCCTTCTGTGGAAGGTTGGGCGCCAGGCTGGCAACTTGACACCGTAAAACTCCACTGCCATTCAAATGTGCGGACAAGGTGATCCGCTGTGGCGACCCCTAACCGGGAAAAAGCCGAAAGAAGAAGAAGAAGTGTTAGGTCAGTATTAAAGGATGTTGACAACTGTATGCAAAGTATCCCATGCAAACCCTGCAGGCACAGTATAATCCCTGTTGTGTTCAGACACGAAGTAGTTGGCCAGTAAGTACACAACATGACACCCAACACGCAACCATAAACGTGAGATATTGTTGAAGTTCACACTCATCTGCAGAGTTCAACATATGGAAAGCTCACACTGGGCATGCTCGCACACTTCGATAAATGAGACATATGTCAGACAACATGCCATGGAAAGGCTGAAGTGGGCATGCTCACACACTTAGGCCATATCTCAGTTTAGCAGTTGGCCACACATATCTGGTATTTGTACATATTATTCCAGGAACCAACCACATTATAGCAATCTGCCCAGTGCACACAGTTAAATGACTATAGAGACATAAGTGATATAGTGGATCCCTCTCATATTCAAACATCTTCCACAGATACACAAGTTGTTCATAAAAACAGGGAATGCTATGGCAATAAAGACCTGCAAACAGTCTATCAGCAACAAATATTGTGCATCTGACAATTAAACATATGGGTGTAGAGGTCAATACTAGGCTGTTTGCCCTAGGGAATGAAAGCTTAGCCAGAGTGTGCTTGGCGTCTGCATCCTCAGTACAGTAGGCTACCGTGCCACTGTAAAGTAGGACACATAAGGCACTGTTTGAGGCTAGTGTGCTGTGTCTCCATCAAGCAGGGACACAGTGGAGATCCCAGGGGTTGAATTTGCTATGCCACATTCATGTTGTTGGTGTGTGCTGGAAGAGGGTTAGTGAGGACCTCTAACAGTAAGTGGGCATCAATAACAGACTGAGGGGAACCTTATCTGCAGTATTTGGACAATTTCACTGTCAACACGTTGTCGTGATGATTATGAGGGATTGAAGTGTCATGCCAGTACTGTTCAGAGATGTCCTCCCTCTGTGAGCTACTGCTCTGCAATGTATTAGCTCACTCCATCTGTTGGACAGCTCATATATGGCTGGTGTACACCTGACAGGGTGTCCTGTTGTGGAGGAGTCATGGGTATATTTGGGATAGCATGATCACTGCAAACCTTCCACATGCTCATAGAATGCAATTGTCAAGGATTATGCAGAGTGGCCTGTATACTCCCCCAGCACGGGTCCTTTGAAGTCTTCCACCCCAGTCTTCACAAGTTCAAAGTCTGCTTTTGATAAATACACTTTGTTTGCAGTGACAACCTTGCCTAGCGGTGGGGATGGGATATGGATGTCCAGGGAAAGGTGGGTATGGTCAGATATCAACAATGGTGGTCTACCTCTGGTGTGGAACAGTGAGTACCCATGTTGCAGATGGTCAGGTGCAATATGTGTTCCCCCTTGTGGCTGTGGTGAGTGGTCCTGCCATAGCACATGGACTCACAAATTGTAGTGGCTGTAGGGTAATGTTGTAGAGGCCTGAGTAGTTCCCACACACAATATACCTGTACCTGACGTTAACAACTGGAATAGTGTATGTGAACACCTTCATATCTTGGCACTGTTCCCAGGGAAGCAAAGTGTGTGTCCCAGATGTGGGAGGGGTGGTCTGAACTGGTTGTGTTGTGTGTTACAGGTTCTGTGGTCACGAAGCATGGTATAAAACATAACCTGCCAGTGCTGATGTGCATATCTGACCCTGAAGTAGGTGGCTGCAAATGCATATATATGCTATCCCCCACCTGACAGGTAGCAATATATGTACATACCTCTGTATAAATGATGATGTCAGCACCCTATAAATACTGCAGGTGCAGAACAGATGCCTAGTAATTTGGATAGTGTGCTCTGCTAATGCTTCTCCCTCAAGTGTTATAATATAGTTAGGTAGGGATTTGAATCCTGCAAATGCTCAGTGTGGGTGAGCGGGGTTGGTGTGTGTGCAATTCTGTGTGAGAAAAATGTCCCTTTTGGCAACTAGGAAAACACACTACAGGATGCACATTCCACTTTCTAAACAATGATGATGTCAGCACCCTATAAGTACAGCAGGAGAAGGGAAGCTTCCCAGTAATGTGAATAGCGCGCTCCGCTAATGTGTCCGTCTTGAGTGTCATAACATAGTTAGATAGGGGGTTGAATTCTGCAAATAGCAAGTGTGTGTATTTGGGTGAGGGGGTTATTGTGTGTGCAATTCTGTGTGAGAATAATGTCCCTTTTGGCAACTAGCAGAACACACTACAGGATGCACATTCCCCTTTCTAAACCCTGATGATGTCAGCACCCTATAAGTACAGCAGGAGAAGGGAAACCTCCCAGTAGTGTGAGTAACTTGCTCCGCTAATGCGTCCGTCTTGAGTGTCATAGCATAGTTAGGTAGGGGTTTGAATCTTTCAAATGCTCAGGTTGGGTGAAGGGGGTTAGTGTGTGTGCAATTCTGTGAGGGAAATGTCCCTTTTGGCAACTAGGAAAACACACTACAGGATGCACATTCCCCTTTCTAAACACTGATGATGTCAGCACCCTATAAGTGTAGCAGGAGAAGAGAAACCTCTCAGTAATGTAAATAGTGTGCTCTGCTAATGCGTTTGTCTTAAGTGTCATAACATAGTTAGGTAGGGGTTTGAATCCTGCAAATGGCAAGTGTGTTTGTTTGGCTGAGGGAGTTAGTGTGTGTGCAATTCTGTGTAAGAAAAACGTCCCTTTTGGTAACAGGAAAACACACTACAGGATGCACATTCACCTTTCTAAACACTGATGATGTCAGCACCCTATAAGTACAGCAGGAGAAGGGAAAGCTCCCGTAATGTGAATAGTACGTTCTGCTAATGCGTCCGGATTGAGTTTCGTTAGATAAGGAGTTGAATCCTGCAAATGGCAAGTGTGTGTGGGGGGGTGGAAGTAGGGTGTGTGCAACTACATGTGTGAGAGAACTGACCCTTTTGGCAACCAGTACAACACACCAGCTGCTGCATATTCCAATCTCTACACAGAGATGATGTCAGCACCCTACAAGTACAGCAGAAGAGGGCAAATCTCCCAGTAATGCAAATAGCACCTCTGCTACTGCATCTCTCACTACTGTCATAGCACAGTTAGTTATGGCTTTGAATTCCACACATGCCATGTGTTTTTGTCACACAGAATGCCCATGTGTGTGGGTTGTTGTTCACAATAATGCATGACATCGATTAAACCAATAATGGCAATGGACACAGATGATGTATATGTGTGCCAAATACACATATGTACCTGTGACCTTCAATAGTTCCTATGTCTGACACCTGCTACATGTGAATACATGGTATTTGCACTGGATAACATTATGACTGTGGTCTTCTGTGCGGGTGTTGCATGTGGTATGTGTATATACAGTGTGAGTTGTATATGGTATCATCCTAGCAGCGAGGGATACACATCTGTTCTGGGGCATATAGTCTACATGTTGTTGATGAACAGCTGCTGCATGTTTTCACCTGTTGTGGGAGTGGTAACAAGTTGTTCCATAGCAATGCAGTGATTACATGCTAGGAACCTTTCAGCTAGGGTGTTGTAGCTACAGTAATTCATCAGCATTCAGTAATACTTCAGCATTCTTGGTGAGGGTATGATGCCAACCAAGGTCAGGGTCATACCAGCCTGTGCCACATGCTCAGAGAGCCCTTCTATGTTCCCTATCATGTAGTCCAGGGAGGTACATCACAGGTCAGCCATAGTGGCATGGACAATGACTGAGTCATATGTGTCCATGCCTCTGACTTGACCTGTATGCTTGTGTTATGTGGTGGACCATAGTGCCCCACGGGCATATCACTGTGACCTTCACCTTGTCCAGCCTGGTGAGCGGGACCTCACTGTACCGGACAATAAAGGTACCTAACACAACTGTAACAGGTGTGTTGTCTAGCCATACAGGCTGTGACTGTTTGGCACACAGGATTTGTGTGCTATGTGTTGCACGTGCTGTGTTCCAGCTTAATGTATGCCTGTGTGCCAGCTGCAGAGGTGTCTGCTGCTCAGGCAGGATGCTATTCTGAGGCTCCACGAATGCCCCGTGTGTTCATGTGTTTGGATTGCTGTCAGTGTAGGTCTACATCAGACTGGTATTGTAGTCACTGTAGTATTTCATGCTACCTGACAGGTTATGCCAGTACTGGGTTCAGAGTGCTTAGTCCCCAGTTGGGCTATGTGGTTGCATCTCATACATGTGTTGTACATCCATGTGTAGGGGAGAAGGATGACTGTGTACATGTGGCAGCTGTGACATTGCCACATGACTCACATATTCCACAACTGTACCATAGATGTGACTGACAAGTGACCTTTGCACATGCTACCATAGTATTGTGATTGCCATGGTGATTAACAGCACATAGGGCCAATGGGGAACAAGGTACAGAAGGTGAGTATGTGAGGGTGTAGTGCCAGTGATTAGTTAGCACTGGCATATGTGACTGCTCACATGGTCAAATGCCAGGTAAGTCATATGCAATGTGTCACAGACAACGTACATGCGAACATGACAAACAGTGACATTCTGTCAAGTGAGACATGGACATACATATAGTAAGCTATACAGATGTCACTAGGAGTCCACAGAAGCTCTGTAAATCTGCATTGCAGGTGGGATCAGTGTTCCAGGATAACTGCAAGCAAACATGCATGCAAACAAAGCTACAGTAAGCAGGGCTGCATGTAGTCCATTGTACAACAAACAAGCTGTACCACTTCCAGTAGGTAACAGTGCAAATATGCAGGCACTATACACATGTACATGGAAATACACAGGTCAGATGGCCAGGGTCCAGTCTCAGTGCACACAAGTGTACAGACCATGTACCGTCAGGATGTACAATAACCGGATGGAAACCCAGGTGCTCATACCTGATCTAATATGTCCCCAAAACGTCTGTCTATGACATTGGTGAAATTACGGATGACAGCCGCAATGTCACACATACTGTCAGTCATGGCTGTGCAACATGCTGTCAGCTCCCTCAGACCCTGTCTGGTGTGCTGTTCCATACGTGACTGTGCCTGCATGACAGCCCGAAACATAGCTGAGGTTGTAAGACCTCTGTGGGCATGTCTGACAGGGACAGTATGCCCAGGGATGCTCCCACGAGAACCCCTGGACATCTGTCTGTGTGGTACCATCTCAGGGCCATGCCCATGGCTGCTGTGTGGGGAAGCATGTGCCACAGATACCACATTACCCTGGTCAATGCCCACTGTATCCTGTCCATCACCTAGGGACATTGGTGACAAAGGGTGTATTGGCAGGATGACTGTGCACATTGATGGGGTTGACAGCTGTGTACTGTCAAATGGATGACCAATGATGGACCCTGGCACACCTTCCTGTGCCATTACAAAGATGTCATCATTATCAGTACCCATGGCACCTGATTCAGGTTCCCTGCTGCATGACACCAGAGTAGCACCAGAATCTGTGGGAGGGAAACTACACAATGTTACCAGTGATGCACACATGCACACATGCACAGGTGCACACATGCACACATGCACACATGCACAGGTGCACACATGCACACATGCACACAGTTGCACACATGCACACAGTTGCACACATGCACACGGTTGCACACTTGCACACAGTTGCACACTTGCACACAGTTGCACACTTGCACACTACTCAGTATGTGAGATATCAACACACAGACACAGACACGCCTGCATGCATACACAGAACACTACTAAGTGAGCCTAATATTACTATTACTATCAAGACTATTAAAGGTATTGTTAATACACACTCACCTGCATGGATAGGCTGCATTGCTGTTACACCGGAGGGACCTGCAGAAGTGAGGAAATTGATGTCAGTGGGCACAACAGTACCATTGTTACTGAGTATGATAGTAGTACAACAGTTGCCTTTCACAGGTCAGCTGCTGATATTGAGAATATCACACTTGCACATTAAATACTATGATGACAGCTACAAACCAAGGACACACCTCACACATGCATTAACTACCAGTGTACACAACAGTCAACTATACATATGGCATATTACCTGCACTGTAGTCTTGGTGCTGTGTGGCTCCAGCCTCCATCATAATGCAGGTCTGCTGCTGTTGTTGTTGTTGGCGGGCTGGAGCCACAACACTTATGAGTAGTCCCTCCAGTCTGGTGAGTGGGGGATGTGTAGCCACCCCACCACCTGTGGCAACCTGTTGCCTGTGGATATCCGATGCACGCTGATGGAAATTTCTGATTAAATCACTGCAGTGATGTCGTACCTGCTCATATGTCCTATTATGCGTGCCTATGTCATTTACCCGATGGACCAGGTCTTGCCACAGTGCAGCCCTCTCCTGCTGATTCTGGCTGGTGCAGGAAAAGAGTATTGCATAATCCCGCACCAGGCTCTGGTGTATTTCCTCATCCTCAGCTGCAGAGTATGCTGGATTGCGCTGGTGAGCCATGGTCCTGAAAAAGGAAATAAAATGATATCAGCAAAATATGTCAGCAGAATTTGGCACAAATACTACACATGCTACTTGACTGTTGTGATACAACATCTCATATATATAGCATCTGTCTGTCTATTGGTGGATACACATGTAAATGGTCAGGTATCAGTGCTCAGCCAACAACTGTGCAACAGTACCTGGCACACTCCATACGACATACTACCAAACCCCAGCAGTCAGAACACTGATTCAGGTCCAAAGCACCTCCTCACTCTGGGGGTTTGTATCGAGGTACTGTATGGGGTACATCATCAACTACTGTGATCTGACCACAAACTAATTGCCCTGGATATACATATCCCACCTCCACCACCAGCACAAATGACTACAGTGAATAACATTTCAAATGCAAACTTTACACTTCGTAACACTGAGATGGTATTCTTTAAGCCCACTGGGCCAGTGGAAGACACAACCCACAATGCTGACTCCTTCACATATGATTTCTATGGACATCTCTGAGAATGCATAGATCATGCAATCCCATATAAGACCAAGACACTCTCCACAAAGGGGAAGCATCCTGTCTGGTGGACCCCAGCCATAGACAGATTGTATAACAAAAGATGGAAGCTACTGCAAGACAGGGCATAATTCCATAAAGGGAATGCATGTCTGATCAGCACTAGTAAAGAGCTATGTTCTCTCATACAAACATCCATGGGCAACTTTGAGAGGAAAATCACCGGGGACACTACAGATAACCACAAGGCCTTCTTCAGTTATGTTAGAAACCTGGTCAGAAATGCTCTAATATGCTCATAGTTAGTACACAACAACAAATAATTCACTGAACCCACAGATATTGGCAAAATTGTGGCAGACAGGTTCAGTGCAAGTCCCCCCCCTCTCCCCCAAACTAAGACATACTTATCCCAGCTGAATGTAACCTCCCTGTCATCACAGATGTCCAGGTGAGAGCCGTCCTCAGAAAAGCAGAAAACACAGCATCAATGGGACCTGATGGTATCGCCGGTTGCATGCTACATGAACTCCAAGAGGAGCTAAACACACATATATAAGTGCTACGTACTAGCCTGACTACAGGATATGTACCTGTACACTGGCATACAGCAGCAGTGGTTCCACTCCACGAACGAGGCACCTCTACATACCAATACAATACAACACATTACAATACATTACAATACAATAAAATACAATATGCTATTGCCCCTAGGACTACAGCAGCATACTGTTCTGCTACCCCGACCATTGTGACACATGTGATGTGATGGTACCTGCTCCTGTCAAACAGTTACACAGGGTGACTCATATGGCATATTACCTATCTGACTAACATTCAGCAGGGGTATGTGTGACATGTACTCATGGGGAGTCTTGCTTCTTAACGCTGTGTGGTTTATTGCAGGGTATATTTTATCTGTGGGTAGGAACCTGTACCTCCGCCATGTGCTCTCTACTGTGGTGTCAAGGACGACACACAGCAGTCCTTTAGGTTGTGGATGGTGTGAGGTGTTACTATGGTTGTTGGACATCTGTCATGGGTGTAACTTAAGTATGTAAATCCAGGAGTGGTAACCTCTATGTGGGTAGTATGTGTGTACTCTGTGGTGTTGTCAGTCACTGTGCATTGGTAATGTGTTTGCGTGCATTGTCACAGTGTTGTACATGTCACTGTGTCCTTCTCCATATCTGTAGCTGTCATGTGAGGTACATACCGTGGCAGCCATTGTGTGGTGTGGAGGGGTACACTGACCTACATGTCCATAGCTGACACACCATGTCTGCTGACACATATCATGTGCAGGTATTCCAGGAATAGTGTACCACTGTGACTATCATTGGGGGGACTTTTGTACACATTTATGACCCTGTTCACCCCTGACACATGCAGTGGTGGGCAGCCAATCACATATCTGGTGGTTACTGGTGTAGGTGATTTGAAATGGGGTATGGTACTCCAGTTTCGAAACTGGTGTTCACTCCATGCCTTTGTCACCAGGCACCTGTTGCAATACATCTGTACACATGTGCCTCACTCAGAATATATATACATCTCTCTCTCTCTCTCTCTATATATATATATATATATATATATATCTCTATATGTATATATATATATATATATATATATATATATATATGTCTATATATATATATATATATATATATATATATATATATATATATATATATATATATATATGTCTGTATACATATACACATATATATATCTCGATGTACATATATTGCTATAGATATGGAAAGAGGGGGGACTGTGACAGAGGGGGTGAGAGTGACAGAGGGGATGGGACAGGGGGAGTGTGAGATCATCATATACAGTCATATCTGTAGATAGTCAGATCTGTCTGTCTATGCATATGTATCTACATATATCGTTATCTGTATGTATGTATTACATATATATGTTTCTACATATTCTATCTATCTACATATGTCTATGTATTCCTACATCCCTCTCTATGTATGTATACATTAATGGATATTATATATATATACATACATACATATATTGACATACATACGTATCCATGTGATAGATAGGTATATTAACATGTTTGTTTACAAAACTGTAAACACACTAACATACTGCCAAACATACATCTCTCTCTCTCTCTCTCTCTCTCTCTCTCTCTCTCTCTCTCTCTCTCTCTCTCACTCTCTCCCTACCTCCAGAGGGTGCAATGAAAGTATTGCATGTGTGGACTGGGAGTACAGCATGCTTTTGTAGGTATCTGCATATGTCCATGTGATGGCCTCTGCACCAATTGTTAGCCAGCATTTGCTAATTGCATGCAGTCAGTTGTGTACTGATTGCAGTTCTCACTGTGATTCCAGGACAGTGGTATAAAAAGTTATGGGTGTGTGTGCTTTCCTGTGTGACATGTGGTGTAACTGGTATATAGCAGTGGCTCTTGCACTTTGTTGCTATGGCTTCAATATTTGCCCTTTACATTCACTACTTGTATGCCTGGTAGGTGTCTTGACTGTAGTGTGTTGCTGTGGCTTTCCTATTTTCCATGTACATTCACATCTTGGAATGCTTGCTGTATCTGCTAGGGTGTTACTGCATGCAGTGTGGTCTGGCCATGGTGTGGGCCTTGACATCTATTAGGGTATTTGAGTATGCTGCCGAGTAGGACCCAGAGACTCTCAGGTGCATCTTTTATCTGCCTCATGGAATGGTACATATCAGTGGGGTACACCCATTAAATTGCCTGGTATTCTGCAGTTGTGACTGTGGGTTAGCATGAGCATATGTATTACTACACTATTTCCGACGTGCAAGTGGTGCATACTTTCAGTACTTCATAGTTACCATTGCATGTGTTGTAACACCTTTCTGCCTACTGTTTGTACATTTCACAGGGACCCTGTGGGGCATCCCTGTAACTCAGTCACTGTTGCTATGTCTAGGCTCTTAACTATTCAAATATGGCAGTGTCAGACCTCTCAAGTGTACAGATATTTGCAGGATGTCCACATTTTTGCCTCATATTTTGGTCCACACCTCATAAACAGCTTTTTCTGGCAAATCACTCTGGGCTCAAGTCAGACTATAATGACAAACATTTCAGTTTCAGACTTCATATCCTTCCAAACATCGGACATAATGCAAAACCTGTTACTCTCTCAACTGTCTAAGTTTGTTGGAGCAATATTTGGAATGTGTCCCTGTTTTTGGGCCTTTGCTCCACATTTTTTATTACTTAGTCCGGATGTGTTGCTGTAAGAGGTTGTGGGGTATGGGCAGTGATTATCCTGCTGTGAGTATGTGTGTGGCTTGCAAGGTGCTACAGTGACATTATTACCTACTAGCTACCAACTAGCATGGCTGTTTCTGTTCACACACTACTATTATAGAAATCCACTACATTTGACAGTAAATACACATGACATGCTTTGTGTACTACACATCCTATATTCCCTTTACATTCATTCCTACTATTACATGATATATTTATTGTAGCACAATGTTCTTATATAACAGTCGTGGCTTAGTGGTGAGTTATGCAGACTATTGTTTCCAAGGTCCTGGGTTCAGGACTGACAGTGGGATTTTATTTTGCTTTTGAGCAGACTACAGGCCTTGTCATTCAGAGTGACTAAGGCACTTTTAAGCAGTTGTAACCGGGTTAGCGCTGGTTTGCGCAGAGCTCACGCATGCACACTAGTGTTCAGCTCCCTGCACACCCACTTATAACTGTTTAAAAGTGCTTACTCTTGCGCACACCAGCGCTAATTTCTTTGAATGAAATGAAAATGGGGAGACACCAAAGTGGTGAAAAAGGGGTCACAAAAAGGGTAAGACAGTAGGGAAACAAGCTCGGATTTTGCAGGAGGGATGTAGGTAAGGCCCATAGCTGCCCATTTCTTCATCAGCAACAGCTGTGCATATGTTTGTAATTTGGTGTGACATTTGAAACCTTCCACCCCTGAGAGAGGTGTAAGGACAACAATAATACTTGTTGTACAGCCAATTGTAATTGACAGTTTCCATGTCCAGCAGACATGTGTGCGAAATGGGCAGCTATGTATGGGGCATAATTTTTTTGTGGGTACAGAGTGCCTTTTTTTTTTTTCAGGTGAGAGTGGTATGTCAGGTACAGGAAGTCAGTATAGCTGGGGAGTTAGGTTGGGTAGGTTAACAAACAAGACAAACAAGACGCATACAGGGGAGGTGTATGACACATGTGGGGGGGGTTACACAATTGACAGGGATGGATGTTTGGATATCTAGAGCCCATGAACCCACAGATGGCAACAGTGGAACTGATATCCCCACCCATGGGCAGTTGCCACTGTGCCTTCACTTCCCAGGACGGGGCTGTGCTGGGGGCTGTGTAGGCCGGGCAGCAGGCACACCCATTAGTTGTGCCACCCGTGCCTCAAGCTGGTATAGGGGCCCAAGAACAGCATCCTGGATCTCCCTACGCACCACAGTGCGGACGTTATGAAGGGTGAGTGGATGTTCTCCTCCGGCCACACTTGCAGAGGGGGGGCGAGCCCCATCCCCTGCAGCGCTTCCACCCACAGGTTGCACAGGGCCACCGGAGGAGGGTCCGGCCTGGGCACTACTGCCAGGTGCACTCACCAGCTGAGGAGGGAAAGGTGGGTCCGCTGGAACCCGCCTTCCCTGTCGTCCTATGTTTTGCATTATGTCATGACAGTTTGGGTTAGTAATGTACAATACCATTCACAATTAGTTGTAACAGCATGCATTAGTATTCCCATTAACCAAACACCCAGTTATTCAAACCAATGAACAGCAAGCATAACACATGCATATTTTGAACAGCAATACACAGTCCAACAACATGCAGGGTTGATTGATGGCAACAGGCCATCAGGTTTGGATGTATGAACAGGACAGATGCATCAACGTACATGCAAATATGTATGAACCAACAGGACAAAGGTCCAGGGGTGTTAATTGTGATTGCTCATACCAATTTCACGTGGAATGGATTATATGTGGTTATAGGGTAGGGTGAAGAAAACATAATTAACACCTTCAAATACCAATACATATGCTGTACATTTCTAATAGCTGCAGATATATACACACTACAGTTCTGCCTACAGTTTCCTGTGTGATAACTACTTCAAGTTGGTGATAGGAATGTTACTGCTACATCAATATACATTTTCATTTTTATTCATACACATTCATATTTGGCTCTGTTCAGCTACATCATCCTGCTACATTTGCTTCATATAGCTATAGACAACTGTGGATGTTTGGTATTTCAGACAACCATACTATCTGCATATTGCAGACTGAGAGCAACATATCCAGATTTTGGGATACACATTCTAGCTGCAGTACCATTTTCAACACATGTTACTGTTTGGTTCTGCCTGTCACATTCATTTCATTCTGTACTGACTGCAGTATACTTTATTCAGGAGTTATTACTACTTTATTGGTGGATTCATAACTCTTTCTCACACTCTCTCACTTGTTTTATTTTTACAATTCAGGATGGTACTTAATTCTAGGCTTTATTCACATGTTTTACCTGCAGTTATAACAATCCTTTCCAACAGTCTCACTTCTGTCATGTTTCTGTATTTCAACAGGGATATATTTCACACATGTGTTTTACTCAGCTTCTGCAGCTGTACTTTTCATCCTGCTGCAGGTTATCTACTATTGTATTACTGGTGGGACATCCTTATTTCAGACTTGTTTCATTTTTATGTTTGGATTACAGGCTGCATCACACTTTTGTAATCAAGCAATACTTGCAAACCCTCTTACACTGTTACTTGCACATTTTATTAATTAGTGACTACACTGCACTCGTTTGCTAACTGTCATACTTTTATATTTATTTACAGTTACAGGGAGAGAATTACTGACCTGCCTGGTGGTGCAACCATGCCAGCCTATCACAATAGGCTCTACGGTTTGCAGAATGGACACCTGCAGCTGTAATATAAATAAAGTAATATTGGAATACACATCTCCATAATATCAGCTAGGTTAATTTCTTACATAAATAATTACATGTAACTTACTCAGTAGTGGCGCGTTGGGCATTTGCCGGGCCTCCTGGATCCAATGGTTCAGTTGGTCCTGCTTCCGTCTCTTCAGGTCCGCATGGTGGTGATGGACCTGCTCACCAGTCCTTGGTATCCCTGTGGCACTGGTGAGATCATGAGCAACCCGGTCCCATGCCTCAGCCCTATATGCTCCCCACAGGACCTGGCCCTGCATGAGTTGGGCCTCATGATTGTGGACAAGGAGCCAAACCATATATTTGGACTCCTCAATGCCCCACCTCTGTGCTCGGAAGCAACTACCCTCACCTACACCTGACATTCTGGCTGCAAGTCGGTTCTACAATCGGTTATGCTGTGTATTCCCACCTATGGAGCTTATATATATGCCGTTTTTCCCGCACTTATCTGTGATTGGCCATTTTGGAATTGTATCAGCTTCACAAAACCTGATTTGTCATGCTCCTCTTTCTAGTCATTCCTATATATATGCTATTACTGCATTTCTAAGTGTAACTGTCATGGCTTAGTGGTTTAGTACCTTGACTATGGTGCATGGTATCCTGGGTTCGAACCTGGCCTCTGCTTTTTATATTTTTTGACTGTCTACACAGGCTAGGAGGTGTGTCTGTGTAAAGGCAGTTTTTTTACAGCTTGCTCAACGTTACCCGTCGGTTAGCTTGTTGGTGCGGTGCACAGCTCCGCGCAAACGGGTTACGCTGGTTTACGTGTCATTTGGCTGTCAGCAAGCATATTACACTCAGCTCAGCTATGGGCACACAGTTTCAGTGTTTTAAACCACTGTTCACCTACGGGCAATCATTTTACACCTGTTAAACCACTGCTCACCTACTGGCACTCATTTTATACCTGTTAAAACACTACACCTACAGGCAGATGTACTCAACTTGTTAGACTGTAGCTCAGCTATAGGCACATCTGACATTTTTTTTTATTATCTCACATTTCTTCAAAATACATGGCCCATTTCATTACATTTTACATAAAATATAATTTTATATGTAGAGTCCTTCTGCCAAAAGTGAACCACACCACACGTCTCCAATAACGAAAATAGTATAAAACAAGCAAAATGAGATGCAGAAGGCTGTAAAATCCAGTAGAAAAGGCCTTTACTTAGTGCAACAACACAAGCGTTTTCACAAATATGCTTCATCAGGTGTATACAAGGTGTATACAAGCACTACTAACACACCTACCTTTATATCAAAAAATCGCATGGCAAATAGTCACATGGATAAAACACTTGTGTTTTAAAAAACATATAAATAACACATAAACTTTATTAATTCCATAAACTAATATTATGAAATAAAAATATATAAATCTAAATATATAAAAAAAATGTATTTATGTAAAAAATACTTCATATAGCTTGTTAAAAGATATATTAAACATTAATTCCTATCTTTTCAAGGGTCTCTTCCTGAGTCTGGGTCTTAAAGGGATACATTCATTCAAGCCATTGCCATCAATGCTCCTAAGTCTGGTAATCCAAATGGCTTCCAAATTCTCTGTATTATTGCTGACATCACCTTGTCTAGCATTCTCATGGGTCATCCCTATAACCCTAAATTTAAACATGTGACTTGCATCAGTATCTAAAACATGTCTGGCTAGGGCGTTGTTTCTATTCCCTTTCCTCATATTATAACAATGCTCCCTAATGCGTTCTTTCAAACACCTATCTGTCTTGCCCACATAGAACTCCTTCATGATCTAGTGTTGAACAACAGTTTTTTAACTTTTGAGGGAGAATTTTACAGGCAAAACCAAGGAGTGGAAATGGGCGCACCATGCGCTCCACTATTTGCCAACACAGTCATGCTGTGATGGGAATTACATAAACTTTTTCAGACACCTCTGTTTAAAAATTGCCATGCATATTACAGGTACTTGGATGATTTGTTTTTTTATTTGGACAGGTACGTGTGAACAGTTAGACATGTTTGTGGAGTACATGCAAAGGAGTACTGACTTTTTGGAATTTTCCCATATAGTCAGTAATGAGACTATTAATTAATTACCTTGACATAAATTTGTCTAAAGGTTTTGATGGTATGTTGATCACTAACATTTATAGGAAACCAACACATCGTAATACATATCTGCATTTTATGAGTTGTCACCCTATGCATGAGAATAAAAATGTATTGTTAGGAGTCAATTGATTTGAACATCAAGACTAACATCAGACAATTCAGAATGTTTATGAGAATTTAGTTTATTGAAAGAAATGTTTAGTGAACAGGGGTATCCAACTGATCTTTTAGATAAGATAGCCACACAAGTATGGGCAGGAAGACAAAACAGGTTTGCACACATTATTAAATATGGGCTTACAAATCAAACACATACTACAGAGATGGCTGAACATCATGGTATTCCCCCCACAGGCAATATGGTTATGCATTACACAACAGACTCAAGGGGAAATTGAAAGAATTATTAGTAAAAATTGGATATTGTTAAAAGCAGGCTGTGATATTTGCCATTTATTTAACACCTGACCAACATTTTCATATAGGAACAAGCTACATTTTAAAGGTATGTTGGAGAAAACAGGTCATACAAAAGGTACCCCAGTGACTAGGAAATGTGAACACTGTTCTTAGTCTAGTTTATTAACATTAATAGGAATGGTGATGCATTGAAAAATGTAAAATTTTGGGATGAAAGCTTGGTGTTGAACTGCAATGCACAAAGAATTATTGATTTAGCTACATGTTGCACATGTAATGCATTTTATACTGGAAAAACTAATAATTCACTTAAGCAACGTATTTATCAGCACTTGTACAGCATTAAAAAAATGATAGTAAAAGCGCATTAGCTAGACACTATCTACTGTTCAGGTTTTAAAAAGTTTGTGTTTTTGATTTTAGAACAACTTCCATTAGAATATGTAGGTGGGGATTGGGAAAACAAAGTGCTACATAAAGAAATGATGTGGCAGCTTAGGTTTGATGCTATGAATCCACCAGGATTAAATGATAACATTTCTGTATCTAGCAAATTAAAAAGAAGAGCTTTACAAGTTTAATATTGTTTATTATTTTATTATGTAAAATTAAGTTTTGTTTTTCACATTTTAAGAAAAAGTATGTTTTGACGAGTTTTTAATTGATTATGGACATCCATTGGTTGTGGGGGTGTATGTAATGAGGTATGTTTTTTAAGCAGTTGATTTATGAACATGCTTCTGAAGATGTCTGTTGGCTCAGATGAAAGCGCTTAACCTATTTTTCATTTCCGTGGATTATTAAACTTCATGCCTTCTTGATGGACTGACTGGCTTTGTTATTTTTTCTAGGTTTTAAGTTTCTTAGCTGAGCACTAATTTGGTGGCAGGGGAAAGTGTAGTTAGACAGCATAGGATGGTGGTTTGTAGGATGACATTGGTGATCAAGAAGAGGAGGATGAGTGTGAGGGCAGCACCAATGATCAAATGGTGGAAAGTGAAAAAGGGTAATTGTGAGGTGATGTTCAGGGAAGACAGGCAATGGGTGGCAGTGAAGAGTTACCGAATAGCTGGGTAACTACAGCAGAGCTAGTAAGAGAGATGGCTAGAAAGGTGCTTGGTTTGACATCTGGAAAGAGGACGGAGGACAAGGAGACCTGGTGGTGGAATGAAGAAGTACAGGATAGTATACAGAGAAAGAGGTTGGCAAAGAAGTGGGATTGTCAGAAAGATGAAGAAAGTAGACAAGAGAATAAGGAGATGAGGTGCATGGCAAAGAGAGAGGCAGCAAAGGCTAAGGATAAGGCATATGAAGAGTTGTATAAAAGGTTGGACACTAAGGAGGGAGAAAAGGATCTGTACCGATTGGCTAGACAGAAGGACCGAGCTAGTAAAGACATGCAGCACGTAAGGGTGATAAAGGATAATGAGGGAAATGTACTCACAAGTGAGGAGAGTGTGTTGAGCAGATGGAAGGAGTACTTTGAGGGGCTGATGAATGAAGAGAATGAGAGGGAGAGAAGGTTGGATGATGTGCGAATAGTGAATCATGAAATGCCGTGGAATAGCAAGAAGGAAGTAAGGTTAGCTATGAACAGGATGAAGAACGGATAGGTTGTTGGTCCAGATGGCATACCTGTGGAAGCATGGAGGTGTTTAGGTGAAATAGCAGTGGAGTTTTTAATTAGATTGTTTAATGAAATCTTGGAAAGTGAGAGGATGCCTGAGGAATGGAGTAAAAGTGTTTTGGTTCCGATTTTTAAGAATAAGGGTGATGTGCAGAGCTGTAGTTACTACAGAGGGATTAAACTGATCAGTCACAGCATGAAGTTATGGAAAAGAGCAGTGGAAGCTAGGTTAAGAAGGGAGGTGATGATTAGTGATCAGCAGTATGGTTTCATGCCAGGAAAGAGCACTACAGATGTGATGCTTGCTCTGAGAGTGTTGATGGAGAAGTACAGAGAAGTTCAGAAGGAGTTGCATTGTGTCTTTGTGGATTTAGAGAAAGCATATGACAGGTGCCTAGAGAGGAGTTGTGGTATTGTATGAGGAAGTTGGGAGTGTCAGAGAAGTATGAAAGAGTGGTACAAGATATGTACGAGGGTAGTGTGACAGCAGTGAGGTCTGTGGTGGGAGTGATGGATGCATTTAAAGTGGAGGTGGGATTACATCAAGGATCAGCTCTGAGCCCTTTCTTATTTGCAATGGTGGTGGACAGGCTGACAGATGAGATCAAACAGAAGTGCCCACGGACTATGATGTATGCAGATAACATTGTGATCTGTAGTGAGAGTAGGGAACAGGTGGAGGAGACTCTGGAGAGGTGGAGATATGCTCTAGAGAGAAGAGGAATGAAGGTCAGCAGGACTAAGACAGAATATATGTGTGTGAATAAGAGGGTGGATGTAGGAATGGTAAGGATGCAGGGAGTAGAGGTGGTAAAGGTGGATGAGTTTAAATACTTGGGATCAACAGTTCAGAGTAATGGTGAGTGTGAAAGAGTGGTGAAGAAGACAGTACAGGCAGGATGGAGTGGGTGGAGAAGAGTGTCAGGAGTGATTTGTGACAGAGGAGTACCAGTAAGAGTGATAGGGAAGGTCTACAAGAGGGTAGTGA
Source organism: Protopterus annectens (assembly GCF_019279795.1). NCBI lineage: Eukaryota > Metazoa > Chordata > Ceratodontiformes > Protopteridae > Protopterus > Protopterus annectens. Next base: position 813,639,040 of record NC_056732.1, read on the forward strand.
GACAAGCTATGTTATATGGGTTGGAGACAGTGGCATTGACAAAAAGGCAGGAGTCAGAGCTTGATGTGGCAGAGCTGAAGATGTTAAGATTTGCACTGGGTGTGATGAGGATGGACAGGATTAGGAATAAGTATATTAGAGGGTCAGCCCAGGTTGGAAGGTTTGGAGAAAAAGCCAGAGAGGCAAGATTACGTTGGTTTGGACATGTGCTAAGGAAGGATGCAGAGTATATTGAGAAAAAGATGCTAAGGATGAAGCTGCCAGGTAACAGGAAATGGGGAAGGCCTAAGATAAGATTTATGGATGTGGTGACAGAGGATATGCAGGTGGTTGTTGCGACAGAGCAAGATGCAGAGGACAGGAAGAAATGGAAACAGTTGATCTGCTGTGGCGACCCCTAATGGGAGCAGTCGAAAGAAGAAGAAGAAGCCAAGCACTCATTGGATTTATTTTTTTAAACATCTTTGACGTCATTATCCCGGGCATGCTCACACGGATTTACAGGGAACAGTAACATAATAGTAATTCAACAGCAGCAGCAACAGAGAAGAAAGTCTTGTAACAGAGGACCAGAATTAAGAATAGAATATGAACAATCAGATTTAGTCAAAATATTGGAAAGGAGCTACACATCACTGGCTGCACAACAGTGAGCAGTACAATATCACTGTTTCTTTGACAAGGAAGTTGTTTCAATTGTGTAGTACACACGCTGTCCATGATCTGTATCACAGTCTATCTGTATAGATATGGTAAACCAGCCAGTACTCATTGCACATGCCACAACAGCAGTCAAAGCATGGCATGGCCCAAATAACCATTTAACTGCCATGCAAACACAACCTGTGGTGATATATCATTGTCCAACATAAAAATGGGTAAGAATAACTAGATACAATGATGCTTGTGCAACATCAGTATATTCATATAATGCTGCCTTTTCAGGAACTGAGCAGCAGACTATGTGACTCTATGGATTAATGGAATGTAGATGAACCACAAACACCACAGTGGAAGTCTTAACACCACTGTAACACTCCAGCTATGCTAACTTATTACATCAGATGTATTTGCTATTAGAAATCTCTTTGTGATAAAAGGGATGATGGAGGCTTCTCCCACTGTAAATGTAAACATTATAACTGGGGTGGATGCCATTCATACATTACAGTATAAGGCTCAACAGTGCTGATAGGCACAGAATGTGGACGTTGAGCACATGAGCATTTGACAACAGAGAATACAAGATATTGTACAGGATGAATGATCTTTGGTAGAAGTGTCACTACCATTATGAGCTATGTTAGTATGTGAAGAAATTTCATCATGCTATTACTGCAAGGGATATGTGTACCTGTAATTGCTGTACCAAGTCAACAATATACAGGATGTTGTCTCATTCCCTCATGCCAAAGGATAACACTTCCTACATATGTTATATAAGGAAAATGTGATCACGTGTCATCATTACTCTGAATAAAATCATTGCTATGTGAGAAACTATCATAACTTTTTGTAAGAGGAATCAACATTTATACATATACACAGCATATGATTTTGACAACAGTGTTAGTGACATGTACGGTTACAATAAAACTGATACAAGATGGTCTGAGCAGTAATGGTTAGATTTAAACTAACTATCCAAAAACACAAGCTAAACATTAGGGCCTGAATTGTTGGCACCACATGACGTATTGAGGTACAACTGGGACAGTGCATATTTCAATGAATGACATCACCACTGTTTATTAGCTGGATGTTTATATTAAAAAGTGGTTGCACATCATACATGTATTTGAAGAGTACTTTACACAGTATGAGAATAAAAGACCTACTCACAGCTGTCCACAAACATCCTTCATATGTAGTTAAACAATATACAAAGCACATTATCAAATTCACAAAACACAGAACAACTAGCACTCCAGCTGTGAGATACTGCAGTTATGGTAGCAATGTGTGACCAAAAAGTGATTTTTCCCCAGGAATGTTCGCATTTGCTAGTGTAATATTTTGACAACACTATAAATCCATTTGATATGTAGATGTGTACATAAAGGTGGTTTTGAGGTGGCCAGTGGTATATGACAGTAATCAGAATCAAATTATTTAAGGAGTAATGAACTCAAACCACCTATCTGGCCCCTTACACCATCTACACAGCACATTATCAGCAGCCAGCAACACAAGGGAATAGTTATTACAAGTGAGGCATATAGCATCTATGAAGGGATGACATCATCAGTGTATTGCCAAAGAGGTATATCTGGTAAAATCACTTTTACCACCATCTGGAGGCATAAAAGTTGCCACTGTTAATGTGTGTAAACCAATCCTGAATTCATTTAGAGTCACACGCACCTGTAGAATTTAAGCACTGCTGTATTCGAACATCCTATGTATCTATTTACACATTTTAGAGAATAGTGTAAGAAATGCAAGAACCACAGGAGAAGTCTGCATTTAAAGTGTAACAATTCACTTAAAAAGAATGACCTCATTAGTGTGTTGCACCAGGGGTGTAGCCCAAAAATAAAATTTTGTAATTGTATGCTCTTATTGCTGCTCCATATACCACCTGTCATTTGAAAAATGGAAATGTCCCATCTTTAAAAACTTTTGCATCCGTGTCCCTCTAAAAACATGGACTAGATATATTTTCAGTCTATTTTAAGTATTAAAGTAAACAGTTATAGACATAGTATGGCCTAAAAAAGACATTGTTTCTTTAATTAAGATATAAAAACATTACACAGTAGAGTACAGACCATATGCTGAGCTACTCTCTGGTGTTTTAAAGAAGTTGTGGTTGTAAAAGGTGGAATTAGTCGATGGTGGAGGCATCTCACAGTTTAAAATGTTTATCTAGAATACAAGTTGATTGAGCACATGCTCACCTAACTGTCGCACACACACACAGCTTTCCCATATTGAACACTAAACCTCCTGCCTATCCAGTTACACAATGTAGAAAGCATTGTATTAATCACAAGCACCACAGGAGAAGTCTGACACTTAAGTGGAGATAGTTCACTTTCATCAGGAGGACATCATCAGTGTGTTTCAAAGATGATGTTTCAGTAGAAAGTGGGATAAGGGAGCTGTGTGCACATTTAAATGCATTCTCTTCAATGGAAGTGGATACAACACCAACAGTTTTACACACACACACACACACACACACACACACACACACACACACACACACACACACACACACACACACACACACACACACATTTCTCATATTGAGCATCAAACCTCTTACTTATCTAGATACACAATGTAGAAAGCACTGTGTTAATCAGAGGCAGTGCAGGAGAAGTCTGACACTTAAGGGGAGAGAGTGTACTCTTGTCAGGATGTCCTTAGTGTGTTTCAGAGATGATGTTTCAGTAAAAAGTTGGATAAGGGAAGTGTGCAAATACTTAAATGTATTCTCCTCAGAGGAAGTAAATGCAGCAGCAAGTGTAACACACACATACACTTTTCCTAAGTTGGGCATCAAACCTCCTTCTTATGTAGTCACACAATCTAGAGAGCACACCACAGGAGAAGTCTGACTCATTAGGGGAGAGAGTGAATTTTTGTCAGGATGACCTCATCAGTGTGTTTCAGTAAAAAGTGAGATAAGTTAGCTGTGTGAAGAATTAAAAGTATTCTTTTCAGGGGCAGTGGGTACAGTACCAAGCATCCCACAGACATTCACACACACATAGGAACACATGCACAAGTTTCCCATGCTGGGCATTCAGCATCCTACCTATCTGTTTATTTACACAATCTAAAAAGCTCTGTATTAGATGCAAGTGGTACAAAAGAAGAAGAATGCCTTTAACAATGTGAAATAAGACATTCAAACTTTTTGAAAATTCACTGTGTGGAGCAGATGGTATTGTGCATCACAGATTGTTCAACAAATGTGTGTGTACACAGGACAATGTAACATCAATACAATTGTCACATGTAATTACATTAATCTCTTCTAAAATGTAGAGACTGTACTTCATGTACATTGTATTACTGTGAGAGCCATTGACATGTTTCACGTGTTGGGATCTCACAGGCATTCACTGTTGTACACCAGTGGATTACCAATTGAACTTTCCTGTGACTTCATGTTCAGATGTTTGCACACTTGTATTGTTTCATACTTATACTACGTGTATTGCTAAAACAAAAATGCAACTCATACATAGGACAATACACTACAGAACAACAAAGATGGATTTTGTGAGAATAAGTTAACCAAACTTGTAACACAGTTGAAAGTGTAACCACTGTGGAGCAGACATATATTAAATGACTGATTAACTGACTCATCATCATTCTGAAATCAAGATCACCTGCTGATAAACGTAATGCAGGCATACAACTGTTGTGTAACCTAAAACAATAATTATCTGATTTTCTTTTTTTTTTCTTGTACTCTTTAAGTGCCACACTTCCAAGCCAAACTCTGCTGCTGTTGGCAAAGTATCAGTGCATGTGTAATCATATATTGAAGTGTTGAACTTACAATGGGAATTAACAATACTTAATGTTGCTCTTTGCCGACGTTCGTGCAAAGATCAGTATAAGATAGGCTTCACAATAATGGGCATTCACATTAATTTAGCAGCAGGATAATTATGTGTTAAGGAAATGTGTAACCAACATTTACAATCACAAGAATCAAACAAAACATTCTGAAACATATTCTCATTCATTTGGATTTGAACCTTTAGAGCATTCCAAGAAAAACATTTATACCTGATTATTATCTCAACACAGAAGTCATGCTTCTGATAGTTAATATTTGGCAGCATATTTCAACAAATGTGAATGCGTGTATTTATCTACATTACCCAATTTACAAACGTAGTCTGTACAGCCAGCCTTCAACTTGTTGAAATGTACATTAAATGAAATAAATATAACTAAGCACTGTTTCAGAAAGTGCGACAAAGTAATACGGCTGAAGACAATAAAATCACAAGCTATTGCCATAATCTGTGTGTTTGCATTTAGCCTTATTTGCATTTGTTGCTTGCACCATACATTGTAGAAATGCAGAGATGGAAGAATAATATTACAGAAGGGAGAAGATACATTGACAGTGTGAGATGGAAGCAGGGACAAAGTAGCTTAAGGCAGAAGAAGGATAATGTTGAATGATAAAAATATGTCACCAAAAGGTACACATTAATTAGTGTACCAAAAACAGTCAGTAACACTTAGCTAATGGCTGCATCAGAACCATTGAAATTAGTCAAAAATCTGTCTATACATGTGAGATGAAAATAAAACAGTCCAAGTGCACACAGCAGGTCCTCACCAAGATAAAATTCTTCCTTTTATTCACCAGTAGATTAAGCGCTTTCATCAGTTTATAGCTAAAGACTTCATCAGAATCTACTCAAGCATACATAAAGATAACTTAAATAGTTACAAAACACACCAACTGACCAACTAATCATTACTTAAAAAGACATACTTAAAAATTGTTAAGCACAATGCATTCCTTCAATGAACCCCCTCCCCCCGTATGCTTGAGTAGATTCTGATTAAGTCTTTAGCTATAAGCTGAAGAAAGTGCTTAATCCACTGGTGAATAAAAGGAAGAATTTTATCATTGTGTGGACCTGCTGTGTATACTTGGACTGTTTTATTTTTATCTGGTTTTGTGTTTGGTTCCTGGTTATGCAGTCTGTTTCCTCACCTGTTTCTAGTGGAAACAGTGGGCCTCCACCATTAGCCCATTATGGAGGGGCTCCCATGGAAGTGGGACTACTGACTCAACTTATTCAACAACTGACCCAGCAAGTGGGGCAGTTAAATGCCAGGATTTTCCAGCTCGAGGGTCCAAATCATGGATCCAACAATATAAATTCTGGCACACCACCTGTTTTGCAGCGATTTTTTCAAGAACAAAATATTGAAGGGAATGAACAAGGTAATACTTCTTCCACTACTATGAATACATCCAGTTTAAACATCTCTGAATGTCTTATGAATGTGCCTAAATGTTTGTTATGAAGGGAACAATAACATTACTCTCGAACAAATGTTAGAATCATTTGAAACTAAGGTCATTCACTACAGGAAGACCTTCATTGAAAGTGGATATTTCAATGACTGCATAAAATTAAAATTAGTCCCTAAGGGGTTGAGAGTCTGGAAATTTCCTAATGGTTTAACCCGGCACTCCCCCATGTATAGTGAACTTCTTGGACTGTTCAACAAGCAGGGCTTTGAATTAATGCAAGCTATGATCAGGCACAACATTAAGGATATGGATGTTTTAATGAAAGACATTCTTGATCTGGAGAAACGGATCAAGAAGGATGTTTTATTTTCACATTGTGGGGATACATTTAACCAGATTTTGGTTAAAGCAGACCGGATTTCAAATGAAGTTAAAACGCAGAAGAGTAAAAAGTTCGAAAGGGATAGGCTAGAGTACAGTCAGGGGCATGCCTATCCCTTACCGGTGAACACCAATCGAGGGAGGAGCTACAATTATGATGAACAAAGAGGTGGGACCAATGACAACAGTAATGGCATCCATGAACAAGGGAACCAGGATATCCCTTTAGGCCAAGGCCCTGTGAGATGCTCAGAGAGGATTTGCAGTCGCAATGCAAACCAGAATGGACAGAGGCATGAATGGAGGTGAACAACCAACTATTATCGTTGAGGGCAGAGGCAATAGAACTAAGAGAAGGACTCTGTTTCCAGCTTACCCTAGATGACTCTGTGACAGCTGATAATAGCCCCAACATTATTTTAAATGGAAAAGGTGACTATAAACTGTATAATTGCACTGATAAATCATTTGGAGTTGAACATTGTGATATGCTAAGCAAAGGACTTAATTTTGTACCCACTGTAAAAACTAGCTTAGAATATTTAATTGTGGACTTTAAAATGTTTCTGAGAAAGTTAAATTTGGCATTGTTTTTTCATGACACGAATGGAGTGTATAATACATGTGAGCTAGACAAGAAAAGCACCTTTAATCCCCACCCCGCAAACGGCCATTTTTATTTTTGAAAAGATTTGTTAATATGACTTTAGAAAAAATGGTTGATGCTTTCCCTTCAGAAGTTAACTTTAATTTAACATAAAGTGAAAGGGGCTTACTTAAGGAACTTTGTTCAGATAGGAACATCAGGGTTATGAAGCCCGACAAGGACGAGGGGATTGTGGTGATGACAAGAACTGACTACGTTAACCGTATGAATTGTATGTTGTTAGAAGATATTATGTATGATGAAGCATCTATCAATTTAATTAATTTATCATATATCCAGATAGATTATTTGCTTAAAGATATGTTTGACCAAGGTGCAATTACTCCAGATGAATACAATTTCCTTAAGTGTGACTGTCCTGTTGTACCTTCTATTTTTGGACTTCCCAAGATCTACAAGGATTTTGTGGATCCCCCATTAAGGCTAATTGTTAATGCTTCTAAAGCTAAGATTCACCCGCTTGCTAGATTTATTGATATAAAAATCAAAAAATGTTTGAAAATGCACTCAGAATTATGTAAAGATTTTTGGGATTTCCTAAGAAAGGTTGTAAAACTGACATTTTTGGAAGATGTAAGATTTATAACTATTGATGTGGTAAACCTTTTTAATGTCATTCCCCACAATATTGGGATGTCATGGTTTCATGACTATATAGTTGCTAGTGGGATGTTTTCAAACAATGACATTTATGTATTAACTACACTTATGGAAACTTTTTTGAACTGCAATTTTGTGTATTTTGAAGGCCAATACTATCAGCAGAAATGTGGGGTAGCAATGAGGGCCTCTTGTGTCCCCATTTTTTCGAACATTGTTATGTTGGAGTTGGAAAGAAGGTACCTTAATGATTTATGTTACAAGCAATTCTGGAAAATGTATTGTCGCTTTTTGGATGACATATCCATTGCATGGAATGGGTCTGTCTATGAGATCAGTAACTTTATAGAGTACTGTAATCAAACAACAGCTTTCTTTAAATTCACTTACAACTGGCACTCTGACACCATTCACTATTTAGATGTTGAGTTAAAAAAGGACTATGTTAATAAAAGATACACTAGCAACATTTTCAGGAAACCAACATACTCTAATAGCTTGCTTCACTTTACCAATTGCCACCAGTATTATCAAAAGAAGGGACTGGTGAAGAGGCAATTTGTTAGATTGGCCTGTATGGTTTCTGAGGACAATGTTTTTCAACAAGAAAGTGAAAAATTAGTTAACATGCTTTTGGCATGTGGTTACCCCAGCCTAATGGTACAACAGATTTTTTTCTGAGGTACATACTAAGAGGAAGAATATGTTTTATAGACCCATTTTAAGAGAAAATAGTGACAGTTTTGGCCTGGGGAGCAATGAAGGGACTGAACATAAGGACAATTTTCATAAGGCTTTTGTTACCACCTTTTCTAATGACTATCTGGACATTTCAAACATTTTGAGAAAGAATCGGAATATTTTTAAATGTTTTGAGGAGATTCTGGAACATGTTGGGACAGAACCCAAGTTTGTATTTAGAAAGAGTAAGTCTATTAAGAATTTTCTTTGAGACTGGCAATAACATTTCCCTACCACTGAGCTTTAGGAAACATGGTACGTATAAATGTGGCTCTTGTCCACGATGCCCACACATTTTGCAAGGTTATAGTTTAATGGTCAACCACCAAATGATTAGACCCAATTTTCATTGTAATTGCAACACTAAAGGCATTGTTTATGTGGCTCAGTGTAGTTTGTGACCCAAATTTTATGTGGGTAAAACACAAAGACGCCTTAGGGACTGCATGTATGAACATTTCTTGGACATTAGACAACACAAAAAAACTAATGCTCTGGCAAAACATATAGAACAGTTTTCTGATCACAATTTTTTATTTTTTTGCAATAGAGCAGGTATGCCCAAACCCTTGGGGTGGGCCATGGAAAGATATGCTGGAGTTAAAAAAATTACTGTGGCAAATTAAGTTACAAGCACACATTTCCCCAGGGTTAAATGATTATTGTAGTATAAGTTGTGTTTTATAATGTAGGTCTTATTTGGTTTAGATTTAATTGGAATATTCTTATATTAAAAAGGAGGGGTTCATTGAAGGAATACATTGTGTTTAACAATTTTTTAAGTATGTCTTTTTAACTAACAATTGGTTAATTGGTCAGGTGATGTGTTTCGTAACTATTTACGTTATCTTTCTGTATGCTTGAGTAGATTCTGATGAAGTCTTTAGCTATAAGATGATGAAAGTGCTTAATCTACTGGTGAATAAAAGGAAGAATTTTATTTTGGTGTGGACCTGCTGTGTACACTTGGACTGTTTTATTTTTATCTGGTTTTGTGTTTGGTTCCTGGACATGTGAGATGAAGGTTGAGGTATGCTGCTCAAGATGCTAGTGTCTGAGAGAATGAAAATAAATTTCTGCCTTGTATTTGGACCTGAGTCAGCTTACCTCAAGCTTCCCTGGGACATGTTACTCTCTCCTGGTGCACCTCACAGTTTGCAGTGATATCCTCTGCAGCAGTACAGTACAAAAAGAAAAGAAATATATCTGAAAGCTTAATGCATACCTGTGTTGGCTAGCTAGATCATTAATGCCATGTTATAGACAGGTAATGGGTCAGTTTACTTCCACTACTGAGGGGTGTTCGCAGTCCTAAATTCAGCCTCCCTTCAGCTTAAGAGGTCTTGCTTGTGCTTCTTAAGGTCATTGTAGTGCTGGTGACATTGTTCCCCAGTGCAGTGAATGCCAGTTGCACTGGAGACAGCACTGGTTAACCTATTCCAAGCCTCAGCTTTATACTAAATTTAGCACCATTCTCAAACTCAACACCCGTGTCTGCAATAGTCAAGCCAACAAGCTGTCAGAATTGTCACCCATTTCTGATATTGTGGGTAACTGGTTGCACACAAAAATGCATACCCTTGCCAGCTGCATTTGCACAACTGAAAGCAGATGACAAATATTCCAATGTTCTACAATGGAATGCTTAATTGCATATTTGTCTTTAATTCTTGCATTTTGCAATGGGATACAGGATGAATGGTGTTGGGGCTTACACAATGTTAAAATATTGTTGAACCAGCTGGGAATTAGACGCACATAATATGCAAAAACTGAAAGTTAGCTTATTAATTGACATTGCCACTAACTGATATACTAACTGCAGAATGAATGAAGATACGCTTCAGTGATGCTTGTATGTATGTGATTTTTATTAAGAGTCAGAATGTATGTTTGTAAATAGATTTCAGATGGATGCAGGTGTACAATCTGAGTAATAATGATTGTGGTATGTTACATACATACTTTACAAGACATAACTGTCCTAAACACATAAGTGGGATATCACGAGTCATGATAATTATAACAAAAGTATTGTGTCCATCATACATATGTAAGTGAATTTTAAATTATGTATCAACATTGCTATGTTTAAGAAACTGGACACACAATAGGTTGAAGTTATATGTGAAGCATTAATGATATATGCTAAATAGAAAAATGCTACTTATGCAAGCATTATTGATACACTGCTTGCAGGAAACATTTAACATTATCATTTTTATTATTTTTACAGTCCTAATCAAAATACGTTGAGAAATGGGATTCTTACACCCTTTATAAAAGCATATTTTAGCTGGATTTCAGCACTTAATCACTGTGTTTTTTTTATCTAAACTCACCACACTTACCTTGTGCTACAGGTATAGGTATATGACCGGTGGATTTTCTCTACACAGTAGAGTTCAGGTTGCCAAGGAAAGTGTAACATTGTCAGGTGTGTTTGTACTACATAAGGCAGCCTAACTGAAAACTTTCACTTTTTTTCCTTAGGTAGTGAACAGTGTTTGCACATCTCAAAGCAGAGAGCAAATCCAGATTAAAAATAATAAAATAAAACAAAAAGTGCATATTGGGAAGAAGTGAAATGTGATCTCTATGCAGGATTTAAACAATACACAATGTGCCTTATTTTTCTCAGTTCATATCAGTTACATCTTATGCCACTGAGGAAGTTACCTGACAGCTGTATTTTCTTCAGTGATTACTATTCAGAGTGCTGTTGGCTGCACATGGATGCTAAGCATGTTTGCACTACATAAGGCAGCCTAAACTAAATTTTTCACTTATTTCCTTATATAGGGAACTGTATTTGCATGCTACTAAGTGAAGACCAAATACAATTAAAAATAAAGAAAACATTACATATCGTGAATAATTACACTACGATCGCTAAACAGGATGTGAACAATGCTTCATGTGCCTTATTTCTCTCAGTTCAAATCAGTTAACACCTTGCATCACTGAAATGGACACTTGTCGGTTTCATTCTCTGCAGTAAGTACTACTCATTTTGTGGAGGGCTGCGCAACAACATCAGACATATTTGCTCTACATATGGCAGCCTAAACTAAATCTTTCACTTTTTTCTTTAGGCAGTGAACTGTTTTGGATGCAGCTGGGTGGAGAGCAAATGGGAATGCCATTAGGAAAAAAGTATATGATAGAGAAAAAAAGCTGAGAGTAAATTAAATGCAATCAATGGGTATATGTAGCAATGACTAGAGGAAGAAGTACATTCAAGTGACACATTCATCCTTCTCACATCTCACTGCAACACCGGAAATGTACTTTGTGGAACACATTATCAGACTTTTGTAGTTAATGACAAATATTAGGAAAGTTATCAGACAAAAGCTCACATGTTGTTAGCAATAGTGACAATATTCGCTTATTAATCAACAGCACAAGGGTATCACAAAATGGATTAAATATGTATTTACACCACCATCTGGAAAATTATTATTTAAGTAGATTCATACCATGCATCAACTGTCCTTTTTTTCTCTACGTTTACTGCACTTGCACTTTCTGCCACATAGAAGGTTACCTGACATGCACCTTCTGCCACATAGAAGGTTACCTGGCATGCACCTTCTGCCACATAGAAGGTTACCTGGCATGCACCTTCTGCCACATAGAAGGTTACCTGGCATGCACCTTCTGCTACATAGAAGGTTATCTGGCATGCACCTTCTGCCACATAGAAGGCTACCTGACATGTGTCTTTTCTTCACTGAGTGCTGACAGATGTGCAAGTCATGGTTTGCACTACATAAGGCAACCTAAACTATTTTTTTTTACTTAATTCAGACATGAAAGGTTTTTCACTCTGCCAAATGACTTGTGAATGCAGAAGGCAATATTTATCAGAAGTGTTTCAGCAACTTTTTGGAAAAACAACTTGAAGACACATGAAATGAATCACAATGCATGTCTAGCAATGAGCACAGCTAGTGCTGCATTACACAGATACATTCAGCCTTCTCGCATCTCCTTACCACATAAGTGCCGTCATGTATGTGCCACAATATCAGGACTTTAGCTAATGCCGTGGTAATGGGCAAGGACACAGGAAACATAAGAAATGCTTTCATTATTCATACAGCACACACAATTTATATTGACATAATTTCAAAGGACTTATCTGTCTGTCACGTTTAGTCAATATTGAACATGCTTGAGTTTCTCACATCAACACATTCATACACCAAAATGAGTGTCACAACTTAGTACAACCTCCCTCAGTAAAATGATCTGTGAATAGGTTTCAAACCATGTATCACCTGTAATGTTTCTCTAAGCTCAATACATTTACACATTATGTCATAGAGATAGCAGTGAAACAGTATGAATTTCTTCACTCATTACTGTCCAGATTCCTGTGGAAAGCACAATGTCAATCTTCATTGTGCTACCGATTATAGTCCAAATAAAAGACTGTCATTTTTTACTGTGGGCAGCAAAATGCCATTCACTGTTGTTGGCCACTGCCAGTCAACAGAGCACAAAGCTAAACAGTATGCAAACGATAAAAGGAAAAAATGGTGATCCAATACTATAACTGTACATTACAGATGTTTAAGTAACTTTGTTATCTTGCAACTGGATCCTGTATAGATTTGAAAACTTAATTCAGAGTACTTCACCTAGCTGTCACAGACAAAGACATGCATTAGCAAGGAGAAATGGTGTTTTGATGAACTGATAATGTGTCATTGTATCAAGCTACACTGAAAGTGTAAAATATACAAATTATGAAAGCTGTCCTTTTTCATTTGACAGCAAGTGTATAAATGATTGTGAAATTGCCAACAGTTAGGATACCCATGTACTCACACAATCCCCGGGATTCATGAAGCTTGCGCCATGTGCCGGAGTAGCGTCGGTGATCTAGCGCCAAATATGGCCATTGAGCGATTCAGGTAAGAGCTGTTTCCACATGCACTACCAGCATACGCCAGAGCTGCACAGCTCACAGTGCTTGTATGCTAATTACCCCATGTACAGCAGTGTAGCATGCAAATGAAGGTATATAGCGATTCATGAAGTGGTGCAGGTGTAGCATAAGCATGCAGAAATGTAAACCAAAAAAATGGTTTACATTTTTTCAAACAGAACATCGGAGCCATGAAAGCAGACCAAACTTACGTATTACAATGTTAACATATGCCAATGGCTTAATATACAGACAATGGCACAAAAAAATACACAACACATAAAAAATAACATTTAATGTCATGGCCACACTAACACAAAATACAACCACAGTGCATGGGTGCACAAATGGGAACACAAGGAAAATATATTTAGATGTCATAAAACTGCAATGTAACACAAGTCATGATTTCACCATAACAGTCAATGGTACGCATGCTACACCACAACCAAGGCGCAAGGGTCGCTAAGTGTCTGTGACAGTATTCCGCAGTAACTAGGAATTAGTAGTCAATGCTATGCAAATGAGACAAGTAATACTGAATCGCAAATGTCCCGCCGGTGTAAGGATGTACCACACGGTGCAGCGGTATAACACAGAGGAGTGACCTGGGGGTAAACATGACATCATGAGAGGTGTGAGCCACCGTAGCTGTAAGCACATTGGAGCATTGGTAATCAGGGTTGCCTGGTGCTAAACAAAGCCACAGGATAGGGGTGTGTACCTAGCCATAGCTATGCTTAGCTGAGAGCACACAAGGTGACCAAAAATGCATGTGAACGTGGATGAAAACACACTCAAAAGCTGGAAACCGGGCGCGTGCGGCACGCAACTTAGGTGAAAAATGAAGGTTACGGGAAGACAATAGGAAATGCTGCAGCATGGTCATTGGAGTACAAATGAGTAATTAACACCTAGAAACTCACAGTGGGCCATAGACAACAGCTAACAAGGCTGCTAGCAGCTACCTGCAGAACAGGAAAGGGGAGGTGCTGTACAGCAAAGAAAAGAGAACTGTCACAGCAGAACAAAGCAAACTTGCTGTAGATCAGCTACATAACACATTTCCCAACACAATCCTGGGTTGTGGAAGCACAAAACAAGAAAGGCAGCAGCTGGATGCATGCCTGACAATGGGAGGTGAATCAGGTTGAAAATAGAAGTAAAGGGCAATAGATGAATCATGGCAGACAGGCGCAAGTCAACACCAAAGGCTCCACAATAGCAGTACTTGCTGTAAAACCAATAATTAAGATACCCTGCAGCTGGAATAGCACAAACACACCCAATTACACCAGCATCATCCACTGCACAATAGTATAAGGTGTGAAAGTCCCACACACACACTTGTGTATTCCCAGACACTCTGCACCATTGGTGCATACAGATGGGGAACTTTTAATATGTATATGTTAGGGGCTGCCATAGCTTTGATTCACCAGCATGTGTTGGAGACTGATGGTGGTGTGGAGGATGATGCTGACAACCATCTCAGGCACAGGAGGAGAAGACGAGTGTTCAGACCCAGGGTAACCTACCAGGGGTTACATGATCTAGAGATAGTAGAGCGTTACAGAGTGGACATGGACATCATACAGCAACTTGTTGAGCTGTGCCAGCCATGCCTCAGAGCCAGAACTAACAGAGGGAAAGCCATCCCAGTGGACACAAAGGTATGTGTAAGCTTGAGAATACTAGCCACAGGTACCTTTCAAAGGACAACTGGAGATATCATGGGGATCTCACAGGCATCAGCATCCAGGGTACTCCACCAGTTCCTGGATGCCATGTTACCACATGCCAATGAGCAGATACACTTCCCCCAAACACAGGAGGAGTTGGCCAGCAATATGCATCTCTTCCACCGTGTGGCGGACTACCCGGAGCTACTGAGTGCAATAGACTGCACGCACATACACATCAAGTCACCACCCAGTGAGCATGGTAGGTGCTACATAAACTGCAAGGGATTCCCCTTCATCAACTGTCAGGTTGTGTGCAATGCCCAGGGCATTATCATGGATGTGTGTGCCGGCAGTCCTGGAAGCTATCACAACTCCCACATCTGGCATGCCTCACAGCTGTATCAGGTATTTGCCAGGGGGGACATCCCTAATGGCCACCTGGTGGGGAATGCTGGCTATGCACTGGAACCGTGGATGATGACACCCATCAGAAATGCACACACAGCCATGCAAGAACTCCATAATGAGGCACACGCAGAAACCAGAATCATCATAGAGCACGTGTTTGGGATGCTGAAATCATGGTTCCATTGCTTGGACATATCTAGTGGAGCCTCGCAGTACTCACCAGGAATGTGTGCCCACATCTTCATAGTATGTGCCATGCTACACAATATGATCCTGCAGAAACAGCTGCAGCAGGGACAGAATGGTGAAGGCCCTCACAGCCCACCACCATTGCCAAGGGACCCACAGGCACAGGGGGGCTCAGACCATGAACACCCTGTGCTAGCCCCAGTAGGCAGACAGAGGAGTGCCCAGTATGCCCATACCTTGGCAAAGAGGGAACGTATAGCACACACACTGACAGTGTAGGCACTCATGGACTGACACCCTTCTCCACCTGCACACACAGCAAACATGGATGGCACACACACACGGCCACCTGAAAATTGTCATGTATAGGTGGTCTGCTGTGTGCATCCTACATAGGTAGCCCTCAACTATTGTACACACAACTGCCATTGGCACAAGGTAAGTCAATACCTGAACAGTATATTAAGCTATCAGCATGTGTCCATACTGTATGTACAGGTTCATAGATACATAGGTAGGTACATGACCAACTGCCGAGGCCACTCATAGGCATAGGCAAAACGTGTCTGCTGTCGCCACCCCATCGATCAACTAACTGTCCCTCTGTGGAGCAGAGCCACTTGTGGGATCCCTGGGGTGTAGCTACTGTTCACCACCCACTCTGCAAGGATTCCTCAGAGTATTAGTGAGGGGCTTTGTATAATGTAATCAGGGATGTGTTTCCAAATAATGGGGAGTATCCCTGACAAGAATATTCACAGATGTGTACATGTTACATAGTATACCTTAAACACAGCTTGCATATATAGGTAGTTCTCCACAGAGTAATAAACATGTGGATCACACAACCGCTGAAATGTGTGTTCATCACCCTTGTACTACCAGTGCCTGCTCTGAGAGGTAAGATATCACTGCCAGTATTAGAACAAGCAACAATGTACACATTCATCACAATAACATACCACTAAGCTACCTGAGATGTACCAATGGCAGTCGTGTATACTGACAGGATAAAGCACAAAAGGTAGGAATGTGTTGAAATAGGACAAACCAGCATGTACACAATGAAAGGTGTATGTTTTTTATATATATATATATATATATATATATATATATATATATATACACACAATCATATATATATATATATATATATATATAGAGAGAGAGAGAGAGAGAGATATGTTGATATATGGGGATATACATATATATGTAGATATATAGATAGGTTAACAACATCTACATAACCATGGAGGTACATATAAATGGGATACCTACCACATACCGACTGCATTACATACCAATGCATGTAATCCCGAGGCTTAAGGTCCGAAAGAACACAGTACCAAAACACCAGATGCGCGAGGTGTAATCTCACGATGTTAATGGACAGTTACTCAGTGCTTCTGGTGTTGCAGTTTGGGTAGGTTACTGTGTGTACATGTGTTTCTTAGGGCTGTAGTGTGTGTAAGTGTGTGTTCTGTGTGTGATGTGTGTTCTTGGGGGACTGTAATGTGTGGTTGTGGGTTAGCTTTGTGCATCTGTTTGCATGACCTAGGATGTAGAATATTAAAGTAGTGGGTGGTGTGTGGTGCGCAGACACCTACATGGGGTGTGTAGGGAGGGCTTGGCCACCTGCTCATACATAGTGTAGGATGGTTTGTTTGGGCGTGTTGGGTAGCAGTGTGTCTGTCTGTGCATGTGTGTGTTCCATGTTCATGTTACCATCGCGAGTTACTGTCAATGTCAGTAATGTGGGGTATGGGAGTCTGTTCCCGGGACTGTGTGTGTCAGAACACTGTGGTTTCAGAATTCCGTAGGTCTCCCGTATACAGCAGTTGAAGTGTTCACATATGTGTATAACATAGACCATAGCAATCACATATTTCACCACTACCAACCTTTATGAACAAAGGATATGGAGAGTATATGCCTATACACCATTACAAATATGTGCTATGGACATGAGCCAATGATAGTGTTACCACCTGTTCCACTTTGTGAGGGACACTCCCTCTTTGGGCAGTTGTGTCCTGACCAAATATATTAAAAGTGGCAAATGTCCTGGGATTGTCGGACATAATTATGTCCCATATGTACTGTAATAGTTGCATACAATAATTATTTATGTATCTAAATTACCTACATGGTACAGGAAACAGGATAAGCTGCTAAACTGCTGCATGAATAAGCTTATAATTAGGCAAGAAAGGAAAGTTCTATCCCTTGTACTGACCATGGGTTTGTGTCGGCCTGTAAAATCAGATGTGTGTCCCACAAAGGACCTACTATGGACATATGAGAAGGTGGCAACCCTAGCCAAAGAGGGTCAGTCACCAACACAACTATGATGACTGCAAATACCTATGACAGAAATACACAGCTATCATATAGCAACATGTTATTACATTCAGATGTATTACCAAAGGGATTCAAGGACTAACATCACCTGCATGCTATACAGGAACCACATAACAGTGCCTTAATGAATCAGCCTGCAAATACCATTGTAGTAGTCCACAAAAGGATAGGTGTTCAAATAGGGAAGGAACCCTCATGCACATAGTGATGTATAAAAGCAGTTCCTACACACCTGCATTTGCTATGCACACCCACCATCACCCCCACACCCAAACATATTACAATACAAACTATAATAACATCACAAATCATTCACACACTGTACGACATCTGCAGAAGCCTTAACATACCTTGTCAGAGACACACTAACATGGTCCTAAGTGAAATAGCGGCTGTTATACAATGGAACAGCTGCTGATGTAATAGGGTTTGTTTGCACTAATCCCATTTCAGAGGGTTGTACGTACATCGGAATGTGTTAACAATTAGTGAGTAACAGCACAGTATGCTACACTTGTACACCAAATCAAGGATGTCTGGTGAGCACACTGTACACCAGGGAAGAAAGCGCTCAACTTTGGATGAAACTTATACATTCAGCTGTTTGGGCTTCTGGCTATCCATTTTGTTTGAGTTATTGTCTCAAGCAATAACTGGTGTCAAAATCATGATAATGCCCTTGGAGAAGTGGGAGAACTGACTACACTGTTTAGCATATTGGAACTTGTGTGTACAGTGACCTAACTTTTGACCAACATGTGCCCAGAGTCATAAGAAAGCTTTTCTATATTGCACACCTTATAAACAAATTGATTGTGACTAGATCTAGAGATGTTGTTGTCTCACTTTACAAAGCTTCTGGTTTGATTTCCATTCCTGCTTAACACTGATGCTTCTGCTAGTAAAGTTGAGGGAAGTTGTCTTAGACTTATTATCATCATGTTTTAAAACTTTCACTTTATTCTATCTTGTGAGGTCAGCAGAGATGTATGCAATCCTATATATGGATCTTTACATGTAATGAATTTTGATGAAGCCCATACTTCCTTCAGAATGGGGAATACATAATCTTGTTATACACTGATTAGTGTCTCTGCCTCCTTACCCCCGTGCCTGTACTGTGACAGTGTTATTTACGTTTGGCATTATTTAAACCAGTAAGTATTGCACAGTCAATATTTACGGCTCACCCTAGGCTTATTTTATTGTGAAATTGAAGTTTTCTGCATGTAATTCACAATACAATAATAAATATATTTATATGAAGACAAAAATAATGGACCAAATTATAGTTTTTACTGTGTCGGTACATGGCAGCTGTCTAAGAATTCTAGTCCATATGGAGATTCGACTGTCTGCCCCAAATATTACTGGTTCATATATTAATGCAGTTTATTATATGGAGTGCAGTTGGAGGCTTATTAATTGAATTTGAAGGAAGGTAATACTGATCAGTGTTCTACACATTGACTAAATGTAAGAGTTGATGGTACAGTGACATAAATAGCACGAAAGGGAAGGTGATGGCATGATAAGTTAACTTTACATAGTGCGTCAAATTATTCTTTGATGGGTGAGGCTATTATTGCTTATGCAAAGCAGTGCATCTGTTACATGAATAAAAGGTGAAAGTTGTATTTCTTTGGTTCTGTTTACAGGCTTGTATACAAGTATTGGTCTCTCTTGCATGCAATATGAAAGAGGCAGTCACACTGAGAATTTACACACTATAGCAACTTTGATACGTTTATTTCATTAACTTATTCTATATTGTTGTTTAGGTGCACAGTCTCTACAAGGATCGTAATTGGAAGCAAATTATCCAGTGAATGCTAACGTATAGTTGAACAAAATGTTGCTGTCAGTCAAAGTTTATGATTATGTGAGAAAGCACTTTGGTTTTATTCTTTAGAAAAATGCATGTTAATAGAAATCATGTTTTATTTTTGCTGACATTGCTTTGAATATGATTAAGTTCTATATTTCTGTAGTAGCTGCTTTGATACAAGCAGTTGTTAATGCTATGACTTTTAAGCTCTCTGACCATTATTCCCTCCTCTAAGGTATAGTGCACCCTGTCTGCTTGCTTTGTCTGATACATCTCATCAGTTGATTTTTATTTCTGCTTCATGACTGCAGTATTGCTTTGCATTTATTGAGAATGGTGAGCACCTTAATGTAATTACTATATACTTAACGGTATTTTTTATCTTCAGTAACCTGTTCGCTCCTTTTATACTAAAATGTTGGTGCCAAAAGAACTTCTATCCTGTGTTATTCTAAAAAACAAGTTGGTGTTACCTTTGTTATAGCAGGACATGGTATGAAAATTAATGCATGGTGTCAAAAGATCTATTCTAATGCTTTAGATTTGTCTTTCACTTTGAACAGCACTGTGCTGGTTTGCCAAATTATCTATTAGGTTCATATATTACTTATTATAGTGCTCTTCAGTTTTGAATATGTTGAGTCTCCTGATGCTTATTACTACTTTTCAGCCTTTTCTGCACTGCATGTACAATGTACTTGCTGGATTGCAGCTAACTGTAAATGCCATCATATGCGTTGAATTATTCTTCAGTTACTTTATATGTGGACAGACTACTTTCTTATTAGAGATGATTATGTTTGGTGAATTGTGAAGTTGCAGGTGGGACAGCCTTTACAGGGGCCAGCATTGAAGGTTTCAGCATTTTTGTGTATTTTCTGTGTTTTGTGCTTGATTACTATAATCTCACTTTTACACTAAGTAATGCTCATCTCTTTTTTCCTTTTAAGGTAAGCAATAAAATCGTATTTATTGTTTAACCCTCAAGGATAGCAAGCATTTAGCCTCACAGATTCAAGCCACCCTAACTCATCCTCTGCATTAAATAGGTATTAAAATCCTTGCAATTCCTCTAAAACTAAAAACTTAAAATCCAGCTTACATTTGTAAAATGTATAATGCTTTGCTAACGCATTTTTTCATCACCTATTTGAACGGCATGCTTATGTTCATAGACTTGTTTATAGAATTTCCGAGTAGTTCGCCCTGCATAAAATGATGTGCAGGTTTTACAAACACTAAAACTACAACTACATATTTAGATTTACATGTAAGTAGGTGAACAGCAATGACAGAGATGAGAGCTCTTCTGATGGCTTTTCAGGCCTTTCACTCTGTTTTTTCTCCAGCATCTCTCAGTGTTCATGGACAATGCCACAGTGATGTGGTATATCAACAAGCAGGGAGGAATGAGCTCTCACCTTTTTTGCAGGTTGGCACTTCTGGTATAGGATCTTTCAGTCAAGTGACTCTTCTGACAGTTTTTGCCTCCCCTCAAAGCACACAGCTTTAGTTTTTTGCCGGAGTCGCAGGTCTCCTGGTAGAGAAGGTGGACACCATCTCATTCTCTTGGAAGGGGGTGTTTCTTTATGCATTCACTCCCCTTCCTCTTATTCCAAAAGCCCTGTTAAAAATTATATAAGGTATAGTGCATACTGTCTGCTTGCTTTGATACATCTCATCAGTTGATTTTTATTTCTGCTTCATGACTACAGTATTGTTTTGCATTTACTGAGAATGGTGAACACCTTAATGTACTTACTATACACTCAGCGGTATTTTTTATCTTCAGTAACCTGTTTGCTCCTTTTATACTAAAATGTTGGTGCCAAAAGAACTTCTATCCTGTGTTAGTCTAAAAAACAAGTTGGTGTTACCTTTGTAATAGCAGGACATGGTACGAAAATTAATGCATGGTATCAAAAGATCTGTTCTAATGCTTTAGATTTGTCTTTCAGTTTGAACAGCACTGTGCTGGTTTGCCAAATTATCTATTACTTATTATAGCGCTCTTTTCAGTTACAGCAAATACCAATATACTATAAAACTCGTGTATCAAATGATACCAGATTAGTAGTCAACATTCAAAGCTGTAAGAAGACAACAGTACAAACTATTAAGATGCAAGCAAATACCAGAAAATAATAAATTTAAAAGAAACATTTCTGGCACTTTATATAAGCATTTAATGAATTTGGAATGGATATATGTTCAAAATGAAATGGTAAATCAATATTAATGTTTCTAGTTCATGAACCTCACCTCTGACCTATATAAACTCCAAAATTGTTTTCTACTGTCAGTTGTTTAATAGTGAAATCCTACAATAAGAATATAATAACATTGTCTACCTTAACATTTTGCAGATTTTAGTGTACTATTAGGACTTGATAAGCTAACAAATACTATTTTCACCAGTTTTCCTGTACACCTTTGAAACAAGGAGTAGGCTTGATAGTCCCAATAATTAATGTGAATTTCTTTCCACACACTGATGTAGCATGCCTTGTAGGATGCAGTTCTTAATGAGAATCACAGAAAGAATTCATCGTTATGTTTAACCTTAGATAAAGGATTATTTATGACAAAACATGAGATAGTGATTGGAAATGTGCACAATGAAGTGTTATACTTCTTCCATCCAATGCTTATTCACACTATTTCCTAATAGCACACAACAAGGAATATGTCATACTCCAAAACACCACAAAGACCATAAATAAGTTTGTGTGTGTGTGTGTGTGTGTGTGTGTGTGTGTGTGTGTGTGTGTGTGTGTGTGTGTGTGTGTGTGTGTGTGTGTTTACGCGCATATGCATGTACCTGAGTTTCAGTGTCTGCATGTGTGCCTTTTTGTGGTTGAGACAGAGGAAGACAGACATGCAAGCAGGCAGAAAGACAAACCGACACAGAGTTGCATGACAAGTCAAGAAAAATAATTCTAAAAGGTTGCGTCATGTGACATCTGTAATACTTCTTGCAAATTTCACTGTAAGTCAGCAAATAGGTGTTGTTTAAATCATCTTGTTGAGTATTCATTTGGTGTTAATTGAGAGCATCTAGGAAATAGGTTGGAAAATTACAATACCTTTAAGGTTGCTAAAATAAAGAGAATGTTGTGGAACCAGAGCAGATTGAAATTATTTTATTGATCTGATGATTTGTTCTGGGTAACAGGACTAGTCCAATAGCCACTTTCAGCTATAGTCCAGGTCACTAGCTATGAGAATAACAAGGAAGTGGAAGATGTACATAATATCTCAAAAATGCATGCACTAGGTACCTCGCTGAAACTGTTTCTGTAAAGCAGATTGCATTTAAGGTGCAGATGGTCTAGAAAGAGTAACACAGCAGTGATCCCTTCCTGGAAACCGCTGCATGATCCTACAAATAGTCATGAAGTTCTGAAATATTTGTAGTGGAGATGACTGTGATAATAGAAATTGCATAGTCTTACCCGTTTAAAGTTTGAGACAACCACTGCCATACCCACATCTAGTAGGGGATGGGTATTAATTTCTTAAGTGAGATTTTACTTAGTCTGATTAGCAGGTATTATATTTTAGAGCAAATTCTCAGCAATTATGAGACATGGTTCTGAGCTTTCTCTACATAGTCAGCAAAGGAAAGGATGGCTGTCTAACCATCTCCATAGATATTTACCCCATTACACAATCTCAATTGCTTCCTATTGTCAATAAACAGCTGAGTCTGAAGGCACTAGTTTAACCCTTTTATAGTTACTAAACAACAACACATTGCCCATTTTGCAGTTAATGTTTATTTCTATTTTTGACAATGACTTATTTACCTTTAGATGTTCTTCAATGGTCGTAGTCTAGGATATTTGAGCTAATAATCATGACAGTGTTTATAACAAGTGTATGACATATGGGGCCTAGAAAAAAATCAGTGGAGTATCCTTTCCTGATAGATGAACTGGTGAGACAGAGCAATGCCGATTAAAATACCATCAGACTGCTGTTTGGCCTAGGACATATATATTCCAAGTTCCATGAGACGCTCATTATAAGTTAATAGGTGTATACTAAGATAATGACCACTGGGTCCTTCATAAGCCTAGCCAAGCATGCAAATTGTATCCCAGAAGTTTATATGCCTTAGAGGCTATTTTAAGGTGTATATGTAAGCTAGGACAAAAAACATAGGTGCAAGACCCAGGGTGTATTTCTAATTTTCCATCTACTGGTCCAGGTTTCTCTTAAATAGGGTTAAGGAAAAGCTCTGCTTCACATTGATAAGCCTGCTCCAGAGAAGAGAAATTCTGTGAGACACATACCTGCCCTCCAACATGTCCTGTTTAAGTCAGTAGAGAAGTTTAAATCCCTAGATCAAGTAATTTGAATCTTATTCATTTTTTTGATATGCAAAAGGTCCATCATAGCAGAATTCAAGGACGCCTTGTATGCCAGGCATAGATTGCCTTTCAACAGTCTGTAGGAAACAGAATATAGAGATAGGGCTGTGAGGCGATCTGCATAGGACATGTTTCCACCCTCTACTCTTTCTGTGAAAAGCCTTTGTAGACATTTCATTTGTTACAGGTGCCTAATCAGGTACAAATTAAAGAGGTCATTGTACTCAATTATGAGCCTGATGAGTTCTGAATACAGTGAAACAATGACGTCCATGGACCTAGATGACATGCCCTTGCTTATAGGCTGAGCAACATGGAATAATTTCCTTACTATCTTAGACACATGTTGGTGAAAATCAGGTTACCATCTACATGCATACCCAAATCCCTACTTGCTTTACCATTAGGGGTATTATTATACATTCTGTGGCACTGATCTTTAAACCATGGCTTTAGCACGTGTCATTTGGCTGTGTGAACACTACACTAGCAACAGATCAAGCAGGTTTGTTAAGGAGGATTCAGCCTTCAATTACAGTCAACTATACTACAAGGTGTCTGTTACAGTATCACTGATTTTTCATGCATTTAAACATTGAAAGAATGGGAGTGGGTTTTGTGGGAGTGACCCATCTGTGGACATGGCTCAAATAGGAATGTTCCTTGAGTCTGATGTGGGTGGGGCTTAAGGGGCGCCAGAGCAGTACTTCGCCTAGGGTGCCGTTTCAGCTAAGGCCGGCCCTGGATATTTGGAAGGCATGAGCAAACACACCATTATATTAACAGCCATAGCACCAAATGCTCTGGAGGTTGGCAAATAGATTTAGTAAGGAATTTTGTCCGTGCACAAATATTTCAACATTGATTCTTTGCAGTGGCATCCATTATCTGATCCATGGTAAATTAACCTTGCCCTTTATTGAAAAAAAAAATAAAAAGTTACTTTGTGATAAGTGACTTCTGGACACAAGAAAAAAGTAGGGAAAAAATATAGCAATGTGGTCTGTATGTACAACGAGAAATCCAGGGACACTGCAAAAGATTTTTTTTTTGCAAACCAACCAGTGGAGTAAAAATATATGTAAGCAAACACTGCATTCCAGCACACTTTGCACATGTGAATCTCAATTTTTAACAAGGTGGAAGCATGAAGTGATACCTTAACACTTAAATTAATAAAGATCTAAACTGGTTCATAGAATAAATGTTTTATTCTTTAGCTCCTTGGTGCAAGACCTTACAGGAGTTGCTACATAAACTGGATGTGAATGCAGTCAAGTAAGGCCATGGCTATAGTGCAGCAAAAAAATGTCCCCTCTAACAAGGAAATGCTAGAGCAAAGATTAAATTACATGAGTCAAGTACCCTGCTGAGATCTGCCAATCAATGGAATTGGTCAAATTACCCTCAGAACTTTGACAGCTAGGGAAGCTAAGTGTTACAGGTGAGGGGAGAAGTAAATGGACTGGAATTCATTGTTTCACAAATTAGTGCCATTTAAAGTAAATTAGGAAAAAGGCATCAGTAAACAGCACTTTGAGTGTGTTCTGTGACATTTGCACTGTTTCTGTTTTAAGTAGTTATTCAACAGCAGGGAATGTTACTTACACTGTTCTGTTTTACTCAGTACTTTGTATGCATGCAACATCTATGAAATGACAGGAACTTTAGGCAAACTGAGACCTGCATGATGTAGCATTTTTGAGCCAAACGATTTCTGGGATACTGAGTGGCAACCTGATTTATCCAAACCACATCAATATGCTAGCCTCCATGTGGGCAGAGTCTGGAATTCCATATAAAAATATTTAAAATCCTGTAAATAATCCCAGAGTGCTGTTAAGTGTAGGAAACATCATGCCATGATGTTTTAAACATGTTTTTTTGAGTCTGTGGGTGTGGTACTCCTTTAAAAGTGCTATATTCATATTAAAATATGTGGTAAGTTATTTTTGTCATCCAGGGTAGTGTAGCTGGTGGAAAATGGATGTGCGAGTGCATATAACATGTGAAAACATCATATATACATGTGTCCATACAGTATAGTTACCCCCTTGCTAAAATAATGAAAGCACATGCAACCATGTCATGTAAAGGAAATCATATACACTTACTAAATGAAATCATTAGTGTGGTATGTTATGAGAATGAACTGTGAGCAATGGTTAGCAATGCTCAGCTATGCTTAGCAGGTTTAACAACACATTTCTGTTGTCCGCACCCCTCTCTGGGGTTTGAGTGTTCAAATTCATCTCAAAAGTCTGTATAAATGCACAACTGTTGCTGTATAAGAAGTGGACAGCTATGGACTTTCTGTACACCTGTCATACACATCCATAGCTATCTTCATATTGTTCTTCCCTCTGCGTGCCCCTTTCCCACCAGTCTACTATCACCCCTTTCTCGTTCCTTTTAAAGAATTAGTGTAGGTGTAAGCATGAGTAAGTGGTTGTAAGAGCAACAAAATTATCAGCCTTGTCAAGTCTTGAGCCCAGGGCCCTGTACACCATAGTCAATGCAATGTACCACTACACCATTTGAGCTATACGAATTGCTGATGCTTTTTCCAACATATGCTCATTGACTAGTAGGGAAAAGACTCTGTAGAATCAGTCAGGCTTCGTATTTATACATATACACATGTATGTATGTCTGGAGATGCATATATATATATATATATATATATATATATATATATATATATATAGACAAATATATACATAATATAAATAGTGATATACATATAAAATAAACACATCTAAAGATCAATATATCTATATATACACACATATATATATTTGTTGTTGCATCTTTCGGCGAGACAGAGAGACAGACAGACAGAGAGACAGAGACATATATAGATAAATATGTAAATATATAAAAAGAAACTATACATAGAAAAATATATATATGTATTTTATATATATATATATATATATATATATATATATATGTATGTATGTATGTATATATATATATATATATATATATATATATATATATATATGCACACACACACACATACACTCATAACATATAGTAGAGTCATTCCTCAGAACCATACCTACCAACCCCTTACTGCAAGAAAGCTGGCCTAATGCTGTCCAAATGGGGTGACAATGGGACAAAACTAGGGACATATGTCAAATATTGCTTTTATAAATGTAGAATGTTGCCAGAGTGACAGGGTTTGTTTCAGCATACATGTTCTGAAGGATGTGAGTTCAGAAACTGAAATGTATGTCATCATTTACTGTCAGAAATCATCAGATCCTCACAGGGATTTACCAGGGATATGAAAATAATGCATCTGTGGAACAGACCAGAAATATGAGCAATAAATTTGGACATACTGCAACAACCAAGACAGTCCCAAGTTAGGCTCAGAACCCCTTAGTGCAATGAACCTGGGCCAGGCCTGACAAAGGGGGGGGGTGCCATGTAAATAGGGAGATATCTGAAATACTGGAGTAGATAAGCTGACAGTTGCTGCAGTAACACCCTCATGTCCGAACATATATTGAGTGAAATAGCACAAGTCCAACACTTAATTACTTCCCACTTGTTAGTGATGGAAATCCTCACATCAGCCCACTGATGTGTCAGAAATAAACAACAGGCAACACTACGTCCTACAAATATCTGGACATAACATCACATTAGGGAAACTACACTCAGATTCTAAGCATGTCACCAAGCACTGTCCAAACTACAGTCAGACTGAGACAACACTAACCCAAATCTGCTAGGGGGAATTACACATGTACTGACAAATATATCAGGCACTACAGGGATATCACAGCACTGAAAAACAGACACCAGTGTGAAAGTGCATACCCACATACAATTCAACCACAGTCACAGTGACATACCAGTAAGCCAAAGGAACAGCACAGTATAAGGACTGTGTGAACAAAAACATCTCAGCATGTTTGCCACACACACACTACCCCACATATATTCGCCAAATTCACAATGTGTTATGATGCCTGACTGTGGTATGGGACATGTCTCAGTCTGCCCCTAGAAACATAAACAGCTGATAGAGCACCAGAAACAGGAGCATCATGCACAGGCAGATAGAAAAGGAGTCATAACATATACATCCACGCCTCTCCCTGCACATGCCAAAAAACATTGATGCAATACACTGTTACACAATCCTGAAAGTGTCTCAATAATATATAGATATATATATAGCCTCTTCCACATAGAATGTCTAGCAATCTGATGCATCACTGGGATAATGTCCGAAATGTAGGCACTAAATAATCATATACACCTATCAACCTCTTACTGCATGACATCTGGACAAAGCCTGACATAATTTTGGGACAGAGGCCCAAAAACTGGGGCATATTTGAAATATTGCTGTTATAAACTGAGAATGTTGCTGTTGTAACAAGATTAGTTGTAACATATGTTTTCTGAGGGATATGAGGACAGAAACACAAATGGATGTTAGCAGTTATTGACTGCAATCCTCAGAGTATGCTACTGATTTTCCAAAGACAAAAAATGTCTGAGGAACACACCAAACATAGGAGTCCAAATTCTGGACATTCTGCAGGTAGCCCTAGAGGTGAGGGTTATGTCAAACACATAACACTGTCAGAGTTAAAAATTACCAAGGAACTCCAGGTCCACACACACCCTGTTAAACCAGCATTAATCCAAATATATAACAGCAATACTTGCATTCTGTCCCTATGTCTGGAACATTCTCCCCCATTCTGATGGCCTGTCTCCACAGTTTTGGTTGTAAGAGGCATTTCCAATTACCGTCTGTGATGCTGTTGTTCACACACCTCCATAAAGTCCTCCTCATTGGCAGGGAAAAAGGCCAATGCACACATGATGTACTCATAGGACTGCATTGCCATGCCATTGACTATATAAATAACAACACAGCTGTCCTGCATGCAGTTATGAAGTGGGGGACAACAACTGGTGCACAGGCCATCACCTGCTCATAAGCATTACCTACAAAAGGCAAGCTGCTGTCTATGCAAAACAGATGTACACTCCTCATCCTTGAGAGAGAGAGAGAAACAGTGAAAATAAAAATAAAAATGAAGCAGGACATAACCACCTACACTTGAATAAAACAAACAGATATGTTAAACAAGTAAGCATGTAATAGACTGCAGTAGGGAGCATGTAAGAATGGGAAATAGGAACTGTAACATATATGTCTCAACAAGACCTGTTGTACCGATATATTTCTAATCAGACCCTATGGCCATAGCACCTGGGTCTGTCTGCAGTGATATAGATTGTTGGTCAGGCCCCTGAGTCACCCCAGGAAAGAATGGCTCACATATGACTTACTTGTGAATACAACTATGATATACTTGGCTGTTTCAGAAATGTGAGAGTCCTATACATGGTATCTGCATAGTAAGGTACTGTTGCACATGTGTATGTTGAACTGCATGTTATATACTGAGCTCAAACCATTAAACTGTCCAGTGTTATGCACACTGACCATATGTGTGCCTCATATTTGTAGTCATTTACTCACACAGTTGTGTTATGTCTGGAAAATCATTGGCAAATCTGTGAAGACTGACATTACAACATCTCCTTTTTCTTGTGGCTGTTCCCATTAGGGGGGTCACTACAGTAGATCACCTGTTGCCATTTCTGCCTGACCTCTGCATCCTGCTCAGTTACACCAACCACCTGCATGTTCTCTCTTACCACATCAAGGAACCTTATCTGAGGCCTTCCTCTTTTCCTCTTACCTGGCTGCTTCATCTTTACCATACTTTTCTTAATATACTCAGCATCCCTCTGCAGCACATGCCCAAATGGATGTAATCTTGCCTCTCTGGCTTTGTCTCAAAACCATCCAACATGGGTGGTCCCTGCCGTATACACATTGCTAATCCTGTCCACCCTCATCACAACCAGTGCAAATCATAACATCTGTAACTCTGCCACATCCAACTGTGACTCCTGCCTTATTGTCAATGACACTGTCTCCAACCCATATAACATAGCTGGTCTCACTATCCTGTTGTAGACCTTCCCGGTCACTGTTTCTGATACTCGTCTGTACCCTACTCTCAGTACAGATCACAATCAGGTTGGGAGGGTGGCCTAATGGTTAAGGAGTTTGCCTTACAAATACAAGGTGCAGGATTTGAGTCTCACAAGGGATAACAGGCTAGGCTTATAATGGCTCGCAAGGGCAGTTAGCTTAGTACTAACCTATGAACCTATGAACAAATCAGTACTTGCACTTCTCCATCTTGCCTGTACTCTCTTCACCTGTTCTGCACAGTCGTCATTACTCTGAAATGTTGATCCCAATCATTTATACTCTTCCCTTATTGCTAACTTTACTCCCTACATCCTCAACATTCCACTACCCTCCTCATTCACACACAAATATTCTGCCTCAGTCCTGCTGACCTTCATTCCTCTCCTCTCTAGAGCATATCTCCTCTCTAGAGCATATCTCCACCTCTACAGGGTCTCCTAAATCTGTACCCTACTCTCAGTACAGATCACAATCTCATCTGCAAATATCATAGTCAACAGGGACTCCTGTATGATCTTGTCTGTCAACCTGTCCATCACCATTGCAATTAAGAAAGAGCTCACAGCTGATCCTAGATCTCATCCCACCTCCATCTTAAATGCATCTGTCACTCCCACCACAGATCTCACCGCTGTCACACCACCCTTGTACATATCCTACACCAGACGTACATATATCTCTGCCACTCATGACTTCCTCATACAATACCACAACCCTCCTCTAGGCATCCACTCATATACTTTGTCTACATCCAGAAAAACACAAAGCAACTCCTGACCTTCGCTGTACTACTCCATCAACACTGTCAGAGCAAACATCTCATCTGTAGTGCCCTTACCTGGCATGACAACATACTGCTGACCACTAATCATCACCACCTTGCTTAACCTAGATTCCACTACTCCTCCCCATGACTTCATGCTGTGACTAATTAATGTTATCCCTCTGTAGTTACTACAGCTCTGCACATCAACCTTCTTCTTAAAATGGTACAGAGACACTTTCTCTCCACTCCACATGCAACCTCTCACTTTCCAAGATATCATTAAACAATCTGGTAAAAAACTTTGCCATTTCCCCTAAATACCTCCATGCTACCACAGGTATGTCATGCAGACCAACAGGCTTTCCAGTATTCATCCTGTTCATAGCTATCCTTATTTGCTTCTTGGTAAGCCGTTGCACTTCCTGATTTACCATACCCATATCATCCAACCCTCTCTCTCTCATTCTCTTCATTCATCAGCCTGTCAAAATACTCTGTCCATCTTAGGTTCATAGGTTCATAGGTTCATACTAGGCTATCTGCCCAAGGGCATTTATAAGCCTAGCCCATAGTTATTTGGCTTTCGCCACCCCTTTAGTTTGAATAAAACTATGCCTATTATTTTGCTGTGCCTCTGTCAAGCAGTGACACTGAAGTAATCCCTGGGGTATATCTGCGATCCCCCATCCATTGGTCAAGATTCCTCTTGAACAAGGCCAGCGAGGTGCTCTGCCTCACATGTACCGGGATTTTGTTCCACAGCATAGGGAGTCTCTGGGTGATGAATCTGTCCCTCCAGCACGTTCTATTAATAACCGTGTCAAGGTTTAAGTCTCCCGCCCTTGTGGTTCTGAGGGATCTAGATTTTTTGAGGTGAAGCATATTCATCAAATCAGGGTTTGACATGGCCTTATATGTCAAGCACAGGTCACCTCTGAGCAAGTGGTATGAGACTGAATAGAGCTGGAGTTCTTTTAGTCGGGCAGCATAAGACATATTTTTGAGACCCTTTATCCTTTTGGTGAGGAACTTTTGGGGCCTTTCCAGCTGCTGCAGGTGTCGGGTCAGATACATTCCGAATGGGGCATTGTACTCAATCATAGGTCTAATGAGTGATGAGTACAGGGGGACAATGACCTCCCTTGATCTAGATGTGAATCCCTTCATGATCAGGTGGGCAATGTAGAAGGTTTTCCTAACTACTTTAGCAACATGAGTGTCAAACGAAGGCTACTGTCAACCTGGGTCCCCAGATCCCTGATGACTTCTTCTGTGCTCAGTGGATTGCCACCTATATGGTAGCTAGGGTAACCTTGTTTTTCCGAAGGGTATGACTATGCATTTCTTGGCATTTAACTTTAGGCCATGGCTCTGGCACCAGTTATCCATTTCTGTGAGGCCCTTCTGAAGGATATCTGTGTCAGATGTGTTTTCGACCATGGCCCAGTTTGCAGTCATCTGCAAACTTTGTCAGCCATAACCCTCCTGTGTTTGCTTGTACTTCAGAAAAGTAGATGACGAACAAGAGTGGACCCAGGACTGAGCCCTGTGGGACACCACTTGTGACAGGCTTTGAGTCTGACATGGCTCCAGCAACTCTGACCCTGTGGGTTCTGTCACTTAGCCAGTTTGCAACCCATCTTGTGATGTATGGGTTTACATTCAAGCTGATGAGTTTTTCGATGATACCTGAGTGGGGTATTGTGTCGAAGGCCTTTGCCAGGTCAAGGTAGGCTGTATGGACTGCCTTTCCCTCATCAATGGCCTTGGTCACTGTCTCGAAAAAGTCAACCAAGTTTACAAGGCATGATCTGCCTTTGACAAAGCCAAACTGGGTTGGATCCAAAGTCTGCAAGTTCCCTATGTCTTTATTTATGAGTTCCATTATGATCCTCTCCATGGCTTTGCAGATAAGGCTTGTCAAGCTAATGGGACAGTAATTTCCAGGGTCGGTGGAGGCACCGCCCTTGTGAAGTGGGACCACAGTCGCCATGCGCCACTCCTTGGGTGATCCTGAGGTGAGGCTAAGATTAAACAGCTGTCCTAACTGCGGGTTTAATTCCTCATTGAGTTCGTGGAGCACACAACCGGGGACACCATCCATGGATGCTGTGTTTTTTGCTTTGGAGAGAGCAGTTCTCACCTGGGCGTTGGAGATGTTTGGGGCTACAATCCTCTGGTATAGATATCTCTCCTTTTGGGGGAGGGGAGAAGTTTGCACTGAACCTGTCAGCCAGTATGTTGGCAATGTGTGTAGGTTCAGTAATCTTCACATCATTTTGAACTAATTCTGAGCATATCTGGGAGTTTCCTCCTAGGTTTCTAACATAGCTAAAGAAGGCCTTATGATTGTCTTTTGAGTCCTTGGCGATTTTTCTCTCAAAATTTGCCTTGGATGATTTTATGAGAGCTCTTAGTTTTTTACTTATAATGATTAAAGGTGTCTTACCTT
Organism: Protopterus annectens; assembly: GCF_019279795.1. Taxonomy (NCBI): domain Eukaryota; kingdom Metazoa; phylum Chordata; order Ceratodontiformes; family Protopteridae; genus Protopterus; species Protopterus annectens. The sequence goes on from NC_056732.1 coordinate 813,672,453, forward strand.
TCAAGGATTTTGCTCTATCTTGTAGTAGCTTCCTCCTTTTGTTGTAGAGCTTGTTTATGGCTGGGGTCCACCAGACTGGACGCTTGCCTTTGGTACAAAGAGTCTTAGTTTTGTTTGGGATTGCCTGATCCATGCAGTCCTGTAGGTGCTGGTAGAAGGCATTTGTAAGTGATTCAGCGGTTTGAGTAATGTTTACCACTGGCTCAGGGGCCTTAAAGGAGACCACACTAGTTTTTAGAAGTGTGAAGTCGGCTTTTGAGAAGTTTTTTACTGTGGTCTTTTTTATTTCAGATGAGGACCTCCAGCGAGATTAGTTTATGATCTGATCTCACCAGTGAGGGGTATACTTCTGGTGTTGAACATTGTGATCCCATGTTCGTGATGATGAGATCAAGTATGTTTTCTCCTCTTGTGGGGATGGTGACTAGTTGTTCCATGGCATTTGAGTTTATGAACTCCAGGAACCTTTGGTCTAGAGTGTTTGGGCTTGAGTAGTGTTCCCAGTCTATATTAGGGTAGTTGAAGTCACCTAGTATGATGGTGTTTGGAGATACATTTATCCCCTCCATTGTTTTCAGGAAGGCCATGTGAGGTTCCTGAGTTTGAGAGGGTGGCCTGTAACATGCTACAAATTGCAGAGCAGTCTTGCCTATGGTTAATTGCACCTGGATGGTCTCTGATGCATCATGCGTTGCCACCAACCTTGAGGTGTGGGTGTCCTTTATGAATATGGACACCCCTCCTTTCTTGGTGTTGTCCGGATTTTGGGGCGGAGCATGATATGAGGTGAAACCTGCTAGTGCTGGGGTGCTCTCAGGAGCCTTGAACCAGGTTTCTGTCACAGCACAGACATCGATGTTCTCCATACTGAGAAGGGCCTCGAAAAGTGCATCTTGAGATTGAGACTTCTGGCATTGAGCAGCATTACCCTTAGTTTTTACTTTTTGTGTTCTAGGGTGGTAGGTTTAGAATTTGAGCCTTGCCTAAAAAAGGCACAATGGGGGTGGCAAGAGCCTTTGCCAATATCCAGAAGCCTAGGGGTGACAGGTGCAAGCCGTCCCTTGCGAAACAGCGTGGCTTGTCCAGCATGTCATCCCAGGCAGACAGACATTGGATCCCCTTTGAATGACACCAGAATTTAAGCCAATTATTAAAGCTGATCATCTTATCACTGTATTGTGGCATCATTCTAGGTGAAGGTAGGATACTGCTCAAGGTCAGGGTCATACCTGCCTGGGCTACATAATCAGAAAGCTCCTCAATGTCTCTTTTCATGTAGTCCAAGGAGGTACGTCTCAGGTCGTTGACACCAGCGTGGACAATGACTGAGTCGTTGTACCTGCTGTTGAGAGACCTGAGTGCTTGTGTTATGTGGCAGATTCTAGCCCGACAGGCAGCTTACTGTGACCTTCTCCTTACTCAGTCTGGTGGCCAGTGTGTCTGACTATGGAGTCACCTATGACAAGTATGTTTGGTGTTGTATTTGACCTTAAGGGCAGTGACTGCTTTGCACACTGATTTTGTTGTTTATGTGTTGTTTGTGTGGTGTATTGAGTTTGCAGTTGCTTGGGTGTCTGCTTTGGAGGCCTCTGCTGTTTAGGTAAATTTTTACTCAGAGCCTCCGAGTATGTCTTAGTGTGTTTATGTGCTCCACACACTCTCCTCATTTGTGAGTACGTTTCTCTCATTATTCTTTATCACCCTTATCTGCTGCACGTCATTACTAGCTCAGTCCCTTTGTCTAGCCAACAGGTACAAGTCCTGTCATCCCTCCTTAGTGTCCAACCTGTCATGCAAGTCGTCATATGCCTCATCCTTAGCCTTTGCCACCTCTCTCTTTGGCATGCACCTCATCTCCTCATTCTCCTGCCTACTTTCCTCATCTCTCCAGCAATCCCACATCTTCATCCCCAACCTATTTCTCTGTATATTGTCCTGTACTTCCTCAGTCCACCACCAGGTGTCCTTGTACTCCCAACATCCACATATCACAGCAAGCAGCTTTCTAGCCATCTCCCTTACTAGCTCTGCTGTACTTACCCAGATATTTGGTAAATCGTTACTGACACCCAGTGCCTGTCTTAACTCTTCCCTGAACTCCACCTCACAATCACCCCTTTCCAGTTCCCACCATCTGATCCTTGGTGCTGCCCTCACACTCCTCCTCCTCTTGATCATCATCATCTTACAGACCAACAGTCTCTGCTCCCCAAATACACTTTCCCCTGTCACCACTTTACTGTCTCTAGTCTCCTTCAAACTGACCCTCCTACATTGGATAGATTCCACCTGTGCGCATCTCCCTCCACTGTTGTATGTTACCCTATGCTCCTCCCTCTTGTTATAATATGTATTCACCACAGCCACGTCCATCCTTTTTTCAGAATCCACTACCATCTCACAGTCTGTATTCTTTTGCTTAACACCATACATAACCATCCCTTCCTCATCCCCTCTGTTCCCTTCACCAACATGGCCATTGAAATCTGCTGCAATTACCACTCTCTCATCCTTGGATACTGTCATCACCACATCATCCAACTGACTTCACATTTCTCTTTCTCATCCACTGCACAAGCAACTTGCATAGCATATGCACTAACAACATTCATCATTACACCATCCATTTACAGATTCATAAACATCACTATCAGACACTCATGTCATCCTCCAAAAACACCCTTGGCATACTGTTCCATCAGGATAAGCCCTACTCCCTTTAGCCTCCCATGCACACCCTGACAGCACAGTTGTGACCTTGTTGCGATACACCTATTCATACTCCCCTTCCATCTGGTCTCTTGCACACACACTATATCCACCTTCCTATGGCCATCATATCAGCTAGCTCAGTCCCTATACCAGTCATACTGTCAACATTAAAAGTTCTTCCCCTCACTACCACACTCCTAGCCTTTCTCCTCTTTTCCTTCATATGAGTGTTGGACATCCTCCAGGGTATTTCTGCCAATGTAAAGGCTACTGGGCTATTGAATGACTCAAGTGTTACAGCAATATTAAGGCATTGTCACTAATTTTGTCCCATTGCCCCCCACATGTGTGTGGCATCCTACAGATGTCCTGCTCTAATGGGTTGAGAGGGATGATTGGGCAGCAGGAGTGTGAATAAGTGTGCCATACTGACATAGAACAGAAATGTATATCGGGTATTACCTGTGCACATGTCAGTATGAGTAGGCGTATCTGTCTGCCTCATAACAGACATGGGATGCAAAATGTCAGTTAAATAAGCTGTACACATTGTACATGTGTGTAATCACAGTTACTGTCCATCCAAAAGAGTGACATTTCTACAGCTACTGGTTGCTGAATTGCCTTGACACAGCCGTGGGTTCTACAATAAGCATGATTATCTGTTTGAAATTGACAAGGTATAAAACTGTGTTATGACTGTGTCCATGCCTACTACAAACAGCTATATGAACACCAACATAGCTGTATAGACTCAGCAGTACCTTACTCGTAAAACCTGCCTCCAGCAAAGTAGAGTAATCCCCTTTGCTGGACAGCAGCAATGCACAAACCACAGACTGTCCCAATATTGGCTGTACAGGTCAAATTAAAGCTGGTACCAACTTGGCATCAAGTCAGCCGTTGTCTGATCTAGCACATAAGGTCACAGGTGGAGTACTGTAAGGGTAACTACGAGTAAAAATTGGACACATCCACCAAGGCCAATCACAAGGCCATCTTCACATATGGCTGCGATCTCAAAGGCAACAAACCAACCCACCCTGTAATGGTGGTCAATCAGACCACATACACATGCAACATAGCTACAGCCAACCTGTTGCAGATAGGTATAGGGCAAACATCACACCCTGGCTCAGCATCACTATAGGTGGATATGCACAGCACCCACACCCCTCCCCTCATCACCAGTGAGCAAGTACATGTTGCCTACTGAAAGGCGACAAACACAAGTATCCTTGGGACCTGATAACATTCCGCATCCTACATGAACTCATGCATGTGCTCCCAGCTCCATTACACATTGTAATCACATCAAGCCTTGGCACCATCCACACTCCATCCGCAATAAAGATGGCCAATGTCATCCCTCTACAGAGACGTGAATAAGTAGAGGATTATGCCATTAACTAGCCCTCATTGTGGAGAATATGACACATCTGGACCAGCAGTGCAATGCATGCAGATACAGTGCTGATAGATTACAGGGGTATGTTGTGTTTGTGAGTGGTGGCTACTGGTATTCAATCTAGCTGTGCAGGCTCTGTACATATCGTTGCCAAATGTATGAGGTCCTGTGATGCGTTTTCCTTTTTATGTCTTCCAGGTGCAATGTCACATCAGCAAAGGTCTACTTTCTCAGTGGCTGAGACAAATATAATCATAGAAGCCATACTACAGAACCATGCCATAATGTTTGGCCAAGCCATCAAATTGTGGTAGAGGACCAGCCTGTGGGATAACCTAGTCCACAGAGTAAATGATGTCGGCTTGCCCACATGTACATACGAGCATGTCCAGCATCATGCAAATGACCTCATACACCATGCCTGCAAAGGAATGCTACAGTGGCCAGGAACCCCACAGCCACAGGTGGGGACCCAGCCTTGCAGTCCCCACTGACACCCATCAAGGAGCTCCTTGGCAACCTTGAGGGAACCAACCCCGTATATCAGGGTACAGACCCCCACATGCTGGATGTGGGTGGAACCCAGACAATGGACGAGGATTGTGCAGGTAAGGCCCCACTGGAGATTACTAGACTAGTGTAGCAGACATACTTGTATTTGTACAGTATCTATGTGCATGTGACAGGTCAGACTGCAGTTGTGGATGGGGTTTTCTAATGTACAGCAGTCCACATCTATGGTGAAGGACAGCAAATGTTGTAGTATTGGGGGTTGTACTGTAAATGTGCAGATATGCTGCATCCATGCTGTATCAATGCCACATACGAGTCTGCTGACAATACTTCTCTCCCATAGCTACGTAGGTCCATCAGGTCTGCATGTGGAATGGCAGCATGAAGCTGGTGAGTATGGAATTGTTCTGTTGTGGTTTGCCAATACCACAGGCATGTGAAGGCCATGCAATGTACCATGCACAAAACTGTCACTCAGCCATATTGCTTTATGTGCATGTTCTCTTGTGATGGGGTTAGCTGCATTGCATCACAGTGGTCACCACAGGGGTCTATCTGAAGAAAATGCAACATCTCTGTAGCATACCTCACAACCTGTCAGTGCAAGACGTCTGGACAGAGACCAACTAAATGGGGGGACATGTGTGAAGCTTACTCTCATACAGTGGCTATAAACAGTGTACACACCCCTGTTAAGATGCCAGGTATGTATATATATATATATATATACATATATATACACACACACACAATGTCAGTCCACACCTTTTCCAACCTGTAATGTGACCTATGACATGTACAATTCAGTTGTAAAACCAATAAATCTGTTGGGCACCAAATATGGCGTATGCAAACCTTACAATAAACTGGATGTATGTGTGTACATACCCTACAATTATTTTATTGTAGCAGCTTGTGATTTACTGACAGCATTCAGTCTGCTTGGGTACACACCTGCCATCAAGTAAAGGCACTCTGAGTAACACCCAATAACAGTCTGCTGTCCAAGTAGGATATTCATGACATTTCCTCAGTTGCCTGCAACAGCAATAGCCATGGCTTGCAGACAGCTTACAAAGTAGCAAAGGTATCTCATATTTGAAAGGTATAAGTTAAGAACAGGGTACAAGAGGAGTACCACAGCATTGCATACACCATGGAACACAGTCGAGCAAGTTGTCAAAAGGTAGACTGAATATGGGACAACAGTGCTGTTGAAAAGAACGTGACGTTCCTCCAAAAATGATGACAAAACATGTCAAAACCTGGTCAGGGAGGCTGCTAGGAGACATACAGCAACATTGAGGGAGTTGCAGGAATCTCTTGCAAGTACTGGAGTTGTGTACTACATATGGGAACACTATCCCGTATTCTGCATTCATCTGACATATGGGGTATGGTCAGAAGATGGAAGCATTTCTCCACACCAAAAAACATCCAGGGGTGGATACAGTTTGAAATACAGCACATCAAGTCTCCCAAAGGCATGTGTGAAAATGTGCTATGGTGTAATGAGACTATGGATTAACCTCACAGCCACAATACCAAAAGGTATGTGTGGTGCACAAGCAACACCCCTATTAACCTGAACACCAACATCGCCATGGTGAATCATGCTGGTGGCAGTGGCCTGCTGTGGGGATGCTCTTCCAAAGCCAGAACTGAGCCTGTAGTCATGGTGGTGTTAATTCAGAACAGTTCCAAATAACACCCATGTCTGGCCAAAATCCATCATGTGTCTGCAAGAACGCTGAGGATGGGGAGGGGTATCAGCCTTCAACATGACAAAGACCTGAAGTATACACCCAAAGCTAACTAAGAAAGGCTACAACTGAACACACTAATGGTTATTGATTGGCCCAGCCAGAGCCTAGACCTACACCAGATAGACATACCCCAGTGTGACCTGATGAGGGCTGTGCACATGAGCTGCCCTTGCAATCTGACAGAGTTGGGTGACCTTTGCATGGAAGAGTTGCCATATAATGCCAAGTCAAGATGTGCCATGCTGACAAACACCTTCACAAGAAGAGTGAATGCTGTAAGTCACTTACAAGGTTCTTCAACAAAGTATCATTTTAAGGGTATGCACACTTATGCAAATACCATATTGTACATATTGCAGTCATTATGTTTTACACGTAACACATTTGTTTATCGATTGGATTGCACAGGTCATATGTCACATGAAAGTTGGGTAACATATTTGAATGCATTATTGCGGTGTCATCTCATATATTACAAAAACATGCCATGTTAACAGGGTTGTGTACACCTATCATATTCACTGTAAGCTTAGAAGGTTGGTGGTGTAACAGGAATTGTGTGACCATACATTTACTGCTGATTTGGAGGTCTAACTCTCAAATGTATGTTAGTAATCAGTGATGTTTCTCCTCAGATCATCCCAGTTATGTATCATAGAAACAAAGGGGTTGTGAGAAACAGAGCAAACATATGAGCCAGACATCTACACATCCTGCGAGGATCTGTACAGTTGTGAGGTATGTTCTTTAGTACTTTCCACTGTGCTATACAGGTGAATAGCAATGACATGTACATGTGTGCAGTCTGTGTTGGGGAAGAGCTATCACCTTCTAACACTAATCACATATCCCAGAGCTCTATATTGTTAGTAGTAAAACTGGTTGCAATGCATGATGTTGAGGGCCATATCATCCATGTCACCATTTCATGCATGACACAACATAGCTAGAAACACAGCTAGAAACTGGAATAACCTCCCCTACTCTGACTTCTGCCTCTTCCACCACACAGTTCAAAACTCACAAAGAACATCTGATGAACACCTGGCTATGTCCATGCATTACATAACCCCTCTTTTCATCCGCTTCAAGCTTCTGCCTATTCCTATTATACCTACTGTTAAATTTGCTACAGTTTCAGAAATCTATACTGCTGATTTGAAATTTTATATTTCTCTATGTTTAACCATGTTATTCGTTTCTGTGTTAATATTATTTTACTGTTGTATATACTTTATTAGTGTCATGTGTTTATGTTTACTTACTGTGGAACTTTTCTCCCCGGGCCTCCGCTGTAAATGGATCTGTGTCCAGTCGGACAATCCCTATAAACAACTGTAAAATAAAATAAAATAAATAAATAAAAATTTGGCTAATGTGTGGTCTCTGTAACAGATTTGTGCCACCTCAACTGTAAGTGTGTATATTGTGTGTGTGTGTGTGTGTGTGTGTGTGTGTGTGTGTGTGTGTGTGTGTGTGTGTGTGTGTGTGTATGTGCGTGTGTGTGTCTGTGCATTGTGTGTGTGTGTGTGTGCATGTGTGTACCAGTCAACCTCAGAGTGCAGGTGTTAATGTACATATGCTGCCTTCCTCTCACAGGTGGTGATAGGGTTTGGGTTCCCTCCTGCTTAGAAACTGATGTCATTATCTCTGCAGACTCTGACTATGATGATAGGAATAGTGAAGTACAGGTTGGGTTGTCATGGGCTGAATCTGTGCCATTGGTTGGCATCCCACTCTTATCCACACCATCCCTGCACACAGTGACAATGCCCACACATACCCCGGCACCAGTGGCCACAGATGGACAGTTGGCAGGTGGTGGCATTGAACAGGCTAGTGTGGTGAGTATGGCAGGTGTGAGTGTAGACAGTGGCCATAGCCAGAGTGCAGGCGAGGTCCCAAACAGGAGATGGACAGGGGTGGTCTCAGGAGGACTGCTACTTATCAATCAGCTGTCACAAGTGCCACAGCAGGAGTCACCATACACATGTTTTAGGCTACCATGGATGCACAGGTATATAGTGAATGCCACAGCAGACAAATACTCAGGGTGGTGGATTCAACTCTTCCTGACTTACTTGCAGACATACATGACCTGTTAAGGCCACATGTCAAAATACTGATGTCTTTAATGAATGGATTGTGGGGTGAGACCTTGGCAATCCTTGACTTTGGCACATCTGTGCTACAGCGTGTGATGGGAGATGGGCATTGGCCACATGGACATAGGTCAGCACCGACAACAGCTGAGAGTCTATGGGCCATGCACCTTTACACTCCCATAGTGGCAGTGAAACCCACTCTACCAAAGGGGGGTTGATGTCCACATCAAACTGGAGCAGGCCATGGGCACGTGATCCTGTCCGGTCCTGTCAGGGACACAGATCCAGCAGACAGCAGTCACAATCAGAAATCAGTACTGCATCTGGCTTTGGGCCTGGTGGTGCCATTGATACCCCTGGCAGGACCAGTTCCCATGTCTGTGGCTGGAGGCGATGAACTGGACACCCTGCCAGCTGTTCAATGTACCCCTGTGCAGGGCAGCCACATGGCATGACTGTGTGCATACATACACACACACCTGTATAACAGGCAGGTCACCTCCAGACACTCAGCACCTCTGCACAGCCCATCTATTGGGTCCCATTCCAAACACACACACATTATGTCAACCGTATGGCCCAGTCTAGGCCTCTGGCAAACCACACCACACCCTATGCATATGAAAATATCTATACCACATCCTTGTCATCCATACCATCGATGCAAGGACATGCCAATATGGTTCTGATGCACAGGGTGACTATATTACTGTGTAATACTATGTAAGGTGCCGTCTGCTTGCATTTGTTATGGCTGCACATATAGATGTATGTACCTTATTAGCCAAGATGCATTATTGCTGTTAGTACCACTGACTGAATGTAGTCTGACATGCTGTATTCTGTTTGTGTTCCAGGTGTGTGTGTGTGTGTGTGTGTGTGTGTGTCTCTGCAGGCTGTGGCCCTGCAGACATTCCCAAGAGGAAGTATGGCAAACTGGGAATACACCGATCATGTCATAGGCAAGGTACAGCTTTATATGTACATGTACCTGGTGTGTATCCATGCAGCAGTGTGTAAGGGACACTGTCAGACAGTGTGACCTTGCATACATACCCCTTGTCAGAGACTGGTAGCCTTCAGCATGCCACTTCAGTGTTGTGTAGTACCACCGGCTCATACATACAGGACAGGTTACAGCAGTACTGTTATAGCAGGTTCCTCATAAGCATAGCCATTACATTAACTGCAAGAGATTCACCTGTCAACACCTGCTGGTCTTGCCATTTCTTTCACATATATTCAACCCTGATGCAAGTTAATGAGGGCCTGCATGATACTGTGTATGACAAGTCTGTGGCATGTATTCCTGAGTTCACCAGGTGGAACAGGGAAACAAAATGGTATATCCTTTGCATACACACAGTAAGGATTGACACAGGGGATATGCACACAGTAACAAACACAGTTGGCAATAGACAGATTAGTAAACCTACATGTCCACCTTGATGTAGTGTACTACTACATACACATGACATGGTCCACATAGATGATATGCATGGGACATAACACACTATCTCTTACATGTAATGTTCTGAATACCTTCATGGATGGTGTGATAACCCACCATAAATAGGATGTGGAGTCATGTATTGCTCCTACAAGCCTGATAGTGTAGCAGACGTTGTATAGGCATGATGTTTAAGTCAGTTATGATGCCTGATGCTGGCATGTGTGTCACTACACTCACTGTGGCCAATTTGGCAACAATATTACATACATGGGCATTGTTAAGGGACACAGACCACATATAGGTTGCAAACATTTGGATATTCTATAGACATACGTAAAAAAGACTTGTATGGCATGCATAATGCTTTAACATGCTGCATATGAGACAAATGCCATTACCATGCTGTATAAAGTAATGCCATCGGGAGGTGGTAAAGAGGTGTGGATGGTACAGAAATCAAAATGGCATCAGCCAAACAGGATATGATTTTCACCCAAAGACACACAAACACCATTTCCAGTATTGAGATTAGATCCCCCACCTTTCTAGCTTTTTTTTTACTATAGTGTTATGCAGTTATCAGACGTGTCAATGAGCTTACATAATTTCACTCACTCCCAAGGTACTTCTAAGGTGAATGACATCAACAGGCATAGTAAAGTAGAGCAATGGGAAGTTTACAGGGTAGTACACAATTCAAATTGGTATAACACACACACAGTATATGATTCTCACACAAACAGATGCCAGTAGTGAGATTAGAACCCCTACCTATCTAGTTATTTTTACTATAGTGTTACACAGTTCTCAGATGCACCACAGAGCTTACATAATTTCATCTACTCCCAAGATACTTCTAAGGTGAATGACATCAACTGGCCTAGTAAAGTAGGGTGATGGGAAGTTTACAGGGTGGTACACAACTCAAAATGGTATAACACACACAGTATATGAGTCTCACACAAACACACAGTTTCCAGTAGTGAGATTAAAACCCCTACCTATCAAGTTATTTCTAGAATAGTGTTACACAGTTATCACATGTGCCATGGAGCTTACATAACTTCACCTACTCCCAAGGTACTTCTAAGGTGAATGACAGCAGGCTGAGTAAAGTAGGGTGATGGGAAGTTTACAGAGTGTTACACAACTCAAAATGGTGTAACACACACAGTATATGATTCTCCTACTAAAAGTTGCCAGTAGTAAGATTAGAACCCCTACCTATCCAGTTATTTCTACTATAGTGTTGCACACTTACAGACGCACCATGGAGCTTACATAGTTCTACTTAGTCTCAGGTACTTCTAAGGTGAATGACATCAGCAGGCCTAGTAAAGTAGGGTGATGGGAAGTTTACAGGGTGTTACACAACTCAAAATGGTATTATACACACACACACACACACACACACACACACACACACACACACACACACACACACACACACACACACACACCAGTATTTAAATTAGAACCCCTGCCTATCTAGTTATTTGTACTATAGAGATACACAGTTATTGCATGCACTACAGAGCTTACGGAGCTGACAATTGTCCAATGGTGCTGATAACTGCACAGCTGAGGTAAACTGTTACAGCTGCCAGAAAGTCTGCCTTTAGTTTTTCCCTTAGATCTTGCTAGTGATTTTTCTCCTGCACTTCAAATATCTTAATAGCTTTGAACTTCAACAGTTTTTGTATCAATTATTCTAGCACATCTGAGAGCCATCAGCAGTAGTCGTTCCTCAGAATTAGCTCCAGTACTTAGTAGTTATGACCATCCCTACTGGCATGATTAATGTGCTGTTCTCTGTGCTTTTGCCCATTAACCTGGTGTACTTGGGCATTCGAAGGCACTGTTGCAGCTAGCTCATGTACAGACAACCCTCTCCACTAAACTCCCAACACTCAGACTTGTCAGAAATATCCCTATATCACTGAATTGGAAGATATGCACTCTCCAGTGAAGACAGGACTAGCTGGTCAAAAGGTGACGGGTCAACACCTGCAGCACACCACATGGAACACATACCTCTCCAGGACATCTACTATCACAGTTCTGACATACAAACAATAACCACACACCAACCTTCACAGAGGCACTCAATAGACATTTACCCAAAATGCGGAGAACACCAAGATAGACACCCACTCAACCACCACAAGACAGCACAAACCACAGAACACATATCTCATCTACACAGTGTGCCCCTCAACCTAAGCCCCAAAGGCCAACTACCTTGCCTGATACTGTCATCATAGGTGAATCAATAGTAAGGCACACAGATGCCCCACTCACTAGGTTGAAAATGGAGGAGGTAACAGCTGTCTATCAGGTGTCAGAATCCATCACATAACCCACCCAGTCAGGTCACTCTACAACAACTACAAGTATCACTCTGTCATTGTCCATGTGTGTGTGAATGACCCGAGATACACCTCCATGGACTATACGAAGAGACATGGTGGAGCGCTCAGATTATGTGGGCCAGGCAGGTATGACAGTAACGAAAAACCACAAGACCAGTAAAATTAAGTAGATTTATTAGCTCTCTTGATGAAACAGACAAAAAGTAAGTTTTCTCTCTAGCGCCTCGGCCACAGTAAGCCTTCAAGGAGTAAACCTTCACAATTGTAAAACACTTTATATACTTACATCAATTAAAACAATTAAAATTAATTATACAATTATACAATTAATTAATCAAACCCTAGTGGAGAGAGATAATATTAAACTACTGAATTTAAAAAAAGACATAAACATGGTTTGTAACAATCTTGCCGCTTTGTTAGACAGAACCAGAATGGATTCTTGTCTTAGAGACATACAAGACAAGATTACTGTGTTAGAAAAAAGAATCATTGATTAAAAAATGCATAAAATTCAAAGAGACCACCGTGACTTTGATAGAGGCAATGTTTATCTGTATAGAGCCAATCAACGATCACTCTCTTCTGCACATCTACCTAATGTTTCTAATAGAGACGATAACAGATGGGTCAGTACTATGAGTGCTGATGTGTCTAACCAGATGCCAGATAGACAAGCCTATGTTTTGGAATTAAGAGACTTTCCTGATTTACCCTCACCTGCCAACCAGGATTTTTTTCATGAACGCTTTGCAGACCGGTTTCGTTCAGCCGGTGAATATGGCCAACAGCGTAAAAGAGGTTACGGAGAGCAGGAATTCCAGAGGGGAGGACAACAACATCAATGGAGAGACACTAAAAGAACAAAATGGTAATAATATTTGTTGTACTAATATTGTGGTTACTTTGTCTGGTTGTCAGGTGTCTAATAATATTGTGTCAATACTGAATTGTGGCTTGAAATTTGTGCCAACAGTATTGCCAAAAATACATGAATGGAAAGTAGAAGTATTTAGATTTGCAAGGAAATTGCATTTATGGTATTATTTTAACAATATATATAATGAAAAATTTAGCGAAAATGTTGGGCATGCTAACACTGATAGTGTAGATTATGATAGTGATTCTATAGAGTCTTGTGATTCATTTGTTTCTTGTGTTAGTAATTTAAATGCTTATTGCCCTATTGACACTTCTTGTTTAAGTGTAGCTAGCAATTTTATGCCTCCATTCCTTCATGAAGGAATAAAAAAATTTCATGCAATGTTAGATTTTGAAATTGAGTATTTGCTAAGAAATTTACAGTATAACAATATTCAATATAATTTGTCCAAACAAGAATGGGGAGAGTTGATACAATTTTCTAAACAATGTGATTTAATTGTTAAGCCCTCTGACAAGGGCAATAACATTGTGATAATGCACCACACACAGTATTTAAAGATGTGTCTAGATCTACTAAATGATGAATTTGTATATTGTGTAGTTCAAAAAGATGTTATAGAATGTGCTAAGGAATGTTATAATAATTTAATTTCTAAGGGTTTGAGACTAGGTTATTGGACAGAATCTGATGTGAAAAAGAAATTAATATCATCTGATGTAGGTCCAGCATACTTTTACTGCCTACCTAAAATTCATAAAAATTTTAGTAAACCTCCGGGTAGACCAATTGTTTCAGCCAGAAAATATTTTTTACACAACTTGGGAGTAGTATTACATAAGGTATTACTTAAAGAAGTTGTTTGTCTACCATCATATATAAGAGACTCTTTTGATTTTTTGAATAAAATAAAGTCTATTGTATGGAGTAAAAGTATGTATTGGATCACATTAGATGTTAAGAGTCTGTATACTAGTATTCAACACAGATTTGGCTTAGAAGCAATATACAAAAGTATGGGGGACCATCCTTACACGCATTATGTTCTTGATTTAGTTCAATTTTGCCTAGAAAATAATTATTTTTGTTTTAATGACATGAATTTTCATCAGATACAAGGGACAGCCATGGGTGCGCCTTTTGCACCAATGTATGCTAATGTATTTATGGGCTTGGTTGAACAAGAATGTATCTATAAGAATGAATTTGTACAGAAATATTTCAAAATATATTATAGATACATAGATGATTTGATTTTTCTGTGTGATGCTGGATTCGACAACATAAACCAATTTGTAAAAGAAATTCAGCAAAATAGGTTTAATATTTCTTTTGAAGGATTACAATGTGGACATACAGTGAATTTTTTGGATATCAGGTTAATAGGTCAAAGTGGCCATCCAATAATTACTAGTATACATAGGAAATTTGGTATGCCACATGATTTTTTGAAGGCTACCAGTTGTCATCCTACCCAAACTATCCAGTCCTTGCCATATGGAGAGTTTTTAAGGATTTTGCGTTTATGTAATGATGATAATATATTTCTACAGGAAATCCAAATAACAAAAGAAATGTTTTTGAGAAGAGAATATGATGCTAGACTGCTTGAATTGGATATTCAGAAAGTAGTAGAATTAAGATATAATTCACAGAATATTGGTTATACTAGTTATAATAATAAACATTATACCAAAAATAAAAATAAAATAAATAATTTGGATAAAAATATTTTCTTAGTGTCTACTTATAATTTTTTTAGTAGTGATATTAAAAAATGCATTTTGCACTTTTGGGAATTTTTAAAAAATTTTGAGGAACTTAATTTAATGGAGAAAAAATTATTTTTTTCATATAAAAGAGGTAAAAGCCTAAGAGACATGGTAGTACATACAAAATTTTTAAAACCAGACTGTAAAATGTATTATGAAATGTCTGATTTAGGTACGTTTCCATGTGGAAACTATAGTATTTGTATATATATAAAAAAAAGTTTTCACAAGTATTAATAATGTTAGGTTTACTCCAGATGGTATATATAATTGTAAGACACAAAAGGTAATTTATGCTATAAAATGTGGGTGCAATAAGTTTTATATTGGTCAAACAAAAAGGATGTTCAAAGTAAGATTGCTTGAACATTTAAGGAACATAAGGAATCAAAAAGCAGAAAGTCCATTAGCTTTACATTTTGGTGAATATCACAATGGCTTAAGTGATAGTTTGCAGGCTACTATCTTACAACAAGTAGCTGATACTGAAGTAAATGGCCATATGGTTGAAAAGTCACTATTGAGTAAAGAAACTATTTTTATTTTGAAATATGGCACTTTGTTGCCAAATGGATTGAATACAGAGTGCTGCTGGAAAAGTGTGATTTGATTAATTAATTGTATAATTAATTTTAATTGTTTTAATTGATGTAAGTATATAAAGTGTTTTACAATTGTGAAGGTTTACTCCTTGAAGGCTTACTGTGGTCGAGGCGCTAGAGAGAGAACTTACTTTTTTGTCTGTTTCATCAAGAGAGAGCTAATAAATCTACTTAATTTTACTGGTCTTGTGGTTTTCGTTCATCTGCCTTTTATCTGTTGCTGTTAGGTATGACAGTAACCCTGAGCAGTATACTACTGTCACCCAGAATGATACTGCAGTACAAGCAACAAATAATTGACTTCAACAATTGGCTTAAGTGTCTGGTGTCACTCTCATGGGATCCAGTATCTGCCTGCTTGGGATGACATGACTGACAGACTGCGATGGCTTGTCACACCTGGGTTTCCAGGTACTGGCTAAGTGTCTTGCCACCCCTATAGTGCCTTTTTAGGTTGTGTTCCAAATCAAATTACCACTGTAACAGCTATACATATATGCAATCTGAGGGTCATGCAGCTCAACACTAGACATCTACATCTCGAGATGCAGCCACTCAAAACACTCCTCAAAATAGAGAACATTGACATTTGTGCTGTAACATAGATTTGGTTTACAATAGCAGACAGCACCCCTGCACTACCAGCCTATAACTCATTCCACACCTGTCAGCCCAAAACATGGACCATAGCTCCAAAGGCAGTGGTGTCTCCATATTAATAATGGATATGCACACATCCAGAGTTGTATCCCAGCATAATGCATCTGAGATACTTCAGGTACAACTTACATTGGGTAATAGTGTAATCCAGGTCATAGCCTGCAGGTCTATATCATAATATCGAATGCTGACAAGTTTGAAGCACTAAACTTCGAACTTGAAAGTTCGAAGTGTAAAAACATCAAAACATATAAAGGAGATCACCATAGAGTGTGGGAAGGGAAGATTTCCCTTTACTGCACTGTAGTGCGATCTTGGAGCTGGTATATTTAAGTAGCAGGGGGTGTGGGGGTGCAGGAGGGCTTGCCCCCCTGCATAAAGCATTTTTTTTTTTTGTTTTGGGTGGTTTTTTTTTTTTTTGAAAGTTTGAAGTCTAGAAAAGTTGAACGTCAAGTTCAAAGTTTGAAGCTTTGAAGTTGTCAGCATTCGGCAATCTGATATAGACCCATAGCCTGCTATAGGTCCACATCCATGTCCGTAGAATCTCAGTCCACATTCCTCAACACCCTGGAATCTATCAAGGTCAAATTCAACACTCTCATTCTAGGAGCATTTAACTACCCTTCCATCAACTGGGTAAGATACCCAAGCACCAATACACTGGTCCAACACATCCTGGAATTCATCAGTTACAATGCCCTGGACCAGCTCATTCTGACACCCAGTAGAGGAAGCAACAGCAACATCCTTGACCTGTGTTGATTACTAACATATGGGACAGTTGCTTGACAACAGTAATCAATTGCTACCTGGTCAGATCCAACAGAGTAATCACCATGGAAATCCATATCTCACCCACTCCCCCTGCAAAGGTAACCACCTTGAAAAACTTCTCCAAAGTTGACTTTGGACTCATAAGAATGGAGGTGGCTAACTTCGCAGCACCCATGTGATTGGAAAATACTTGCATGACTGCCAAATCATGCACAAATGCACTGTACAAACATGTAAATCAATGTATGAAATTATCCCTACCCAACAGAACCATGGCACTCTCCTTTAAACACTGGAGGCCAATCTGGTGGTCCCCTGCCATTAATAACCTGTACAACAGAAGGAAGAAACTGTTGCAGAAAAAAGTAGAGTCCCAAGAGTGGTAAAACTCCCTTATTAGCCTCAAAAACAACTTGAGATCCCTCATGAAATCATCTAAAGCTGCCTATGATGGCAGAATTGCAACAGACACCAACAATAATCACAAATCCTTTGTTAGTGATATCAAGAATCTCCATGCCAATACCCAAAAGTGCGCTGAGTTACTGCACAATGCTACCTCCTATACTGAACTAATAGATATAGTCAACATTCTTGCCAACAGTCAGTGCCAGCTTTACCCCTCCACCCCCCCTATGGGAACAATCAGAATGCCAGAAGAATGCCAGGCACCCAGGATTACTGACACCCAGGTTACACCTGCATTGTAAATGGGCAAGAATAAAGCTTTCATGGGACCCCAAATTATCCCTGGCTGTGCTCTACATGAACTACAAAGATACCCGTCACCACATATGTGTGCCTTGTTCAGTCACAGCCTCACCTCAGGCTTTGTCCCTCCCAAATGGCACACTGCTACAGTTATACCTCTCCATAAAGGTGTGGCAATTACAGATCCTGGGCATTATCAGTCCAGTAGCCTGATGAGTCTGATATGTACAGCTATGGAGTGCATCATCAGGGACCTGAATGACAAACATAGGAAATTTCCTAACTCTGGACCCCACACATTTTGATTTTGTGAAATGGAGATCATGCCTTCACAACCTGGTTGACTTCTTTGAGTCAGTCACCAGGGCTGTGTATGACAGTAAGGCACTGCATACAGCCTACAACAATCTGACCAAGGCTCTTGATGCCATTCCTCAGTCAGGAATTATCAATGAACCCACCAAACTAGGCATCAACTCCATTATCACTAGGGGCATTGCAAATTGGCTCACAGATAGAAAGTAGTGATCTCCAAGTCAGACTGCCAGCCAGACACTAGTAGAGTCCCACAGAGATCAGTCCTGGGTACTCTCTTGTTCATCATGTACTTATCAGGAGTCCAGGCCAACACAAAGGAACTCTGGCCGACCAAGTTCACAGACAACTGGAAGCTGGAAGCCATTATTAACTCAACAAGTGATGCAGACATCCTACAGCCATGCCTCACTGAGACCACTAACTGGTGTGGAAACTATGGCCTGAAGCTTAACACCACAAAATGCATCATCAGCCCCTTTGGTAAAATCTCAGTTGCCACTAAGTACCCCATCAATGGGCGCCGACTGAACACTGTAGGCATTATAAGAGATCTGGGGACACAGGTTTACAGCAATCTCTCCTTTAACCATCACATTGCCACTGTGGTCAGAAAATCCTTCTATGTGGCATATCATTACCAAAAGTTTTACATTCAGGAAGAAGAGGTAATCATCTCTGTGTACTCTTCCCTCATTACACCAGTCTTCAAGTATAATGGCCCATTTGGCATGTACCTCACTAGACACCGCAACAGCTGGAGAGGCCACAGAAGTACCTCACACTAAGGATCATAGACATTAAACACATATCCTACTCAGACAAACTCAACAGACTCCAGCTATTCTATGTCTCATATCTATTTAGAGGTGATCTCTGCTTGACTTGCAAAGTCATGTCTGATACAGCTTTTTTACAAATGCTACATCTAAAGACATCTCAACCTCTCTGCACCACACACTGCAGGCACCTCGACCTTATTGCCACAAGCAACACAACATGCTGGAGGGACAGGTTCCTCACCCAGAGACTGCACATGCCCTGGAATAGACTTCCCATACATATCAAGCAAAGCACCTAGATGACCCTATTCCAGAGAGATCTTGATGAGTGGATGGGTAATAGAGTGGATGGGTAATAGAAAGTTCACCCCAGGGATCTCTCCAGTGGCTCTACTTGATGGGGTCACTGGGAACTAATGTCAGGTGGCATGGCACTTGTATGGGCTAGGCTTGTAATGGCTGCAGGCCTATTAGCCTAGTACACACCTATGAACCTATAAGGGGAGTGACATTGGCATGACTGATACAGTAGCCCAGTGTTTGGGTGACTTACCAAAATGCTTCTTCTTACAAACATACACAGTTACACACACACACTTATACACCCACACACACATTTGCCAGATCCGAGAGTAGAACACCTGTCTATCTAGTTAGTTGCACTGCAGTGTTATGCAGTCATTGCAGGTGCTACAGAACTTACTGGATTGACAACTGGCCTAAGGTGCTGATAAGGGGAATGACATCAGCAGGACTGATAAAGTATACCAGTGGGTGGGAAACTTATCAAAATACTTCTTCCTATAAACATTCACACTTTCACACACACTTAGACACCCACACACACATTTACCAGATCTGAGAGTAGAACCCCGCCTATCTAGTTATTTCTACTAGAGTGTTACACAGTTATTGCACATGCTACAAAGCTTACTGGGCTGACAACTGGCCAAAGGTGCTGATAAAGGAAATTACATCAGCAGGAGTGATAAAGTAGGGCAGTGGGTGGGAGACTTATCAAAATATTTCTTTTACACACACACACCACACACACACACACACACACACACACACACACACACACACACACACACACACACACACCACATACACACACACACACACACCACACCCACCACACACACAGAACACACACACCCACCACAGACAGAACACACAGACCACACAGTTCCCAGTATTGAGATTAACACCCGTATCTATCTAGTTATTAATACTTTAGTGTTATGTAGTTATCACATGTGCTACAGAGCTTATAGGGGTGACCGGTGTCAAATGGTACTTCTAAGGTGAATGAAGGCAGCAGATCATGTGAAGTAGGGCAATGTGAAGTGTACTGAGTGGGAAGTGTCTCCTAATACCTGGACTTATGGAGACACACACAAACAGGCAGGTGATGTGATATTATAAACTCAACCTCAGTACTGTAACACAATAGGGCTTACCTTTTATGCTGGCACATGCGACAATTTACAACTGGTATGCCACTATCCACAGCAGGACATCGCTGTATGCCATTCAGGGTATCCATGTTTGTGACTCACTCTGTGTCCCCATGTATCTCTCTCAGTATCACTGTCTGTCTTTCAGTTTGCCGCATCTATGTATATGCTTGACATATGTTATCTGTTGCCCATATATTATATATATATATATATATATATATATATATATATATATATATATATATATGTGTGTGTGTGTGTGTGTGTGTGTGTGCGTGTGTGTATGTATGTGTGTATCTTATGCAACAGATGCAGTTATATCATATATGGCCCACCTACAGCTAGCTGAGGGTAATCTTGTCTGATATGTGTGTGTGTGGGGACAGTTGAGGTGCACATAGCTGTCTGTACACATGGACATATATACACACAATACAGTCATATATTCCAATGTGGGTTCCAATATGTCCTGTGATTCTCTAAGAGTAGGAGCATGCCCAGTTTGACCTTCTATAGTTAGGGCTGGACTCCATTCCAGAGATAGGTGTACTCCAGTCCAGGGTTTTTTGTGCTACAGCCATGTCTCCCAGGTGTACACAGCACTTTCCTCATGGTACTTGTTTTATCTAGCAGACATTGCTTTCCGTGGCCCATTGTGAGTTGCAAGAGTCGAATATTAGTGATTTCTACTTCATTTCTCCTTTATTGTGCTGTTGCCCTTTATTTTTTTTACATCTCGTTTCATTTTCGGTTATGCAGCCACCTGCCAGCTGTATTATTGTGTGTTTTTCCTGGTCTATTGTGAGTTGCAGTATCCCATAGTGCTGATTTGTACTGCATTTCCCTTGTTCTGCTATTTCCTTTTTCTTTTCCTATATCCTGTTTAAGCCCCGTCACACCACCCAGACTCTGTTAGCTAGTGTAAACAGCAAGAAATGGCCCTCACTTGAGTGTATACATGCTCCTCAGTTCATAGAATAAGTGCATACAGCTTCAGACACACACACCCTCACTTAGTTGTGGTTAGCTGAGCACAAACCCGGGCAATGGAACTCCAATGTCTTTACAGCAAGCATGACATACACCATTTTCATGTTAGTTGCTCCTCCTGTCTACAGATGGTGTTACAGCACCAACATGGTTAGGTGCAATGTGACACTTAGAAAAATGTTGTAATTCAGTATAAGTCTCCTCATGCTGCGGTGGAGGTGCTGCGGTAGCATTGTCGACTCACAGTAAGACGTTGTCCTGTTTGATTCTCAGCTAGAGCATCTTCTGTGTGGAAACATGCATGATTGGGCGTACCTTCGTTTAAGGTTGTGCATCAGGGCTGGCAACTCGGCACATAAAAATCCACTGCTAATCATTAGCGGACTGAAGTTCCGCTGTGGTGACCCCTAACTGGGAAAAGCCAAAAGACACAACAACAAGTATAAGTCTCCTCATTGACATACCCCACTGCCTTCATCTGTAGTTACTGCATTACACAAGAGCCTTCTCCCAAAGCAACCACTGTTTCCTTCCATTATTTTGATTCTGCATGCCATTGACTATAATGGCAAAATGCAGCTTTCCCCTAAAATGGACTTTTCTTTTTTTATTTTCCCCACAATTCCATTTGTGTGGCACTTCCCTGTGCTTAAACAGCTGAGCTTGGCCGAGAAATAATGACCTTTTATTTTTTAATACACTACACACTTAAACATGCCAATGGCCATATATTTGACCATTGGCATGCCTAGAGGTTAGGGTACATGCCTTTATTTGAGCTGTCATGGCTCCATTTCCTTTTTTTGCAGAAATGTATTCATCTAGTAGATAAATACATTTTTGCAGCTTACACTGTTCCTGCATGGCTACCTACCTGCTTCTTGTATCACTATTTTACCTCATTTGCATGTTTTTCACCAGCAAATGAGGTAATTAGCATTCCACACAGGTTTCTGTGCAGGAACAGTGACAGCTCACTCGTGCACGTCAATTCCTGGATCACTCAGTGGCCATATTCCGTGCAGGAGCAGTTCTACTGCTCCTGCACTGAGATTTTAGCATTGTGAATCCCGGGGTTGCATGACTTTATTCATAGATTTGTAGTGCATACCTCACAATAGATTCTGCTTTACAGTTATACTTCAGTTATGGGAGGGATGTAGATTATTGTCAGTAAACTATTGTGTCCATCAGAGATATGCAACTGCATTTTCTATTACATAATCATCGTTATGATAATCCAGTTGCACACAATATATATGATACCTAAAAAAGTATGTCTGTGCTCAATCAACTTGCTATACTTTGGTATTGGTATAAAGTATCATCTTTATAATAATATTATTTGGAAAACTTACAGTGGGACACCCTAACTAAAAAGTGCATTGTGCTGGATTATAACCCTGGCTCACCTATGTTCTGACCTTAAACTCATTGTACTTACACCTAGTGCCACAGGGAAAGGTAGGCAGCAGGTATATTCTCCACTATCAGTACTGTCCAGAGTACTGACAGCCATACATCACCAGTAAGCCCATTTGCACGAAGGAAGGGGAACCCAATTAAATCTTACAGTTTATTCCTTAAGTTGTAAACGCTGTTTGTGCATAGTTAAGCAACATGCAAATGTAAATGGAAATAGCAAACATTTATTATTCCTGTAAATAATCATTATGTGCATTCCACAGCAAAAATAACTACTGCAGAAGTCCAATCCTGATTTACCTATTTTGTCTTTTGTTTATCTCAATGTATTTATACCTTGTGCCACAGAGATGGGCGGGTAACAGGTGTAACTTCTGGAGTCATTACAATCCATGTTGCTGGCTTCTGCACAATGCCACTGAGCATGTCTGCACTTCACAAGGCAACTGACATTAATTTTTCAATTTTTAGCCAGTTAACCATGTTTGCACTAAGCCACAAGCCATGCAAATGGTAAAGCCAAAATAAATAAATAGCTAAATAAATAAATAGATAAATAAAAACACAAAAAGAAGCAAGCTTGAAATAATTAGACAGCTCTGGATTTGCACCATGAGACTATCATACTTACAAAATACAAATATAGTCGGTTCTCTCTCTTTGCCACAGACACTGCTTTGCGACACCAATAAAATCATACGTATACAAACAATTCACATTTCATAACCAATATTAACAGTTCATACACTTCAACATTTTCACATGGTTGTACATGTATGGCTAACATATTTAGTTCAGTGAGAGATCACACAAGCATTTATGAATATATTTGCAGAAATACAGTTCTGTCTTCTCTTTGTATTCTGGTTATTCTTTCCTTATCTCTGCTTTACTATCAGACACACTGTCTGTAGTGCATTTTCTATCTTTTTGCTTTCAAAGTGTGATAAAAATACGTAACAGTGAACAACAGTTTTCAACAAAGGCAGGAGAGTTTTGCTATTATGAACAAAAAAAATTATAAATGTGTGCTGTGCTGTTTTCTTTAAAAGCTCACTGAAGTTAGTTCCACACTTTGTAAGTTTACCCTCACTGAAGTGGCTGTCACAGTGAAAACTGTCTGTCATTCATAAATTGACTTCTTTACTATTTAGCAATGATAACTCATCTGGGAATCAAGGACATAACTATAAATATATATATATATATATATATATATATATATATATATATATATATATATATATATAGTATGCATGCATGTATATTATGTGTTATTCATTCATTTCTACAAATATTTGTTTGTGTGAGAAAGGAAGGTTGGGGAGACACCTACCATTCTGTTCTACTAAAAGAGAAGTGTGTTTCAAGTGTTTTATGTTGACAAACGGTACCCAGACTGATTATTTTTGTGAAGAAATGCATTACTTATGTTATATTAATATGTTTTATCCTGGGTTTTATGTCACATAGTATTATGGCACCCAAGCCTACAAATCCATGAAATACCACTTTCAGTGATATTAAGATTGAGGTCATCATTCAAACTCTGAGACAGCATGGAGGTTTCTTGCTTGAGAGAGGCCTGGGACATATGGCTGGCAGAAAGGAGATTTGGAACCAGTTAGTTGCTGGTGTGAATGCAGTTGATGGTCACAGTTGCAATTATAATCAGGTGTGGCATTAGGTCACTGATATGATTTCATCAGCATGGAGGAGATGGTTGCAGTTGCCCAAGGACAGCAGGCTACAGGGATCACCACTAACACCAAATGAGGAGTACTCATCCACTGTCAGAGATCCCAACAGCTCAAGGGAGCCTGTGTACCATGTGCATGATGTCAATGCTGATGTGGGTGGGAGGCCAAGTGTGTCCCAGGAGCAGCTTCCAGGATTGCTACATTATATTGGCTTTGTAAACTAAAATATAAGTTTGCTGCTGCTGGTTGTGATACATGTTTTCTCCATCTGTAAATATTGATAAGTCAATACAGTTATACATGAGAGTTGTTCAGTAGACATCGGTGTGGGTGGACAGCTCAGACAAGTTTCAGTTAGAACTATTTCTTACAGGGCATATAGGTGATTGTATATTTACTGTCCCTATGTTATTCCGATTGTGATTATTGCCACCCTTTCATTGCTCCATTTCTTCCAGACCCATCCTCCTTGCAAAGTGTTGAAATATCTGCACATAGCAAGCAATTTTTGTTTTTTTTCCTACTAAGCATTATTTTATATTATCTGCATGTTTTAGAAGTGTGTAATGAGTGTGTGTATTGCTGAATCATTTGCAACTGTGCAAACAGTGTTACTTTTTGTTCAGATATTTTGTTTTAATGTTTATTTGAGTAGTATTTTTGTTTCTGTGTTTATTGCTTATTATCACAGGTGATCCTGCCAGTGGAAGTGTAGAACTCCTACCACCTGATGTCAGAGTATTGGTAGCCTCTAATGATAATGATGATGGCTATATGGAGGCACAGTTGTAGGGGGTGTAGAGGTTGAATCTGACACTGAGGTTGTGACTCACACATCCCCCTGGATTTCCTTTAGATGCAGTCGGTATGCCTATGCATACCCAATCCACTAAGTCCTCAGATATTGGACAGGTTGAGGGAGACAAAGTTGATCAGGGTAGTGTGATTACAGTGGTTTCAGTGCCAGTTGACTCTGTCCATAGCCAAAGTATGGGTGAGGTGCCACATAGAATGGTTGGTATTGAAGAAGGCCTGTTGTCCACTCTCCACCTGATGCTGGTGTGTTTCATTTCTTACCACTTGGATATGTTTAGGATGATCATGGAGGCACAGGCATGTTCCACTGGGGCCTCCAAGGATATGCTTAGGGTTCTAGATGTGGCATAATCTGATGTGTATGACTTTCTCCACCATGTGGCTGATGCAATGGATCAAATGAATGCCACAATGGAATGGGCAGCTTCTGTGATTGAATATCTGCTGGTAGGGGCACAGCATTCATGTGGCCGAAGGGCCACAGAATCACTTGGTGTTAGCCAATGTGGCCATTCCTGATTCCACTCCTGTAGTGGCACTACTTCCAGTGCTTTGTCAGTGGTCAAAGTGTCCACACCCAGACGTAGTAGGCCTCAGGGACCTGAATGTAGTCATGAGGAGAGCTTGTCCAGCAGGTGTCATTCATGTTCAGGTAGAACCATGACATCTGACCATGGGCAGTGTGTGTCAGTGCAACTCTTGGCAGAACCAGTTTTCGCAGCTAGGATTGACGATGATGAAGTTGTTCCTCTACCATGCATGGCTCACACCTGTCCAACATGTAAGAATGCAGTGCTCACACAAAGCATGGCTGTGTTCATGCAGACACTCACACACATATTTCACGTAGAGGGCCCATACAGACATCTACATACTAACTACATGAAGCATTAATGATAGTTGCAGGTCATTCTGTCTCAGTGGTCATTTGATATCATCAACATTTCTAACTGACTGTGTTTCTTATTTGTGCGCACACTCACTACTTTGGGGTTAGCCTTGGCCTCCTGCCCCCCCATACAAATGATGATATTTTGTGCCTCACCTTGTTTCCATCTTTTTGATTCAGAGTTACATGTGTATATTGGCTGATGTACAGGGTGGAAAGCAAAATGAATAGTTAGGATATATTATTTGAAAAATGTTTATGATTTATTACAGTATTTTAGTTTTGTGATTCCTACCTTGAAATTATTAATATGGCAGCCATGCTTATTGCTTTACTTGTGAGAATGTAGGGATAAGCAGAGTTTGGAATGATTTTTCTATATTGGGTATTTTAAATGCATGAGTAGTAGTAATATATAATATTTATAATGATAAACTGCAGAAATTTATATTACATAAGTCAGTCATGTCACATATCAGTGTCATTGCTGGACAACTCACACACATTCTACTTAGGTATATTTTCAAGTAACAGTATGCAGGTATCTACCATGCATTCATGTTCTTACAATTTTTTTTTTTTTGCTTTTACAGGTTCATCACTTACCTTGATAGTCTTACAGTTACATTTGCTATTATTCGGGTCTGCCTCTGTCTGACATTAGCAGTACACAACCATTACATGGGTAAGTAAAGGTTGTGAATGTTGCCTGGCATCAATTTTACTGTATGCATGTGCATAAGAAGAAAGGTGTACCTCTTAGGTGGTTATCATGCATGTAATCCATTGCCTTTTGGCCAGGTTGTGGGCATATTGTGCATACCTACATCTACCTACAACCACAGCAGGTGGTGGTTCCACTGTCCTAGTGTGGCTGTGGTAACCTTGCCAGTGGTAATAGAATGTTTTCTCTTAGCCCTTGGTGTTCCTGTTGCAGCTGTGATCATACTCCAGAGCACCCCCTGATGTATTTAGGCACTGAAACCACAACTTCATCAGCCGAGACATATGCTTTATGATGTTTCTTGTTTGAGCATGTGTCTCATTATAGTGTTCCAACATGGGTGTGTGCATTTCTGATGGGTATCATCAGCCATGGTTTGAGTGCATACCCTCCCTTCCCCAGTAAATGGCCTTGTGAGATATCATCCCAGGAAAACCTCTGGACGAGCTGTGAATTGTTCCAGATATGGATGTCCTGCTAATTGCTGTGGATGCCAGCACACAAATTTAGGAAGATTCTATTAGTATTACACATGACCTGGCAGTTAATGGAACGGAATCCCTTTCTGTTAATGTAAACCCTTCCCTGTTCCCTGAGTGGTGCTTTGATCTCAATATGCGTTCAGTTTATGGCACCCTACACATCAGTAAAATGTGCTATGGGGTAGAAATCCAGCTCTGTCCTTGGGGTTATGGAAGAAATATATGTAGTCACTGGTATGCTGTAGCATAGCATTCAGGAACTGGTGCAGGATCCTGGATGTTGATGCCTGTGACACCTCCAGCATAGCCCCTATGGGTCTTTGAAATGTTCCTGTAGCTAATATTGTAAGGATTACTCATACCTTTGTCCCCACAGGTATTGGTTCCCCTTAATTTGTCCTTGCTCTCAGGTGAGGACAACAGAGGTTGCAGAGTTCTTGCCATGTGTGTCTATCCACCATATACCGCCTGCCATGTGTGTCTATCCACCATATAGCACTCTACCATTTCCACCTCATGCAGATCATGAAAAGTTAAACAAGATCTAAATACCCTTCTCCTCCTTGCCCGAGATCTATCAGCAGCAACAGCAGAAGCAAAGACTTGTGTCTGTTGCACAAGAGCAGCAGCACCCCCTAGCATTCTTTCCCTCCAGTATAGTTTCCATGGCTGTATCCCAATAAGTTTCAGAATACAAGTCAGAAGGCTAGACTAAGTGTACACGATTGCTTTACAGCTTGTGGAATAGCTCTGCCATCTTGGAATGTTTTTTTTGCATACAATTTATCTGATTATGCGATAATTATAATGTCATGATGTTTACTGTATTTGCATGTGTACAGCTGCTTACTTCATAGGTTCATAGGTAGGTACTAGGCTATTAGCCCTAGGGTCTACATAAGCCTAGCCAAAAAGGTACCCTAGATTTCACCACCCAAGAAAATTATTTTCCTGTGCCCCTGTCGAGCAGAGCCACAGAAGTGATCCCTGGGGTAAATTTCCTATTTCCCATCCAATTATTAAGATTTTTCTTGAAGAGTGCTAATGGGGAGCTCTGTTTGACATAGATAGGTAGTCTGTTCTAGAGTATGGGAAGTCTCTGGGACAGGTATATATCCCTCCAGCATGTTCTGCTTATTGTGGTGACAAGATTTAGGTCTCTAGAGCGTGTAGCTTGGAGGGATTGGGATTTCTTTAAGTGGAGCATGTCCAACAGCTCTGGGCTTGACATAGCTTTGTGTGTTAGGCAGAGATCGCCTCTGAGTAGGTGATATGCTATGGAGTAAAGCTGGAGTTTTTTGAGACGGTTTGCGTAGGGCATCTGTTTGAAGCCAGTAATCCTCTTTGTGAGGTATTTCTGTGGCCTTTCCAGTTGCTGTAGATGTCTTGTGAGGTACATACCAAAAGGGGCATTGCACTCTATAATGGGTCTATGAGTCATGGGTGATGAGTAGAGGGGAACAATGACCTCATTTTTTTCTGGATGAGAAACCTTTTGTGATGAGGAGAGCCACATAGAAGGATTTCCTGACCACTGTGGTGATGTGATTATCAAATTAGAGATTACTGTCCACCTGTGTCCCAAGGTCTCATCACACTTTTGGCGTTAAGTAGACTACCACTTATGTGGTAGTTCATGGCTACAGAGTTTTTACCAAAGAGGATGACTATACACTTTTTGGCATTGAGCTTCAGGCCATGGCTTACTGAATACAAATCAGCATGCTGTCATGTGTTCATCATGCCACAGTGCACACATGGGTTTTGCAAGCCTTGTAGGGTTTATTGAATCCTGCCTCATGTCTATTTATGGTGGTAAATATCTTTGTAAGGCTTACAGAGATTGTAAATAGTTGTCATACAATGCTTATAGTGTATGTTGATCTGGCCAAAGCCTTCAACAACAGTCTCCATGCTAGAATCATATAACGCTAAATGCTTCAAAAATCAACCCATTTGTGCTGAGATGGATAGTAAACTGGCTAATTGAGTGAACCCACACCCTGGGAGTTGTATGTGCCTCATCAGAAAATCTGAGTGTGACCAGCTGCATCCCTCAGTGCTCGGTGCTGAGAACTCTCCTTGGTATTAGCTGTCAGGTCTTCAAGCAAATTTCTAATAACTCTCTGGCTAACAAAGACTGCAGATGATTGCAAACTTGGGGTTATTGTTAAATCACCCTATGATGCCCAAAACTTCCAGAATGATCACTCCCTAGTAAGCTCTCGCTGCACTAAAATAGGCTCAAACTAAACAATAACAAGTGTAGTATCATCTGTTTTAGTAGACATCCTACCATTTATGATACTGTTTAGACAACACACCTCTACAAAACAAAAATGTAGTCAGGGACCTCTGTTTTGAACATAATGTGACAGTGGTTGTCAGGAAATCTTTTTATTCATCCCAGTTAATTGATAAAGGAATATCAAGGTCTAAACAGGTAATCATTCCTTTATGCTCAGCAATGATGAGGCAAATTAGTCAATACAATGTCCTCTTTAGGGCGTATCTCTCTAAACATATCAAACAATTAGAAACACCTCAAATGTTCCTAATAAAAAAGATCACAAGCCCAATGGTCTTGAGCTATCAAGAGGAGCTGGAAGCACTACCCTTTAGTCAGTGTCTTATAGACTTCTGAGCAGAGATATCTGTCTAATTTCCTGCACCATTAGAATCCTTATTGTCCTGGTCTCCCTGTGTATCTGCAAATTAAAATATCTCCACCTGTACTAGAAACACAATGTTAACATTTTACCAAAAGATAAATACAGCATGTTGGGAGGGGGGCATTTATAACCCAGCACTTCCTAAATCAATGGAATAAACTTCCTTTGCATGTTAAGCAGTGTGACTCACTGTCTCTTCATAGGTTAATATGAGAGTACTAGGCTAATGGTTTAAGAACCCTTACAAGCCTAGCCAGTATAACCCAATTTTACCCAATATATATTCCCTAGGGGCAAGAGGATGACATGGATTTGTACCTTACAGACTGCCCCTGCCCATAAGGGACACAGGCACTGCACCAGGGATGAATTTGTGATTCCCCACCCTTTGATCCAAATTGTGTATGAAGACAGCCAGGAAAGCGCTTTGCTTAATGTGAGTAGGATGCCTGTTTCAAAGAAGGGGCAGTCTCTGAGATACATATCTGTCTCTCCAGCATGCGTTGTTATGAGTCACTGACTAAGTATAGATACTTAGATCTGGTGAACCTCATTATGTTTGACTTGCAGATGTGTAGCAACTCCATCAGAGCTGGAGCTGTGAGTGCCTTGTAGGTCAGGTATAGATCATCCCTTACTAGTCAGTCAGTAGGAAACAGAGTAGAGCGTAGGGCTTTTAGTCTATCTGCATAGGACATGTTGTTTATACCCTGTATTTTCTTTGTAAGGAACCTCTGAGGTCACTCCAGCTACTGTATTTGCCAAGCCAAGTACATGCCAAATGGGGCACTGTACTCAATTTTTGGTCTAATGAGGGATAAGTACAGAAGGACTATAATTGCCTTAGATCTGGATGCCATACCTTTACTTACATTTTGTGCCACATAGAAGGTACTGATGGTGTCCGCAATCTCTTTAGGAGTGCTTAAGGAGAGACCTGAAGGGGTTGGTGTCTTGGAGTTGCCTGGGTGTAAAAGTCTATTAATAGCTGACCAGAACATTTGTGGGGTTTGTTGATGCTTGTCTTGGGGTTTAAAGTACTAGTTTTTTTATCAAGGAGTATTGATTTTTTGTGGCATTTCTACAGTATTTGTAGTTCTGGTGACTGGTTCGGTTTTTAGTGTTTCTTCATTTAGACCAGATCTTATTTCTTAACAGGATTTTGTGTCTCGTCTCTTTAGAGAGCCATGGTGCTGCTTTACTTCTGGTTCTTATGGATCGACTAGGGGCATGGTATTCTAGTATTTGTAAGAATTTGGAGTTAAAATAGGATACTGCTTCCTCAAGGGAGAGTTGTTTTAAGGGAGACCAGTCACAGGTTTGTAGCTCAGCTTGGAAACTTATAGCTAGATCATCATCATCTTCTTTCGGCAGTTCCCATTAGGGGTCACCTCAGCAGATCATCTATTTCCATTTCTTCCTGTCCTCTGCATCATGCTCTTTCACACCAACCACCTGCATGTCCTCTCTCACCACATCCATAAAACTTATCTTAGGCTTTCCTCTTTTCCTCTTACCTGGCAGCTCCATTCTTAACATCCTTTTCCCAATATACCCAGCATTCCTCCACAGCACATGTCCAAACCAATGCAATCTCGCCTCTCCTGCTTTGTCTCCAAACTGTCCAACCTGAGCTGACCCTCTAATATACTGATTCCTAATCCTGTCCATCCTAGACACACCCAGTGCAAATCTTAACATCTTTAACTCTGCCACATCCAGCTCTGATTCCTGCCTTTTTGTCAATGCCACCATCTCCAACCCATATAATATAGCTGGTCTCATTACCCTCTTGCAGACCTTCCCTTTCACTCTTACTGGTACTCGTCTGTCACAAATCACTCCTGACACTCTTCTCCACACATTTCACCCTGCCTGTACTCTTTTCTTCACCTCTCTTCCACACTCACCATTACTCTGAACTGTTGATCCCAAGTATTTAAACTCATCCACCTTTACCAAATCTACTCCCTGCATCCTCACCATTCCTCTACTCTCCCTCTCATTTACACACATATATTCTGTTTTAGCCCTGCTGACCTTCATTCCTCTGCTCTCTAGAGCATATCTCTACCTTTCCAGGGTCTCCTCAAACTGGTCCCTACTCTTACTACATATCACAATGTCATCTGCAAACATCATAGTCATGGGGCCTCCTGTCTGATCTCATCTATCAACCTGTCCATCACCACTGCAAATAAGAAAGGACTCAGAGCTGATCCTTGATGTAATCCCACCTCCACCTTAAAAGTATCTGTCACTCCCACTGCAGTCCTCACCAATGTCACACTACCCTCGTACATATCCTGTACCACTCTTACATACTTCTCTGCCACTCCCGACTTCCTCATACAATACCACAACTCCTCTCTAGGCACCCTGTCATATGCTTTCTCTAAGTCCACAAAGACACAATGCAACTCCTTCTGACCTTCTCTGTATTTCTCCAACAACAACCTCAGAGCAAACATTGCATCTGCAGTGCTCTTTCAAGGCATGAAACCATACTGCTGATCACTAATCATCACCTCCCTTCTTAAGCTTCCCCTACTCTTCCCCATAACTTCAAGCTGTGACTGATCAATTTTATCCCTCTGTAGTTACTGCAGCTCTGCACATCACCCTTATTCTTAAAGATAGATACCAAAACACTTTTTCTCCACTCTTCAGGCATCCTCTGACTTTCCAAAATTTCATTAAATAATCTGGTTAAAAATTTTACTGCCATTTCTCCTAAGCACTTCCATGCTTCCACTGGTATGTCATCTGGGCCAACAGCCTTTCCATTCTTCATCCTCTTCATAGCTGTCCTTACTTCCTCCTTGCTAATCTGTTTCACTTCCTGATTCACTATCCCCACATCATCCAACCTACTCTCTCTCTCTCTCATTTTCTTCATTCATCAGCCCTTCAAAGTACTCTTTCCATCTACTCAACACACTCTCCTCACTTGTGAGTACGTTTCCCTCGATATCCTTTATCACCCTTACCTTCTGCACATCTTTCCCAGCTCTGTCCCTCTGTCTAGAAAATTGGCACAGGTCCTTTTCTCCCTGTTTAGTGTCCAATCTCTCATACAACTCTCCATATGCCTTATCCTTAGTCTTCGCCACCTCTCTCTTTGCCATGCGCCTCATCTCCTTATACTCATGTCTACTTTCTTCATCTCTTTGACAATCCCACTTCTTCACCAGCCTCTTCCTCTCTATACTCTCCTGTACTTCCTCATTCCACCACCAGGTCTCCTTGTCCTCCCTCCTCTGTCCAGATGTCACACCAAGCACCTTTCTAGCAGTCTCCCTTACTAGCTCTGCTGTAGTTACCCAGCTATTCGGTAACTCTTCACTGCCTCCCAATGCCTGTCTTAACTCTTCCCTGAACTCCACCTCACAATCACCCTTTTTTAACTTCCACCATTTAATCCTTGGCACTGCTTTCACACTCCTCCTCCTCTTCTTGATCATCAACATCATCCTACAGACCACCATTCTATGCTGCTTAACTACACTTTCCCCTGTCACCACTTTACAGTCTCCAATCTCCTTCAGACTAGCCCTCCTACATAGGATATAATCCACCTGTGTGCATCTTCCTCCACTCTTGTACATCACCCTATGCTACTCCCTCTT
Organism: Protopterus annectens; assembly: GCF_019279795.1. Classification (NCBI taxonomy): domain Eukaryota; kingdom Metazoa; phylum Chordata; order Ceratodontiformes; family Protopteridae; genus Protopterus; species Protopterus annectens. Next base: position 813,706,071 of record NC_056732.1, read on the forward strand.
CTTAAAATACATATTCACCACATGTCCATCCTTTTCGCAAAATCCACAATCTGACCTTCTGCATTCGTCTCCTTAACACCATACCTACCCATCACTTCCTCATCCCCTCTGTTCACTTCACCAATATGCCCATTGACGTCCACTCCAATCGTTAGTCTCTCAACCTTGGGTACACTCACCACCACTTCATCCAACTCACTCCAAAATTTTTCTTTCTCATCCATCGCACACCCAATTTGTGGAGCATATGCACTAACAACATTCATCATTACACCATCAATTTCAAGCTTCATAAACATCACTCTATCAGACACTCTCTTGACCTCCAAAACACTCTTGGCATACTGTTTATTTAGGATAACCACTACCCTATTTCTCCTGCCATCCACACCATGATAGAACAATTTGAACCCACCTCCTATACACCTGGCCTTACACCCCTTCCATCTGGTCTCTTGCACGCACAATATATCAACCTTTCTTCTCTCCATCATATCAGCTAGCTCTCTCCCTATACCAGTCATACTGCCAACATTCAAAGTTCCTACCCTCACTACTACACTCCTAACGTTCCTCCTCTCTTCCTGCCTTCAGGCATGCCTTCCCCCTCCTCTTCTCCTTCAGCCAACAGTAGCCCAATTTCCACCTAGCTTGGAAACTTACAGCATTAAAGTGTTTTTGTTTTGTGTAGTTTTAAGGATGGTTTGGTTAGGGATGAAGGTTTTTTGCCTAATTATATAAGTAAGGAAGTGGTTGTTAATATCATCAGGAAGGGTATCTGCTATATAAGCGAGGGGATGCTTTTTTACTAGGAGCCAATCTAAGGTACTCTCTTTGCTACTGGGTTTATGGATTCTGGTTGGGATGGTGATAATTTGAGAGAAGCCATACAGGTTTATATGGACTGAAGGTTTGTTAGAGGTACAGCAATTTCAGTCTATATTGAAGTCACCAAGTACTATAGTTTCTTGAGGGAGGGAAGAAGAGAGCCAGCAGAGGATATTTTCAAGGGTGTTGATGTTATTGTCTGGAGTTAGGTAGGAGCAAATTATGTAAATAGATTTGCTGGTATTGACCTGAAGTTTAGTGATAAGGATTTCTACATTATTATCTAAAGGTATTTGTAAGTCTACTGCAGACACATTTAGCTCAGATTTATACAGAATTGCTAACCCACCACCCTTTTTGGTTGTATGGTCTAATCTTATTATATTATAAACTAGTGGGATGACTTCTTTGTCCTGTGTTCCTGGTTTGAGCCAAGTTTCTGTTAGACATAGGACATCAAAGGAATGTGTGTCAAGTAGAGCATGAAGTTGGCAAATTTTATTTTTTAAGCTCTGTATGCTAAGATGAGCTATGAGTAAGGAGATTGCAGTTTTAGTGAGGGTAATTAGGGTGGTAGGATGGGGTTGGTGGGGATATAGTAGGGTGTTGTTGTTAGTTCCTGGGTTGGGATGAATATCACCATGAAGTACTGGGTGTTGTTGAAAAGTAAATGAGAGCTTAAGGAGTTTGCAGAGAATATAGTGTGATTTTCTGGTTTGTTGGAAAGTAATATGGGCTAGCCTATGATATTTTGTGGAGAGGTAGGTTGAGGTAGAGGTGATGTTAGCAAGGCTCAGGCAGTAGGTTGATTGAAAGGTGATGTTTATTTTAGTGGATGAAGGGATCCAGTGCAGTGTAAGTTTTCATACAAGGCAAGAATAAATGGTATGAGTGGAATGTGTGTTGCCGCAAGAAAGAGGAACAGGTTTGTAAGTTTAGGCTGCTGTGATGAGGGCATGGTAGGAAAAATAATAGTGTGAGGTCAGAAATAGGGTTGCTTAATGACCTAAATAGGAGAAAGATGTATAGTAGACAAGTAGTATCAAGAGTAGTGAGAGTATGGGTGTGTAAGTATCTACTGTTCAAGGGAATGTAATGAGGTAACTGGATAATTAGGGAAGGGGAGTGTCCTTTGATTTATAAATGTAGGAGCATTGGGGGAGGGTGAAATTTGGGGGTAGGGTAGGGGAGCGAAGTGAGCCCGCAGGGCGAATGGAGCGGGTAGAGTCAGGTAGTAAAAGAAATGTCAAGGAAAACAATCAGTAAGAGTGAGAATTCAGAAGGAATGTTTGTAGAGTTGTGGAGTAAAGTATAAAGGCTTTCAGTGATGGACTTGGGATGTCAGAGGAGTGCAGAGTGAAATAAAATCTAGAGGGACACAAATTAAAGAGAGAGATTAGAAATCAGAAAAAGGCTGGGCACTCAAATAGGTAGAAGCAGGTAATGAGTGGAAAAGGATAATTAGGATCTGAAAGCTAAGAGTATAGCATGACCTGGTGGCCAGACACTTAATGGCAGCAGGAGAGATACAAAAATGATCCCCGAAAGGGGATATCAGGCTAGGGTAATGGAGGGAGAAATCTTGGTTGGGAATTTGGGGGGGGGGCAGAGAGGTAGGGTTAAGTTGAAACTAGAGGAGCTAAAGGTTAAGTTAATGCTAGAAAGGAGGAGATGTGGCTGCTGGCTAACCTGGTAGGGAAGGTTGATTATCCTAACACTGGTATTCTAATATATATAGTAATAATAAGCAAAAGCACCATTACAGGACATACTTTCACTGTTTTTCTTTCAGGGGAAATTAACTCTCAGAGAGCAGATAGGCTATGGTAGTATTCAGGACTATGATTCTTTGTCATCCAAGCAGGGCACTTCAGGGTAGGCTAGTGCAGGGACAGGCAGGAACACAAAGCTGATACATGTAGAGAAGACAGAAAAAACACAGTAGTGAGGCTAACAGAACAGGAATTGCAGTAAGAAAAACATTTTTACATATAGTAGCTACTTACAGATACTAATGTATTTCTATGTTATAGCATGTAACAGACTGGGTAGGGAAATTAAGAAATTATACACATATTAATATTGTTGGTATAGCTAGTGGAAAAAATGTAATGTCAGCTTGTTCATTTTTCTATGCTCTAGATAACCTAATACAGCAGCTTTCTTAAGGCAGTAAAACAGGTACACCCTTTAAGCGCATTAGAATACTAGCTGTGCAATGGGCATGTTGATGAAGGGAACAGAGGGGATGAGGAAGTGATGGGTAGGTATGGTGTTAAGCAAAGGAATGCAGAAGGTCAGATGGTAGTGGATTTTGCAAAAATTATGGACATGGCTGTGGTGAATACGTATTTTAACAAGAGGGAGGAGCATAGGGTGGCATACAAGAGTGGAGGAAGATGCACACAGGTGGATTATATCTTATGTAAAATGGCCAGTCTGAAGGAGACTAGAGACTGTAAAGTGGTGGGAGGTGTGGGAGGGGAAAGTGTAGTTAGGCAGCATAGGATGGTGGTTTGTAGCATGACATTTGTGATCAAGAAGAGGAGGATGAGTGTGAGGGCAGCACTAAGGATCAAATGGTGGAAATTGAAAAAGGGTAATTGTGAGGTGGAGTTCAGGGAAGAGTTAAGACAGGCACTGGGAGGCAGTGAAGATTTACAGAATAGCTGGGTAACTACAGCAGAGCTAGTAAGGGAAACTGCTAGAAAGGTGCTTGGTGTGACATCTGGACAGAGGAAGGAGGACAAGGAGACCTGGTGGTGGAATGAGGAAGAGGCTGGCGAAGAAGAAGTGGGATTGTCAAAGAGATGAAGAAAGTAGACATGAGTATAAGGAGATGAGGTGCATGGCAAAGAGAGAGGAGGTGTAGGCTAAGAATAAGGCATATGAAGAGTTGTATGAAAGGTTGGACACTAAGGAGAGAAGAGAAAAGGACCTATACAGACTGGCTAGGCAGAGGGACCGAGCTAGTGAAGATGTGCAGCAGGTAAGGGTGATAAAGGATAATGAGGGAAACGTACTCACAAGTGAGGAGAGTGTATTGAGCAGATGGAAAGAGTACTTTGAGCGGCTGATGAATGAAGAGAATGAGAGGGAGAGAAGGTTGGATGATGTGCAGATAGTGAATCATGAAGTGCAGTGGATTAACAAGGAGGAAGTAAGGATAGCTATGAAGAGGATGAAGAATGGAAAGGCTGTTGGTCCAAATGACATACCTGTGGAAGCATGGAGGTGTTTAGGTGAAATGGCAGTGGAGTTTTTAACTGGATTCTTTAATGAAATCTTGGAAAGTGAGAGGATGCCTGAGGAATGGAGAAAAAGTGTTATGGTACCGATTTTTAAACATAAGGGTGATGTGCAGAGCTGCAGTAACTACAGAGGGATTAAACTGATGAGTCACAGCATGAAGTTATGGGAAAGAGTAGTGGAGGCTAGGTTAAGAAGGGAGGTGATGATTAGTGATCAGCAGTATGGTTTCATGCCAGGAAAGAGCACTACAGATGTGATGTTTGCTCTGACAGTGTTGATGGAGAAGTACAGTGAAGGTCAGAAGGAGTTGCACTGTGTCTTTGTGGACTTAGAGAAAGCATATGACAGGGTGCCTAGAGAGGAGTTGTGGTATTGTATGATGAAGTCGGGAGTATCAGAGAAGTATGTAACAGTGGTACAAGATGTGTACAAGGGTAGTGTGACAGTGGTGAGGTCTGCGGTGGGAGTGTCGGATGCGTTTAAGGTGGAGGTGGGATTACATCAAGGATCAGCTCTGAGCCCTTTCTTATTTGCAATGGTGATGGACAGGTTGACAGATGAGTTCAGACAGGAGTCCCCGTGGACTATGATGTTTGCAGATGACATTGTGATCTGTAGTGAGAGTAGGGAACAGGTGGAGGAGACCTTGGAGAAGTGGAGATATGCTCTAGAGAGAAGAGGATTGAAGGTCAGCAGGACTAAGACAGAATGTATGTGTGTGAATGAGAGGGAGGATAGAGGAATGGTGAGGATGCTGGGAGTAGAGGTGGCAAAGGTAGATGAGTTTAAATACTTGGGATCAACAGTTCAGAGTAATGGGGAGTGTGGAAGAGAGGTGAAGAAGAGAGTGCAGGCAGAATGGAGGGGGTGGAGGAGAGTGTCAGGAGTGATTTGTGACAGGCGAGTACCAGTAAGAGTGAAAGGGAAGGTCTACAAGAGGGTAGTGAGACCAGCTATGTTATATGGGTTTGAGACAGTGGCATTGACAAAAAGGCAGGAGTCAGAGCTTGACGTGACAGAGTTGAAGATGTTAAGATTTGTACTGGGTGTGACGAGGATGGACAGGATTAGGAATAAGTATATTAGAGGATCAGCCCAGGTTGGAAGGTTTAGAGACAAATCCAGAGAGGCAAGATTACGTTGGTTTGGACATGTGCTGAGGAGAGATGCAGAGTATATTGGGAAAAAGATGCTAAGGATAAAGCTGCCAGGTAATAGGAAATAAGGAAGGCCTAAGATAAGGTTGATGGATGTAGTGAGAGAGGACATGCAGGTGGTTGGTGTGACAGAGCAAGATGCAGAGGACAAGAAGAAATGGAAACAGTTGATCCACAGTGGCGACTCCTAACAGGAGCAGCCAAAAGGAGAAGAACAAGAAGAGAATACTAGCTGTGTAAGTACTATAGAACACCGCTCCAGACACAATCAGCTAAGCAAGTAAGCAAACCGCATTACCTTAAACCTTAAAGCAGTTATTCTGTTCTAGTGCAAGCCTTAAGACTTAACAATTATTAAATTATAGTGCAAATAACAGAAATTATAGGGAACATGAGAGTTATTCAGTTAGAATGCCCTATAGACACATTTATACCACTTAAATTAACATTCCAAGTGAACAGAGCAATGTAAGTAGAGGTCCGCGCTAGTTTATATGGGCAGATAATGAGCAAATCACTAGATATAGCAGAGACATCAGGAAGTAAACATTTTTAAAATGGTTCAGATTAAACAGGCAGAAATGTATATTAAAAAAAAAAATCTTCAAACCCCTCCATGTGTAACACTAATTCTGTGCAGTCATTTACAGTAGAAAACTAGTGCACATATGGTTATACAGCTACTTTCAAAATATCATATTCATTCTTTGACTAAGTGTAATATTAGGCTAAACAGACAAAAATGCATTCCAATTAATGATATAAACCTACTATTTTACTCAATACAATTGCCACACTGAAAACATTAAAGCGTATAGCTTTTCAAAGGCCTCTATTAGTGTAACTGCCGTGGAACGGCTTCCAAAAGCACCACGGGCACAACGCTATAAAAGCTGAAGCAGTTTCAGGTAAAATGTAGTGCAGACACAAGTGGCTTACAATGCAAAACAGTTAATAAGGTGGATTCCAAAGCCTTTTTATTTATTTATTTTTTAAATAAGTCCTATACTGCAGTTAGCCACAAAAAGTTCCAGTACATACAGTAGATGCAACACCAGAGCCAGGGATGCACATCAGCCGGGGGTGAGACAGGAGGAATTAAAGATGACGTCCCCTTGCTTGGGGTATATTTATGTAGTAGGAGAGGAAGTTGGGGCAGTACGGGGAGGTAAGTAGGGGGAGAGTAGGAGTGAATTACAGGTATAGATCAGACATTGCAAGATGTAATGCAACAGGTCTGCTTGAAGGGGGGAAGGGATGGGGTAAGGGAGGAGAGCAGAGAAGGAAGAAATAGATCAGACAGGGGACATAGAGAGCAAGAATACACCAGTACCAGAGAAGTTAATAATGTTAAAGATATGAAGGTAAAGTACTAAAAGGATGGAAAGTAGGACAGGTGTGGGGAGGTAAAGCAGCAGGATAAGAGCCAGGTAGTAGAAAAAATGTCAAGGAAAACAATCAGTAAGAGTAAGAATTCAGAAGGTAAGTTTGTAGAGTTGTGGAGTAAAGTATAAAGGCTTTCAGGGATGGACTTGGGATGTCAGAGGAGTGCAGAGTGAAATAAAATCTAGAGGGACACTAATTAAAGAGTGAGATTAATAAGCAGAGAAAGGCTAGGCACTCAAATAGGTAGAAAATAAGAGGAAAAGGATAAATAGGGCAGAAAGCTAAGTGTATACTGCCACCTGGTGGCTGGACACTTAATGACAGCAGGAGAGATACAAAAATTATCCACTGAGGGGGATATCAGGCTAGGGTAATGGAGGGAGAAATCCTGGTTAGGAATTTGGGGGGGGGGGACAAGGAGCTAGGGTTAAGATGAAGCTAGAGGAGCTAAAGTTTAAGTCAATGCTAGAAAGGAGGAGATGTGGCTGCTGGCTAACCTGGTAGGGAAAGTTGCTTATCCTAACAGTGGTATTCTAATATATGTAGTAATAAGCAAAAGCACCATTTCAGGACATACTTTCACTGTTTTTCTTTCAGGGAAATTGACTCTCAGAGAGCAGATAAACTATGGTAGTATTCAGGACTATGATTCTGTGTCATCCAAGCAGGGCTCTTCAGGTAGGCTAGTGCAGGGACAGGCAGGAACACAAAGAGTAGATGCAACACCAGAGCCAGGGATGCACAGCAGCAGGGGACGGGGCAGGAGGAATTAAAGATGGTGTCCTTTTGCTTGGGGTATATTGTAGATAATACAGTAGGAACCCGAAGAATAGACCAATCATGCTGAGTTTACTTCTTTGGTTGTTAGGGCAACCAAGTAAATGTCACAACAGCCAAGAAATCTTCTGTCAGACAGAAGTAAATTAAGCAATATTTGATTGTGTACCTTAGTAGTACTGCAATAAAAGCAAGATTTTTTTGATTCAATGCAGTTACTTCATTTCACACACACACACACACACACACACACACACACATACACATACACGTAAACACAAAAACGTACACATATACGCACACACACACACATACTGACATTCACATGTTGTCCTCAGATCATGTATTGTCTCATATACTTAGTAAATGCATGCCCCTTTTTTCTTTCCTATCAGTAAAATTACTTTTATGATATGATTTGACTAGCTATTGATCTAATCCTCCTTGTTCACTTTAGTAAACTTGCTGCTGAGTTTCATTAATGTTTCATAATTAAAAATGTCATCAGTGTTGCCACTGACACAATGAAATCTTTGTAACAGACTTAAGGCAGTTCAGCAGTAATCTCATTATGTGCTAATAGCAGAGAAGAGATGAAAATTCTCCTGTTGTACCCTACTTCTACAAACCTTTATTTTCTTTTTTTTTCAAAATCATTTTTATTTTGTTTTCGTGATAAACATAAGCAAATGTACATATACCTAATACAATAAAACAATAAGAAAACTATTTACAATATTTACATTCATCCATGATAAACATTTTATCCATTAGAAGTTATTTGTTCAAAAGGTTTTCCAATTTTTGCCATGCTATTTTTTTTTTGAGTAAGGTTAAGAGTTCTATGACAAATGGTTTGCAGTTCTTTTTTACAAACAACTTTTGCTAAATTAATAAAATCTTTAAACATAAAATCTTGTTTACTTTTCCAATTCAAAATAATAACTGTTCTGGCAATTGCAAGAATTGACTAGAGTAACAGAATCTGAGATTTGGGTATTACATTAGGTATAGGAACACTGAATAGGATTAGTGAGTTAGAAATATGACAGTTATCAGACCATAAAGCATTTACAAAATATCTGAAGCTTTCCTGTATTGAACAACATTTCTACATTCAATGAACATATGAACCCAGTTGGCCTCTAGTAATCCTTTATTTCCACGAGGTGTATTCAGTATAACTAAATGTTTGGCAGCACTGCTAAGAATATTAAAGTCTTCTGAGTTTGTTATAGCTGTTATTAATCTGTGCTTCTGTTTTATTAGAAAATGCACTACCTTTATTGTGCCTCAGAAGCATGTACTGGTTGTTTGAAATATCATGGCTATGCATTACTAACTAAAAGTGTAGTTCTTTATTTATCACATACACTGTAAATTCCGTACAGACAAGGACCACAGAGCCCCTGTGTAATAAGTAACCGACGACTCCTTGTCAAGCAGTATTCTTTCTCCTTATATATTTCATAACAACCACTTTACAGCCAGTCCAGGCATTATTTAATGTAGCCACTGTTTTAGATTTCATGAGTATCATATGAATGAACACTATATACTGTGTGTGTGTGTGTGTGTGGGGGGGGATTTCTAACAACATCCTTGAGTGGTCCTTCTTTCTTCCATTAAAAGCTAATGCAATCAGCTTCTTAAGTGTTGCCTATTTTATAGGGCTGTTCCCTTTTGTTTGTTAATTCCTATGAGGCATTTAAATCATTTTAATATGCCCTTCACTCTGTCCTTTCTTCCAGGGCAGAGCGATTAAGTTCAGTTGTCTCTTCATCTGTCATCTGTAGCAGCACTTGTTTGTTTTCGTTCCTGTCATTACAGAAGTGGGATCTGTGCAGTTCTCTGTGGGACATGAGATATGACCAGCAGCAAGAAGAATCTGATGATACATTTAGTGAAGCAGAAGAAAGAAGGCTGCAAGAAGCTGAACAATGTACATGAATTTTGATGAGCTAAGAAGGCCTCGCCAGGACTGCTGCAAGGAACAGAGTACACAGACAACTAACATATTGTTTTAACTTGTGCAGACAGTGAGAATGAGACTGCATAGAGTGGTTTGGGTACAGAAGATGTTACATACTGATTGAAGGTTACATTCTCACAGACACAGCACTATGACAGAATGGTCCAAATGTATGTTATGAATTTATTGCAATATTATGGTCTCACAGCATATCAAAGTGTGTGCCTACCATTAGGATGGCACAGATAAATCCTGCATATGACTGAATGTAAGACAGTAGTGTGCCAGCTTACTTAGGTGCTGTATGCCATTCTACAAGCTTGGGATTTATATCACTCAGATATGGAGATTTAATGATTTGCCTTTCACAGTTTATATCAGCGATGCAAAAAAATATATATATTGCTTCTTTCACAATGGAGCAGATGGGCTGACTGAAACTGAACAGCTGACAAAGTTAGAAAAGGATATTGACAGACCATGATCGTTGAAGTCCATCTGATGACTGATTTATGAACAATCATATAATTTGAAATACGTCTTCTCAGTTTCTCATCTTAACGCTGTGCTTGCAGCTTGTTATCATCTTTCTGAGGGTGTTATGTGGTATTATTAGCCTTAAGTTTTACACTCATATTTCAGCATTCAGTCTTCTACTTGGCAACATTTCATTACTACCATCTCACAATATATACTTTTCTTTAGAACATTTGATTTTGATAAAACAAAGTTATCTTCCCATTTTTGATGATAGTCTCTCACCTCCTATTGCATATTTTACCTTTTCTATCAGGTGTCTAAACACAGACTACTATGTATGTATGCAGTCAAAGTTGAAATAACTTTGAGGATCTCCATTCCTTCTCACCTTTCCAGTCCTGCATCAGCTTGATTATAATTCTCTCTGCCATCTGCTAAGAGATATAATTTTCCCCTCTCTAATGTGGTGTATATATGCATTGAAGAAAAGTTGTATGAAAATGGAACCTTATAGAACACCACTTACAAATCCTTTTTATTTGTTTTTGTTTTCTTGTGAATTCCATGTAATAGCACCCTCAGTATCCAGTTGATCGGCATAGTTTCACCTAAGACACCATGGCAGGGTATACTTCAGTATTAGCTAACCCACATATTAATATTTTGCATGGAACTGTGTTAACTTCTTCCTAACATTGAAATAGGCTAATGAGCCTCTAGGGTTATAGATGGAGTGCCCACGGATACTATTATTGTCTAAGGTGTGATTAGCAGTCCAGATACAAAGGATTGCTCAAAACAACTACAAAGTGGATGAAGACCGGTTTGCTATTTTGAAATTTGGGGGAAGGGATACATTGCTATCTAGGGTCACCATAAATGCCTGTGAATACTAGGCAACTGAATCACAAGACCACCTATACCTTGTCAATACCCACCTTGTACCCCCTTTCTCAATGAGGGCAAAACAAATCATTCCCAGAGTAAAATTATGGATATCCATCCAATTGTCTAGATTTAATTTTAAGGATGCTAGAGTTTCACATTGTTTAACTTGTAGGGGAAATTTGTTTCAGTGTTGGTATAGGTACTGGATAGTAAATTTGTCTGCCCAGTGCATTTCACATATGTGCTGGTGGAGATTTAATTCCCTAGCTCAGGTATTAGTGGAGCTAATTGCCTTGCAAAAATATGAGAGATCAAAGAGAATGAGGTCCATAATGTCATGAAACACAAGACTTAGATCATCTCACAAGAGCCCATAAGAAACCAACTAGGAACAGTGCTTCAAGTCATTTATGGTAGATCAGGGACTTTAGGGCAATATCATGTTTGTTTAGTAAACTCCTGGGACTTTCTAGTTGTTTATTAAATCTCATCATGTATGGAATTGTGAGTGCATGTTTGTTACTGAATCTATGGTGTGTGTCTGTGCTTAATGGGGGATTGGAATTAGTAGGCATTGCAATTTAAAAAAATATCTTGTTCTTCTAATCCAATATAGGAGTGATCATTTTCTATTAAATGGTAGCAATGATCAGAACAGGTAATATGTTTACTATCAATACCTGATAGTTTAGCACAGAAGGTTCATAGTTTCATAGGTAGGTACTAGGCTATCGGCCCAAGGGCCTATGCAAGCCTAGCCAACAAGGTTCCCTGGCTTACACCACCCAAGAAAGTTATTTTCCTGTGCCACTGATGAGCAGAGACACAAACTATTACTTCCTAATAAGCCTCATGCTTTCATCCTGGCTACCTACTGTGCTATTCTGAGCAGATAGCATAACTAATTCTGGTTATCCATATACTCTCTCCCAATTTGCTAGGCTGAGTGATTTGGAGGTTCACCTGGCTCAGTAAAATTTTACTCTTAGAGGGAAAAAAACGGTGGTCACCTATTCACTTCTATGGGAATACCCGAGGTACAGGTAAGTTTAATAAAGATGTGGGAATATGAGGTGTGTTACATTATCTATTTCTGTGGATGAGGCTCCATGAATGTGTGTGAGTCTCCATGGGTGTATGCACTGAGGACCTAATTAATGGAACTGAAAGATTGTGTGTGTGTGTGTGTGTGTGTGTGTGTGTGTGTGTGTGTGTGTGTGTGTGTGTGTGTGTGTGTGTGTGTGTGTGTGTTGCCTTTGCTGACAAGAGGCATGGACCCCAAGGAAAACACTAACACATTCAGGTATGGCAATACACTGTTTGATTCAGAGACATGGTAATGTGCTAATAATCAGGACTTTCTCATTGCAGTTATATGTCTCTGAAATCATATTTTCTCTCTGTTCTTTCCATTGCATTAATTGGCCAACCCACATTGGACAATTAGTACAAATGTTGAGAATTATAGTAAATCCTTTGGATAGTATTGCTGGAGTGGTAACTAGCACATAATTTGCTTTACTTCTTATCTGGGACATAGGCCGTTGATGCTGCAGCCTTGTTTGAGGTTGTTTCTATGTATTCCATGTGAGAGATACGTATATTTACTGCTATTTTTTTTTTTGACTGGGATAATCTGTAAGATGGTTAGAGAATGCAAAATACACTTACTTTAAAATATGTACCTTGTGTGTTATTAATTCTGTATGTAGTGTATGTATGGTAGATTCTTTTGACAGATGTGTAGGATTGGACATGATAAAATCCAGTATTTGAATAGGTCTGTTACAACTGGTGTGCTGTTATTTATGACTATAGCTATGATTCATGATGTGCTGCCTTTTTGATGAGTCTGGGCTTGTCTGCATAAGTGCAACACATCTGAATGAAGAGCCAGCAGACTGTGACGAGCTGTGAAAATGATTTATTATAAAAAGCACATAGGCAAACAAACTGGTTTCGGCTTAACAAAGTTTGACAGCCTTCCTCAGTGTTTAATTTAGACCATAAAGCTCCATGCTTAAATACCTGATGGCTGTACCAATAAGCCATGTCATTGGTTAGTCAATTATATATATTCATTTAATCCAGGTGAGAACAAAGCATCTAATTTTATAATCCACTTCTTTTCTTTAGAGTCCAAAAGACTATGCCAACCTCATTGATTTGTCCTATTTCCTAATATATTATCAATAATAGTGAATCTAAAGATAGCATTGGGATGATTGATGGTATGTTTGTATAGGGTACTTGTGGGTTTCCTATTCCTAATACCACTTAGGTGTTCTGAAATACGTATACGCAGTGGTCTGGATGTCTGTCCCACGTAAAAAGCATGGCATGTGCAGGTTGCTAAATATAGGAGCCAATCTGACCCACAATTGGCAAAAAAGTTATATCATAAACCTGTCTGGTATTAATACTTGTAAATTCCTTTGTTTTGCTGACCGACTTACAATGTGTGCAATGCCCACATGACACACATCGAGTCAATAGAGCCCCAATCATGGTCCCCTGGGCGCCATCCCTGTTTGGCTGGTGACTGTGTTTATAATGGCTAAAATGGGAACTCATATTCCTACCTCTCCTGGAAAAGAATTGACATCTCTATTTTAATATAGATGCTAAAAAGTCATCTGTCCTCAAGATGTTCCAGTGTCTCTAAACTATATTTAACAGGATGTCTGTATTACGGCCATAAGTAGTCAAGAACCAAAGATTGGGTCTCTTATTAGTTGGTTTAGCTTTATACATAAACTTATCCTGTCTATCCATTTTTGATGCCCAGTTGCTTGCACTTAAGACATGGCCCATAGGATATACTCTATTGCGGAATCTGATGGTGAGGTCATCCTTATAATGTATAAAGTCCTTGGGCTCTGAGCATATCCTCTTCATCAGTAGATATTGGGACCTAGGTGTATTCTTGCATATGTGTGGAGGGTGAAAGCTGGAGGCATGGAGAAGGGAGTTGTACTGAGGATATTTCCTATATACTTGGGTAGCTAAGGTGTGATCAGCATTCCTACTAACCAGCACATCCAAAAAAGTGGTGTGCTGTGAGTGAAAAGTGGCTGTGAACTCCAAGACCCATTTATTTTCATTCAGGTAGTTAACAAACTCCCACAAATACAACTCATCACTTTTCCATACCTTCCAGCAATCGTCCAAGAATCTTCTCCAGATATCAATTTCATTTATATATATGTTATGAAGAGGGTCATATATAATAAATTCCTCCACATATGCTATAAATAAATCCACGAAGATGGGGCAAATGATGCCCCCATCACCGTCCCCTTTATTTGCCAGAAACACTGGTCCCCATAAAAGAAAACATTCTTGGTCAGGATATATTCAGTGAGCCTTATAATAAACGTATTCATACCCGGTCTATATAGTTCAGACTTCCTAAGCCAATAATCAAGGGCCTCCAAACCCTCCCAATAAGGTATATTTGTATAAAGAGCGGATACATCCAAGATACAAAGTAACCAGCCCGGTTCTAATTGGTTGTCAGCAATAATTTGGAGGAATTCAGTGGTGTCACGAAGTCTAGATCTTACCCATTGTAATAGGGGCTTAAGCTTTAAATATAAATATTGTGATAGGGGTTCAGTAATTGATCCCCTTCCTGAAACAATGGGTCTTCCAGGAGGATGCTGTGCATCCTTATGAATTTTTGGGAGAAAATAAATGTATTGGCTAGAGGGGTCTTGTATAATTAGATGTTTATATTCTTGTTCAGAAATAATGCCTTCTTCCATAGCCTCCATCAGAAAAGCCTTAATTTCTCCACTAAATTTGTAGGAGGGATCCAAAGGCATCTTCATATAATACCTTGCATCTCCCAACTGCCTCAGAGCCTCATTGTTGTATTGTTCCCAATTCATGATCACCACTGCTCTCCCCTTGTCTGCAGCCAATATAACCAGGTCTTTGTTGTTGTTAACCAAACCCATTAGAGCCTTTTGTTCCATCTTTGAGAGATTATTGGTTTTCAGTATGGTTTCCTTGTAGTTGTAATGCAGGTCTTTAAGAACTGATGTCTGAAACATATGTACATAAGGGTGCATGGGCGGATTAAACTTAGATTTCTGATACAAAAATTCTGCCTGCTTGCCATCACCATCTGAATCCTTAAAAAAACTTCTTAAGTTTAGCAACCTGCAGAAAGCCATCACATCTTGTGCCAACTGATCTTCTAGTACAAAAAAAAACAGGGATACAATTTAGTCCTTTGTTTAGTATCTTTATTTCAATATTCGGCAACTGTACATTGGAAATATTTAAAACATTGTTCAACACAGTTATGTCCGGGTCATAAGTTCCATTAGTGTCTCCATCTGGCTTGTTTTTCCTATGTTTTCTAACCCCCTAACCTGCCTTGATCTAAAGGGTGGGCCCTCTTAGATAGGGGTGAGTCCCCCTGGTGCTGTATATAAAGATAAGTGTTGGATGATGTTTCATCCCCTGATGTTTCATTATTGGAGCTAAAGGAACTTGGCCATTTTAAAATGGATCTGTGTCTCTTACATTTACCCCCCCCCCCCATTCTGGTGGTTTCATTAAACCTAACCTGTTTGTTCACATTAGAAAACTAGGTTCCCCTCTCATAATCTGCGATGTCCCTTTGGTATTTTTTAACCTTTTTTGCTTTCAGGTATTGTTCAAGATTCATCAGGTCCTTGGATAATTTATCTATACATGTTTGATATACAGGTTCCCCCTGAAATGATTGAGCTGTTTCACACAACTTCACAAGTTCTACCATTTCAGACTCAATTTTCCTTTCATAATAATCCAGTAATACCTTAACAAAACCCATGGAGGCCTGTTGTTGGGTTTTGGCCCATTCCTCCATTAATTCCACATCAATTTTGGCCACCAAGGGTTGTAAACGAACCCTCAAACCTCTAGAACCAAATTATTGGCTATATAAGCCTTGAAAAGTTTGGCATGTCAAACATTGGTCCTTAAGGTACACATAGATTTGGTTAAATGTTGGAAATTATTTTCACAACCCAGAGCCCCAGCATTTAAGGAGGATCCCTGACAATGTTGTCATCACTGCCCACACCAAAAGCACACAGGTCATCTTTATCCGCAGATAATCCCTTTAACAATTTAGTTATTTCCATGATGAAAAATGACCAATCAGGAACAGTCAATAACCAGTGTAAAGTATGGATGTTTCTGATGTGAATATAACCAAAAAGTATATAGAAATATATTTGTAGATAATAGCTAGCGTGTTGACATATTGGGAAGATACCTATGTTTTGAATAATACCATTTTTGATGACCACATTCAGTACTATAGCCGTTTTCTTTATGATATTTTTGTTGTATGGAGAGGATCTACTACTGTGTTGAGTGAATTTATCAGTTATTTGAATGGTACCACTGATTTCCTTGAATTTGAAGGTACACACTCATACACTAAGACTGAATTCCTTGATGTTCAGCTGACAAAAGGATCTAATGGGATAGAAACAGTTATGTTTAGAAAGCCCTGTTGGAGAAATAGCCTTCTACATCGCACCAGCATGCACCCTAAGCATGTTCATTCAAATATTATCGCTAATCAGGTCCTCAGGACCTTTAAACTTACCACAGGTGAAGAAGCCTATGCTCAACAAAAAGAAAGAATATCTCATAACTTTATATCTAGAGGATATGATAAGGAAATTGTACAGGCCACCATAGCGTCAAGTGATAAGTTAAGGGAAAGCAAAGGTAGACCATTCTTCCATGGAAAAAAGGAAATAAGTAATCCAGGAAGAGACAAGCAACAGGTTGAGAGAAATAGACTTATCATTCCCTTCACAAATAGGAACTGCCAGATTAGAAAGATAATAGAGAGAAATTGGAAGATTTTAGCTATGGATGAACGAATTATGAATATAGTGGAAGACAAACCAAGAATAGCATACAGGAATATGAAATCACTTAAAAGGCTGTTATGCTATGAGAAGACAGATGCAGGGTTCCTACAGTCTTGTAGAGAAGGCACTTTCCCTTGCCGGACATGCCATCAATGCCAGTACATAGCAGCTGATAATGTTTTCATACATCCACACACAGGACGTAGATATACATTCAAATGCTATGCTGATTGCAGGACCAGGGATGTTGTATACCTAGCACAGTGTCAATTATGTGGGAAATACTATGTGGGGAAAACTAATAGAACCCTCTGTGAACGTATAAAAGAACATCTCTATGCGATTAATAGAGAAAACACATCCAATGCTTTAGCACGTCATATATTAGAAAAAGGGCTTCAACATTGTTTTAAATTTAGAGTCCTAGAATTAGTGAGAAGGACTAGTAGATTAGGTAACATCAAGAATCATACCGAAGAGATAGAAAATAAATGGATTATCAGGCTGCAGGCACACTATTATGGGCTGAATGAGAAGACAAGTTTAAAACCATTTCTGGCAGCCAAGCCATTTAAACATTGAAATATACATATATATATACATATATATTTTTATAAAAAGCAAATGCATTTTTATGTCATTATAGGAAATTGAGAAATGTTTTTAATATTTATTTTTAATATTTGTGTTTATCTTTATATTTATGCTTATGATTATATGCTGTTTATTCTGTTAGACACTAGTTGGTGAACTATGTGTACTGTAGTTATAGTCACTTGAACTTGTACTATCAATTAAGAGGTTAACAAGTTTCAGGTGAATGAGTATGCTATAAATAGATTGAGTTTCACTGGCATGTCATTGAAGTCTGAGGAAGCATCATTACAACGTGAAAGCGCTTACTGTTTTGTGCACATCTTTTAATAAAGAAATTGTTTGGAATTTGTTGGACTGTTTTCTGCTTGGCCATTGTTATACCCTTGGATTTGCTCTACATTTTTGGACTCACTTCTTTACAAGGGTATTTTACTTGTCAGGAAGGTTTGTTTGTTTTTCTTGGATTTGGTGTTTTCTCCTTCCGACAAGACATGGCCGATGAATTGAGAGTGGAGGAAGATCCCCTAAAGCTACAACCCAATAGGCCATCCCATTTA
The DNA here is from genome assembly GCF_019279795.1 of Protopterus annectens. Classification (NCBI taxonomy): domain Eukaryota; kingdom Metazoa; phylum Chordata; order Ceratodontiformes; family Protopteridae; genus Protopterus; species Protopterus annectens. Next base: position 813,723,853 of record NC_056732.1, read on the forward strand.
AATGGCTTCATATAAATGAGTGATAATCCGCTGTTAAAACTGACTAAAACAGACTTGTCAAATAATGAAATGGCCAATACTTATCATGAACATAATACAGAGGTTATTTTAATCACAAGGCGTCTAGAAAACAAGTTAAGTAAGCTAAGGAATGTTCAATGGCAAAGATCGCATATGGAAGCTTGTTTAAGCTTCCGACTTATACCCAGAGGGCTGAGGGTTCTGAAGATGCCCACGTTTGGGACATCCCATCCTGAACTACTATCCAGATGGCAGAGGCTTAACCTTGAAACTAGCTTTGGGTATGTAAAAATACTAATTGCACAATATGATTTAGTACAAGAAGCTCTTACAGCTGAGATTACTGCTATAGAAAAGGAGCTAGTCAATTTACTAAGTGAACATGAATTAAACATCCTATATGATGATCTCAAATCTACATTATCCTCTATTGATAATAAGTCCCTTCAGGACAAAAAAAGAAAGTTGGAAAGAGATTATATAGATTTTCAAAAGGGTCAAGTCTTTTCTTGGCCAAGAGCAAATACGAACACTCGTTCACGCCAAGGTTTGGACACTGTCAAGCAGAGAGGAAGTTCTGTATCTGATAAGGGAATGCTAGGAGCACAGAGTACCACCTCCATAGTGACGTCACTACAGGATCCTGGCGTTGAGCTTCCTGCATCTGTGAATACAGACATGGGTGCAACTACAATGAAGAGGCAAGTTGGAACCAACAATAAGCAGGTCACCGTGGAAGCGATAGTACACTCCAACAGTGAAAACAACGTTTTGCCCAAGGGCAATTTGGCTCGAGCACAGTCAGCTAACAATCGAGAGGTACGGCGGAAGTCACCAGCTGTCAGCCCCACGGCAGGAGAGATAGAGAGTGAGGTTTTCGTTCAGATGGATACTTTTCCATCTTTTCCACTTCCTTTCCAGCCAGTGGAAAGAAGAACATGGCCCACACCGAACACCACAAGAAAACAGAAAGGAACAGAAGAAACCTACAAGCTACAGAGGAAAGCATTGAGGTTGATCAACAAGGCCTCGTCGTAAACATCTCTAGGTATGAACTTAATGAATATGAAAGATCAATCTTAAATAAGGGGTTGAATTTTATACCCTCTGGTTATTCAGATGTGACAGAATTAATCGTAGACATAAAGATGTTTACTAGGAATGTTGGACTAAAAATGCAATTTGGTGATGATAATTTTTAAATGACAACTGAAGTATGCAACAATGTTTTTAAAAAACCTTCTATGTATATGCCACAGCTACATCCATTGTTAGAAGTATTTGAACGTGCCTGTGAGCACGATTTCTTAGAGTTATATGGTAGTGATGAGTTTAAACCTGAGTTCTTTAACCTGACCATCAATGAGAAGAAAGCCATTTCTGATCTTCAGAACAATGATAAAATTGTCATCAGACAGGTAGACAAAGAGGGAGCAGTAGTCATCATGGATAGGGAGTCATACAACAACAAAATTAAATCCATGCTAACAGATGAAGACACTAATTCACAGCTAACTATTAGTACATTGAACAACTTAGTCAAAAATGTTCATGGTCATTTATATGATTTGCTGTTGAGTAATGTTATTGATGTAGATCTGTATAGATATTTCCTTATTGAAGACCCTTTAGTTCCCACCTTTAGGGGTCTGCCTAAAATTCATAAAGTAATGCATGATCCCCTGCTGAGACCTATCGTATCCAGCAGAGGTTGGCTAACAGAGTCAATATCAATATATCTGGACAAACAGTTTAAACCCATTGTTAATAACACTAGCCATATACTCAGGGATACGCAACAATTCTTAGAAAACCTAGCTATGTGTGAAAACTGCAAAAACATAGATAATGATGACATTTTTGTAACTCTTGATGTGAAGTCATTATTCACCTCTATACCCAATGACACTGGGGTGGAATTTGTAAGGCTTTTTCTATTGAAGAATGGTATTAATAACAGCAAGATTATAAAATGGATGCTACTACTTGAATTAGTGCTAGAGAATAATGTTTTACTCTATGAAGACAGTTATTTTTTGCAAAAAAAGGGGGTAGCAATGGGTGCCCCTTGTGCCAACACCTATGCCAATTTGGTGTTGGCATATTGGGAAGATACCTATGTTTTGAATAATACCATTTTTGATGACCACATTCAGTACTATAGCCGTTTTGTTGATGATATTTTTGTTGTATGGAGATGATCTACTGCTGTGTTGAGTGAATTTATCAGTTATTTGAATGGTACCACTGATTTCCTTGAATTTGAAGGTACACACTCATACACTAAGATTGAATTCCTTGATGTTCAGCTGACAAAAGGATCTAATGGGATAGAAACAGTTATGTTTAGAAAGTCCTGTTGGAGTAATAGCCTTCTACATCGCACCAGCATGCACCCTAAGCATGTTCATTCAAATATTATCGCTAATCAGGTCCTCAGGACCTCTAAACTTACCACAGGTGAAGAAGCCGTTGCTCAACAAAAAGAAAGAATAACTCATAACTTTATATCTAGAGGATATGATAAGGAAATTGTACAGGCCACCATAGCGTCAAGTGATAAGTTAAGGGAAAGCAAAGGTAGACCATTCTTCCATGGAAAAAAGGAAATAAGTAATCCAGGAAGAGACAAGCAACAGGTTGAGAGAAATAGACTTATCTTTCCCTTCACAAATAGGAACTGCCAGATTAGAAAGATAATAGAGAGAAATTGGAAGATTTTAGCTATGGATGAACGAATTATGAATATAGTGGAAGACAAACCAAGAATAGCATACAGGAATATGAAATCACTTAAAAGGTTGTTATGCTATGAGAAGACAGATGCAGGGTTCCTACAGTCTTGTAGAGAAGTCACTTTCCCTTGCCGGACATGCCATCAATGCCAGTACATAGCAGCTGATAATGTTTTCATACATCCACACACAGGACGTAGATATACATTCAAATGCTATGCTGATTGCAGGACCAGGGATGTTGTATACCTAGCACAGTGTCAATTATGTGGGAAATACTATGTGGGGAAAACTAATAGAACCCTCCGTGAACGTATAAGAGAACATCTCTATGCGTTTAATAGATAAAACACATCCAATGCTTTAGCACGTCATATATTAGAAAATGGGCTTCAACATTGTTTTAAATTTAGAGTCCTAGAATTAGTGAGAAGGACTAGTAGATTAGGTAACATCAAGAATCATACCAAAGAGATAGAAAATAAATGGATTATCAGGCTGCAGGCACACTATTATGGGCTAAACGAGAAGACAAGTTTAAAACCATTTCTGGCAGCCAAGCCATTTAAACATTGAAATATACATATATATATATATATATACATATATATTTTTATAAAAAGCAAATGCATTTTTATGTCATTATAGGAAATTGAGAAATGTTTTTAATATTTATTTTTAATATTTGTATTTATCTTTATATTTATGCTTATGATTATATGCTGTTTATTCTGTTAGACACTAGTTGGTGAACTATGTGTACTGTAGTTATAGTCACTCGAACTTGTACTATCAGTTAAGAGGTTAACAAGTTGCAGGTGAATGAGTATGCTATAAATAGATTGAGTTTCACTGGCATGTCATTGAAGTCTGAGGAAGCGTTATTACAACGTGAAAGCGCTTACTGTTTTGTGCACATCTTTTAATAAAGAAATCGTTTGGAATTTGTTGGACTGTTTTCTGCTTGGCCATTGTTATACCCTTGGATTTGCTCTACATTTTTGGACTCACTTCGTTACAAGGGTATTTTACTTGTTAAGAAGGTTTGTTTGTTTTTCTTGGATTGTTCCCAATTCATGACCATCACTGCTCCCCCCTTGTCTGCAGCCAATATAACCAGGTCTTTGTTGTTGTTAACCAAACCCATTAGAGCCTTTTGTTCCATCTTTGAGAGATTATTGGTTTTCAGTATGGTTTCCTTGTAGTTGTAATGCAGGTCCTTAAGAAATGATGTCTGAAACATATGTACATAAGGGTGCATGGGCGGATTAAACTTAGATTTCTGATACAAAAATTCTGCCTGCTTGCCATCACCATCTGAATCCTTAAAAAAACTTCTTAAGTTTAGCAACCTGCAGAATGCCATCACATCTTGTGCCAACTGATCTTCCTGTACAAAAAAAACAGGGATAAAATTTAGTCCTTTGTTTAGTATCTTTATTTCAATATTCGGCAACTGTACATTGGAAATATTTAAAACATTGTTCAACACAGTTATGTCTGGGTCATAAGTTCCATTAGTGTCTCCATCTGGCTTGTTTTTCCTATGTTTTCTACCCCCCTAACCTGCCTTGATCTAAAGGGTGGGCCCTCTTAGATAGGGGTGAGTCCCCCTGGTGCTGTATATCAAGATAAGTGTTGGATGATGTTTCATCCCCTGATGTTTCATTATTGGAGCTAAAGGAACTTGACCGTTTTAAAATGGATCTGTGTCTCTTACATTTACCCTCCATTCTGGTGGTTTCATTAAACCTAACCTGTTTGTTCACATTAGAAAACTAGGTTCCCCTCTCATAATCTGCGATGTCCCTTTGGTATTTTTTAACCTTTTTTGCTTTCAGGTATTGTTCAAGATTCATCAGGTCCTTGGATAATTTATACATACATGTTTAATATACAGGTTCCCCCTGAAATGATTGAGCTGTTTCACACAACTTCACAAGTTCTACCATTTCAGACTCAATTTTCCTTTCATAATAATCCAGTAATACCTTAACAAAACCCATGGAGGCCTGTTGTTGGGTTTTGGCCCATTCCTCCATTAATTCCACATCAATTTTGGCCACCAAGGGTTGTAAACGAACCCTCAAACCTCTAGGAACAAAATTGTTGGCTATATAAGCCTTGAAAAGTTTGGCATGCCAAACATTGGTCCTTAAGGTACACATAGGTTTGGTTAAATGTTGGAAATGATTTTCACAACCCAGAGCCCCAGCATTTAAGGAGGATCCCCGACAATGTTGTCATCACTGCCCAGACCAAAAGCACACAGGTCATCTTTATCCGCAGATAATCCCTTTAACAATTTAGTTATTTCCATGATGAAAAATGACCACTCAGGAACAGTCAATAACCAGTGTAAATTATGGAGGTTTCTGATGTGAATATGACCAAAAAGTATATAGAAATATATCTGTAGATAATAGCTAGCGTGCCAAAAAATTCAAATAACCTTAAGAGTGCAAAATATATTCACCACTCCAAATTTTACAGTACTTATGGAACCATCCTAAAACCACCTTCCAAAAGCATGTAATGTAGCAACCCTTGCTTATGTCTCAATAGGTCTTGCTACGTTCCTTGTGTTGTGGTCCCAAAATCCACATTGTTCAAATCACTATCAGACACCAAGGAACCATAATAGACATTCCCTAAGGACAGAAATCCAGCCTTAAAAGGCTTTGTTTTATGTCGAGTAATGTTGCTTCACATCCAAATAGGTTGTAAGGTTGTCCTAGTAAGAAATTAAATTAGAGGCACAGTCAGCCAAATTCACAGAAATAATCTATATTATAAAGAGGTCAAACCTCCTTATAGAAACAATCCAGTAATCTTAAACATTATAAATATGTTCTGGTTTGACTGTTCCCAAGGACAATTTTAATGAAGTAACAACTTATATAATATAGGCTAGATAGATGTGCAATAACGTCAGGGAAGCTCTTTAGTGCTGACACCCTTAAAATATACAAGAAACAGGGCTAACCAAGAACCTAAAATATATATTAAAAATGTATATCGACCCTTTTGTCAACTTCAAATCATAATTAAACAAGCCCCAAAAAACTTTACTGTGGGTTCTAGAAGGACAAAGCATCTAATAATGACATGCATCAAAATAAATGAAAGCAGATAATTAGAATGTTGAACACATAGTACATCTTGCACCTACATTAACCCTCAAGAATCACTATATATAATGCAAAAGGTTACCAAATTATTGTAAAAACCACATATAGAAAGGGAAACCAAAAGTGAAAAATTGTGAGTCAATGATTGGTCCATAAATGTCAACTGCTATTAGGTACAAATAAATGAACAAAATAATCCCAAATGTTCATGAGTATTCAAATTTCCGCTGGAAAATATAAGATATTATTCTCCATCTGAATAGATGCACCAATACATAAAAGGTTTCATCTTATTAATGTGGGCCCAAACAAAAGTAACTCAAATGGCACTTCCAATCTCGAAAAGTGTTCGAAAACAGTTCCATCCAACACGTTACCCAAATGTGGCTGAAATAGCTAACCCTTTAATCTCCACACAAAAGATGAAGTCACATATCGACGTTCTCCGTCATATATCTGATCTCCTTGTTAGCAACACTTTGGGTTTTTTTTTTTGCTTCTCTTTATAAGTGGCCTAAAGCAGCGTTACATATGGGCCTGGAGAGTATAAAGGTATGATTGAGTTAGGGAAGGAAAAGCACATGCCCGTTGAAATGCATTAATTTACTGATGTCTTTATTTACATGTGTGTGTGTGTGTGTGTGTGTGTGTGTGTGTGTTTGTGTCTGTGTGTGTTTATTGGGATGATGGATCAAAGATACATTTAAAAAATTATCTCACTAGGTCTCATTCAGCTATAATTGTCTTATCTAGTGCCTGGCACTATTCCCTTATCTGGCACCTCTCAAGTTTAAGTTGAGCAAAATAAAAGTATGTTCTCAGGTTTTCCTTGGTAGCAAATATTTAAAGTGGGAAAGGTAGTGGAATGGGAAAAGGCCAATAATTTATTTGAACTGCAGGCTAGGGATTGCCATCAGGGACTGATATCAGAGTACAGGCAAAGTGAAAGAAATAGCGGGTTACTAAGTGAAAGACCAGCACTGGTAGAGTTTTTAGCAGAATCTAGAACAGAAGCTGTTGTTAAAAAAAGGATAATTAGTAAGGCATATAAAATATTGTGTGATAACTATAAGAATCAATTAGAGGAGGTTAGAAAGGATTGGGAAGAGAGACTGAATAAACAATTCACAGAAAACAATGGGGTGATATACGTTTGTCTCCCAAATATGCAACAAAGTCTAGAAGATTAAGGATCTGTGCTTGGAAGTGTTTACATAAGTATTTTTATACCCCAAATAGACTCTGAAGAATTTTTTCCTCAGGTACATAATAAATGTTGGAGGTATGATGGGTAAGAAAGAGATAATTGGTAACATATTTTTGGGAGTGTAATGAGATGGCAGACTCTAAAAGTTCCCTGCAGACTACTCTGTCAGAAGTACTGGGTGTGCAAATTGGTAAAACTAAGGAAATATTATTATTTTTAGCTATGATACATAATTAGAATTGCCTAGACATAGTTAGGCCTTACTGAGTCTAATTATGTTGGCTGTCAAAAAAGTAATTACTAAAAAATGGAAATTAAAGTCTAAACCAACTGTACTAGAAGTAGTGAATATAGTAACAGAGATAAAATAACTGGAATTGGGATCTTTAGAAAATGGAAGGAGTCAAGGAGCAAATTACATAGAAAAAAATGGAATTGTGGGAACAGTAGATGCAGAATAACTTCCTGAAGGAGGACTGAGGTGTAAAAGAAGGTAGAATTTGAAAGAGCTATGTAATGTTTGATTGACAATGGCTGGATAGGTCATAAGTGATGTATAATGTTTGCAACTAAAAATATGTCAATATGGTTTGTTTTCATTTACGTAAATGTATGATTGCCTATGTCATAAGTGATAATTTAATAAATAAAGATCTTTCTTGTTAAAAAGAAAGTGTCCTTCAGCTAAAGGTTACAAAAAAAGTCTGATTAACCCTCCCCCCGCCCCAAATCTGAAACTCAAAGCTTCTATCTGCATCCCTGAACTCTAACTTGTAGATGAATTCCACAGGTTCCATTGGTTTTGTTTTCTGTTTTAAGTCTACATTAGATCTATTTCTTATATAATGTCATTGAGCCTTTGCTCATGGTGTAAGCACATACATATTCGTGCATGCATGCATGGGTACAATGTATATTTCATAGCTTTAGGTGTATTCCCATGTTTTCATCAGTTGTGTATTTGCTTGATTTTTCTGCTTTCTCACACTCACTGTTTGTCAATATTTTCTTCACCTTTGTAAGATATGGTAGAACTCCTTTATTTATTTATTATTTCCCAAGATTTCTATAAAATGCTTTATCTCACTTCTGAATATAGTTTACTATTGCTTTCTCCATGTGGGCCTTTAAAGTTTAGACTACAGACAACCAACAATTTACTGTGATGAATGTTTATTTTGTTTAATCTATTGAGCAGAATTTGTTCATAGTCTTACTGTAACATAAAGAACACGCATTATGAATTCAGCATCTTGACTGATTGCTACCAGCTCATGAAGTCTAGTTTGACTTTATTTTATTTATTTTTAGTTTCTTGACTGGGATATTCCATCTGGGCTTTTGGTCCTGAGATCCAAGGTAAAGAGTTCCACAGAAAATAATTAACAAATAATATAGTTACACGACTACAGATGGATGAAAAATTAAATGCTGAGCAATGGATAAACTTAATGCAGTGAAGCCAGGTGCAGCGGTAGCATTGTTGCCTCACAGCAAGAGGTTCTCCCATTCGATTCTTGACTGGAGTGTGGGGAGTGCCTTCTGTGTGGAGTCTGTATGTCCTCCCCGTGGTTGGGTGGGCGTTCGAAAGACATGCGTAAATGGGTGTGCCTTCATTGAAGGTTGAACATCTAGCTGGCACCTCGGCATTCATGAAAATCTACTGCCAATCATTAGCGGCCCAGAGTTCTGCTGTGGCGAGCCCTAACCGAGAAAAGCCAAAAAGACAAACAAACATTGATCCAAATGACTGTTTCATGTGGGCATGCGGTGTGCATAGGAAGAGTTGATTTAGGGAAAATGGGCCTAGGTTTGTAGGAACTCTTATTTATGTCTTTAGTTATGCATGTACTACTTACGTTTGACTTTATTTTCATTGACTAGGATTTTAAAGACATCCCAGTTTTTGCTTACAAAGGTTACAACATAACATTTCTACACAACTTAAGAAACCCTTCTCATATAAATTACAATATGGGTAGCATGTTAATCAGTAAAACAGACACCTGTGTCAACAGTAGGTTTGCAACTGCTGAAGAAATGTCTATATACAGTATTTGCATATTATCAAATGTACTTTGGCATGAATGCTGATCTGCATAAAAGCAAGAATGTTAGATAGTATACATTGATGAAATAACTAACTTCATGGGCCTGGTGTCAAGGGTGCCTGCAGGTAGGTGCAAGGGGGTGCACTTGCACCCCCCTGGAACCGGCTGGCAGAGAAATTAATTGTATTTTCATTTAAAAAAAAAGTTTTTTTTTTTTAAAAGGGTGTACCTCTTTAAGAACGCCCTTTGCATCCCATCCAGTTGCACAGATGCAACAGGTGTTTGCGATCTGTTTTCGTCTTCTGTGTCTGTGCGACCGATGGTTTCCATCTTCGTCTTTTGCACCTACTGGGAATTTGAATTCCAGAGGACGTTTGGATTGTGTGGAGAAATGTAGATGTGAGAGGTAGGTGTGTTGACAGCAGATATTAAACACTGATTGTATAGGTTCATATGGCAGGTGGTGCAGACTATACAGTACGACTTTTATGGCCACTGAAATGCCTAGTTTTATTTTATATTTTATTAATGGGATAAGCATATAAAGTGGACATGCAGCTTTTCAGAGGTGATGAAGAAGTATTTTTTTGGATAAGTATCTTGGTCTTAGCTTCAGTTTATAAGTGAAGTATGAGAAAAAAACAAAGGACTTTATAGGTGTTGAAAATGCTGAAACGATCTGAAGGGAAAATGCTAACACCTCTAAATTCACTGATTTTGTTCTATTTAACAAAGTACTTCTTCAGAAATAATCATCACTTCACATTCAACATCACTTATATGTAAATCAAATTGTCACATGACTCCTGATCCACAAATTAAAAACATTTTAAACGTCATTTTTTCAAAGTACAATTCAGTGAAACCACATTAACCAGGATTGAACATTGCCAATACAACTTCCGTGTTTCCAAACTGTTATTAGAAATCACCTCCCCTCAAATGATTTTTAGGTTGTTCACTAACTTGAAACATAATGCTTTTAAAGCACTTACATAGTGAATCGTGCTTTTCTAAAACATTCTTCATACTCATCCACTTAGAAGCATAAATACGTTCCTATATCCTTCTACTTGGCTTCTAATAATTTTACCCACATAATATGCTGAACAAATTATGCATGTGACAAAAAATGCTAAACCCCTTGAAAAGCATGAAAATTTGCCTATAATACCATAAATGTTATTATCATTGGCAATATGGAATAAAGAATCACTGTTGATGTATTTGCACTTTTCACAAGCTCCACAAAGAAGGTGCCACTTTTGTCTTTGCTCCAGATTTAGTAACAGCCCTCCTCTCCAGTAATATTTTCCAAGAGCTCCCTTTCTTAAAAATGATCTTAGGATATGTTCCCAAAACCTTTCTTAATTCTTTATTACCCAACATTTCCAAATCTCACAAATAATATTCAAAATGTCTTTAACATCACAATAATGTATGAAAAAAAACTGCAAGTATTATTAGAATGTTAATAGTCAGAACTGCAGTATCAAATTTAGGATAGTTCAGAATGTAGGCAGTTCAAAATGTTAACAACTCAGACTGTAAAGAGAGGTAGTTGGGTGGGTGTAAGGGGTGTGCCAGTGTTTGTGCTAGTGTTGGCAAGATAAGGTTAGGGTAAATGTTAGGTAAGGGGAATGCTTTTGTGTTGTATGTGTTTACTGGTGCATGTTTCTGCATATGAGCATATAGTGTATAGTGACAAAGCCCTGCTGCTAACTTTAATGAAGCATGACAACCCTAGCCCTAACCCTGACCCTGACCCTAAGGTTGCACCTTATCTTCGAAAAAAGAACTTTATGTAACATGATATAGACAAACCAGGTCCTATGACGCTGCTGTGGTGGGTACTTTTTATTGTGCATTTCAATTTCAGACTTCATATCATTCAGAAAATACATTCTAACACAAATCCTTTTATTTTAGCAACTTTCTAAATGTGTCCCTAGTTTTGGGCCTTTATCCCCAACATTATAACATACTTTGTCCAGATTTCTTGTGTTAAGAGATTGAGAGGTATGGTGTGCATGTGTGTCTGTATGTATGCATAAGAAGGAGGTAGTATAAGAAGGAGGTGGCATACCCCTCAGCTGTCCAGGTTTTTGGAGAATGTCGAGATTTTTGCCCCCTATTCCTCCTAAAAAGCATTTAAGTTGCTAAATAAATAGAGTAAATAGAATAGAGTTTTAGATGTCATATCCTTTAGAGAAATACATACTAACATAAATCCTGTTATTCTAGCAATGTTCTAATTTCATGAGAGCAATATTTATAATCTGTGCCTATTTATTTTAGGCTTTGTCCAGATTTCTTGCAATAAGAAGTTGAGGGGTGTGTGAGAGAAAGAGTGAAATGCCCTAGTTAGAGTTAGCAGGTGGAATTTATTTTCAAGTGCATTTTCAAGGAATTGTGAGCTTCAAGGGAAGAGACGTTTACTGCTGCTCATGCTAAGTCTGTTTAAAATGTGCAACTGTTTTGTTTAGCAAATGCTATGACTATTGCGGCATACAATTTTAAAGAAGTGTTAGTAGCACAGCAGGTAGCATACTTACATCTCTGATACAGAGGGCTGCAGGTTCTACTCCCACAGCATTCAGATTTGTATTTTAAGGGGGTGGAGTATTGCAGTCCTGAGTATGTTCTCCTTTAGATGAGATGCCTAATAACTATGAACTTGTTTTTCAGCTTACCACCCATTCCTTATTGCAATATACCAGCTTACCATTCTTTTAATATAACGTAGGCAATTTACACTTCAAGGGCGGCAGGCATTGAATTTGTAGATGAAACACTGAAATATAAATTTGTTTTCTAGCAACAACCTCTTCATTAGTTTCAGATCTCTCTAATGTGGAATTATTCAGATGACTTTTACTTCTGTAGAAATTGTGCATATTGACTTATATTGGTGGATTGTAATGACAGACGTTTAAGTGGCCTTTTATGGTTGAAATGAAATTGGGCAGTTTGTCATTATTGGTTCATATGTTTTATTTCATTGCTTACTGGGAAAATGTTCAAAACTATAAATTTAAAATACATTCTATTAAGGGGTGCTGTATTATACAAGGGATATAATTCAATTATGATATATTATAATTGATTCACCTTCCTGATTGTATTAAAGAACTTTTGCATGGTCCTAAAATGTGTGCAAGGGGCCAAAAATTTGAAAAAAGCCCAAAGGTAAACTTAACCTGCCAATGGCCAGATGCATTTCCTTTGAATGTGGGTTTCAATCCTGTTTCATTTAATGTGACTTTCAAAGGTAGAGACGTTTTAATGCCAAGTCTGTTTTCATTGTAAGACTATTACTTCATTTAGCAAATGTCTATCAGTGGTTGTGCTATAAAATTTGTAAATTAAATTGAAATATTTGTAATATCATAGAAGTAAAGCATAAAATAGTATGCACATAGACTTTTGAACCATTTGTATTGCAACTGAGGAGAAATAGCCAAGTAATGGGGCACTGAAATGGCTGCTTGGGGGGGGGGCTGTGTGGGTGGGGCTGTGGGGGAGTGGGCAGGGCTCTGGATTTGCACCCCCCTGCAAAAAATCCTGTGGGCTCCCTTGCCTGGTGTATAAGAATATAAGCAGCATAAGTAGTGCATCAACTGAAATCTTCTTCTCTTCAAATGCAAGCAAAATGTAAATGCACACTACATGTCCATGTCTAATGAAGTAAAGGTGTAGGGCTGGATTGAATAAACCCTACAAAGCAATGCACACACAATAGAGCACCAATTTGTATTCAGTAAGTGGGATGTGCAAACACAATAAGCATTGTGGCATGTTAATTACAGCATAAGCTGTTGAACTGTTTGCTAATCAACCAATACAAAATGGCAGAGCTATTCAACAAGTTGTAAAGCAATTGTGTACACTTAGTGTAGCCTTTTGCCTTGAATTCCAAAACCTATTGGAAAAGGATGTTAGGGGCTGCTTTGCTCTTCTGCATGTATATGTGCAACAGGCTCAAGTCTATGCTGCTGTTGCTGATGATATACCACAGGCAAGAAGGAAAAGGATGTTTAGACCCTGTATAACTTTTCATGGTCTGCATGAGGTAGAAATAATAGAGCACTACAGGGTGGACAGAGACACACTCCAGAAACTCTGCAAACTCTGTTGTCCTCAACTGACAGTAAGGGCAAACTGAGGGGAACCAATACTTGTGGAGACTGAGGTATATGCAGCACTCAGAAATTTATCTACAGGAATCTTCCAGAACCAACAGGCGACATGTTGGGGTATCACAAACATCACCATCTAGCATCCTGCATCAGTTCCTGAATACTATGCTACAGCATGCCAGTGGCTATATATATGTTGTTCAGTACCCCCAAGGACAGAGCTACAGCTATGCAGGATATCTACCCCATAGCACACTTTCCTGAAGTTTTTTATGCCATAAACTGCACGGACATTGAGATCAAAGCACCACCTGGAGAACAGGTAAGGGTCTACATAAATGGAAAAGGCTTCCACTCTAGTAACTGCCAGGCCATGTGTAGCACTAAGAGAAGCATCCTGAATGTGTGTGCTGGCAAGCCTGGCAGTTACTGTGACTCCCATATCTGGCACAACTCACAGCTATACCAGAGTTTTTCTGGGGTGGATATCCCACAAGGCCATCTACAAGAGGTTGTTGGATATCACTCAAACCATGGCTGATAATGCCCATTAGAAATTAAAATATCATAGAGCATGTGTTTGGGCTGATGAAGTCACAGTTTTGGTTTTAAAGTACATCGGGGGGGGGGCTGCAGTACAGTCTCAGTACTTGTGCCACAATTACCACTGCCTGTGCTACTCTGCACAATATTATTCTAAGAAAACAGCTACAACAGAAACAACAAGTGAAGGACCACACATTCCACCACCACTGGCAGGGTCACCATAGCCACACACAGGTGAGGATTCAGAGGGGGAACCACCAGCCACTGTGGGTGTAGGTAGATGGAGGTGTGCACTGTATGCCCTTGACCTGGCGAGGCAAAGGATAGCACACATACTGACCTCCTAAGGGGTACACCTTTCATCCTATTCATCCTATGCACATATATACAGTACAATTGATGACAGGCAGTGCTCAGAACCTTTACTGACCCATGTAATGGCTCTGTACTGCTAGCATCACACAGAGTCAGCCCCAAATTACAACAGCTGTAACTGCAGGACTATCAATATAAGTGTTGAACCTGGAACAGGAAAATGAATAGTTAAGAACACAAATTAATGACAGATACTTGCATACTTTTACTTGAAAATGTAATTACGCAGAATTTGTGTGAGTTGTCCAGCAATGACATCAGTATGTGACAGGACTGACTTATGGCAATAGATTTCTATCATTTGTCAGACAATATGCCTTACACATTGAAAATACACACAATGGAAAAATTAGTTCTAAATCTAATTATCCCTATATTCTCATAACTGGAGCAATATGTCTCACCGATGTATCAATGATTTCAAGGTAGTAATCATAACAGTAAAAAAGGCTGTAAGAAATCAGTAAAAGTTTTAAAATAGCATCAACAATACATATCCTAAGCACTCAGTTAGCTATGCAACCTGTGTATCCGAAAAATACATACATATCCCTGAATCCAAAAGACAGATACAAGTGATGGCACAGTTATCATCATTTGCACAGGGTGGGGGTTGGGAGGGAGAAGTCCAAGGCTGACACAAAAGTAGTGAGTGTGTGTGAGTACGAAACACAGGCAGGCAGGAATGTAGATAATTATCAAATGGCTACTGAATAGAATGACCTGCAAGCTTCAGTAAGGCCTTATGTACCTGTTATGCGTGTGTGTCTGTATGGATACTCAACGTAAAATGTGTGTGTGTGACTGTCTAGGTGAACACAGCCAAGCTGTGCTAGCTCTACATCCCAGCATGTCAGATGGGTGTGAGCTGTACATGGTAGGGGTATCAGTTCATCATCATGGCCCCAGGAGTTGCACTGGCACATCCATGGCCATGGTCAGATGTCCTGGTGCTACCTGAACATGAGCAATGTCTGCTGGATGAGCTTTCCTCATGACTGTGACCAGGTCCATGACCCTGTGGCGTACCATGTCTGGGTGTGGACACTTCAACCACTGATAAAGCAGTGGAAGTAGTGTCACTATGGGAATGAGATTGTGCATGGCCATGTTGGCTAACAGCAGATGATGCTGTTGATCTATGAACACATGGATGCTGTCCCCCTCCCAGCAGACATTCCATCACAGACACTCCCCATTCCATCATGTCAATCATCCAATCCACTGAATCAGTCACACGGTAGAGGCAGTCATGCATATCAGCCACTGCCACATCTAGAACCCTAAGCATGTCCTCACAGGCCCTAGTGGAACATGTTTGTGCCTTCATTATGGCCTAAGCATATGTTGAGTGGCATGTAATATCACACCACAATCAGATGGAGGGTGACCAATCCTCCTTTGTGGCACTTTATCCACACTTTGCACTTTGGCTATGGTCAGAGTCAACTGGCCCTGAAGCTACAGTAACCACACAACCCTGATCAAATATGTCATCTTCAACCTGTCCAAAATCTGAGGGCTTAGTGACATGGGTATGCGCAGGCATACTGATTGTGTCTGAAGGAAATGAATGGGATGTGTGACTCACTACCTCAGTGTCAGATTCAACCTCTGCACCCCAGACTGTGCCGTCGTTTGGCCACTATCATCATCATCAGAGCCTACCGATGCTCCACCATCAGGTGGAAGGAGTCCTACATTTCTCCTGTCTGGATCACCTGTTATAATAAGCAGCACCACAAGAATTAAATTACTACTACACTAAATATTAAACCAGTATATATGATACAGTCACACTGGTTACACAATTGCTGATGGTACAGCAATATAGCCATTCATTATACCCTCATCACTCATACAGATTATTATATATATATATATATATATATATATATATATATATATATATATATATATATACATACATATATATATATATATATATATATATATATATATATATATATAAAGAATGGTCAGAAATAAGCAGTTGTCTCCACACTTTGCAGGGAGGATGGTCCTGGAACAAATAAAGCAAGCAAAGGACAGTAATTAACCATTACAATGGGAATAACACAGGAGAGCAATAAATACACAATCGCCTATATGTCCTTTAAGAAATAGCTGAAACTGAAACTTGGCTGAGACATCCACCCACACCCATGGGGACTGAACAACTCTGTGTATTCCTCCATTAATTCAAAAGAAGCAGGATCCAAAATGAAGTTCCACAGCAAACATTATTGATTTTGAGCACTTTCGTCGGCCTTAAGCCTCAGACTTCATCAGAAAAACTCGAAATACAATGTAACACTCTTAAATATCAACTCACTACAATCACGTGATTTTAAAATCACACACCCCCATTAATTAACACAATTAATTGATGAAGAACACCAGTTCATTGATGAAGGTACTGTTTATTCCTAAAGGAACATTTCCTAAAATCAAATGTGCAAAACTTTTGCAATTGGTATTTTTTCATAAAGTGCAAATGCAATACTTTTAGTTGTTAAAAAGTAATATTATTGATGGCATATAAAATTCGTAATCATTACTATAATACTCCATGTTCATGATGCTACTAATAGCTTGTAAGCCTTTTTTCACATATGGAATTCATATTTAAGTTTTAAATAACTACTAATAGACAAGATCTCATTGAGACCTGGGAAATTGGTATCATTAACACGGAGTTGACAAATCAACTCCCTATACTCCAACCATACATATTTTGGACCACCCCTCATATCCTTGTCAGTGACTTGCTCCAGACCTGAAAATCTGAAGCAATGCCCACTATGTTCAAAAATATGTCTAGCTAAAGCATTGGACATGTTGACTTTCCGTATGTCATAGAGGTGTTGGTAAATCCATTTATTAAAGGCATTTTTGGTTTTTCCTATGTAAAACATACTGCAATGTTGACAAATTGTAATGTGTACTAAAGCTTTTGTCATACAGTTCATCTTATGCATAAGTTTAATAGTACCATAACTTTCTATGTGCACAAGTTCTGTTTCAAGGACATAACTACATTGTGCACAATGTCCACATCTTCTCATACATCCACCAACACTTTTGTATACATTCCTTTCTAAAATATTTTCAATGTTGGAACTTCTTTTACACACAACTACTGGCCTCGATCCCATTTCCATTTTACTTTCTTTTATATTGTTTAATATACTCCAATTGTTATAAATAATGTCTTTTATCTCACTGAAAACAGGACTAAATGTCAGAAATAAAGCCCTGCTGAAGCCTCTGTCAGTGATGCCTGTGTTAAAATTATCTGTTCCACCATCTAGTGTGTTTGTGGCATTTGTGTTTGACACATTGACACCTAATAGGGGAACAAAATGCCCATTGTTTCTTTTGTTGGTAACTTCCTGTAAGATGGGATCAATAAATGTTTCAGGGTATCCTCTCCTGATTAACATATGTTTAAGGGTGTTCATTTCATCAGTGAATTGTTTATAATCACTGACCATTCTTGCTATTCTCACCCCTTGTCCCTTAACCAATGATTTTTTCTGGTGCATGAGGTGACAGCTACCAAAATGTAACAGGGCATTTGAAAAAGTGGGTTTCCTGCATATTGTCGAATTAAACCCTTTTTTTAACCTGGTCCTTAGTAATTTTGATATCTAGGAAATGTATTGTGTCCTTGGTGGATTCCACAGTAAAGGACAAAAATGTGGTACTGCTGTTTAAGAATTCAAAAAAACTGTCCAATGCTTCATCCGTACCATCCCAAAATATCGGGATGTCATCCAAAAATGCCCATAGAATTTACAGAATTTAAATAACTCATGTTTGAACACAGACATTATTTTCCAATAGGTAAGGACAATATTGGCAAATAAGGGGGCACATGCTGCCCCCATTGCTACACCCACCTTTTGTTTGAAGTACTGGTTTTCAAACACAATGAAATTATTCTCTAAAATTATTTCCATAAGTGTTCTAAGCATCAAAATTCTGTTATGTCCAATGGTAGTGTTGTTACAAAGAAAATCATAAAAGCATTGAATACCTACGGCATGTGCAATGACAGTGAAGAGATCCTTGACATCTATCATAACTAATATCAGGTGTTCACAAAATAAATTATCCATAATTTTACCCAAACAGTCCCAGGAATCTTTGAGAACGTGTTGGTATTTTTCCAACACATTTTTGAGTTGAAAATCTACAAATTTTGCCAAATTAAATGTCTTAGATGCCTTAGCATCAACAATGGTTCTCATGGGGGGATCAACAATATTTTTGTGAATTTTTGGGATACCGAAAATAGTTGGTATCCGGGGTGATTTTTGTTGCAAAAAGTTAAATTCACTAATGGTGATCTGTCCATCTAATAACAAATCATTCAAAATAACATCAATGTGCCTGCAGGCTATATTAAATTCATTCAGAGATGTTTGTTCATAACTATCACTGAAAAGGTGTTCATACATTTTTTTCGGCATAGGCCCTCTTTTCCATTACCACAATGCCCCCTCCCTTGTCGAGTTTCATTAACCTGATGTTCATGTTCTCACATATACTTTTTAAAAGGTCACTTTCTTCATGAGAAAGATTAGTTGTACAGTCATTTTTCTTATATTTAAAAAGATTCCTTACTTGATTACTACATAAATTTTCAAACACCTGTAACAAGGGATGTAGTGTGTCGTTAAATGTACTTGATTTTTTACATTGTGGTATTTGCATCCTATTAATTTCACTGTCAAAATAAAAACCTAGGTTAATTTTTCTGACAAACTTTTTGATTTCCAAAAGGATTTTTTCCACTGCTGGCACCTTCGAGGGAACATAGTTTAACCCTTTTTGAAATAATTTTGCCCACTCATTATCTACTGTTGTGTTACTTAAATATTTTGAAATTACCCTCATTGTTCATAATAATATGTGTGTTCATTTGGGTGGCAGAATATATTACCACCTGTTGCTCCCCCTCCCTCAATGTATTCCTGTAGTTCACATTGTTCTCTACATCCCTGCCCTGGGCAAATTGCCTCGTTCTGTTCTGAAGGCATTCTGACCTCCTCAATGGCATGTCTAAAGGGACTGTATCGTATTCCTCCATTACTTATCAGTAGGTACAGATACAAAAAATTCACAGGAAGCATTAGTTAAATTATATATTTTACTCTACAAACAAATATAAAACTTGCCATATGTAAGCTTACCTGGAAGCTGCTCCTGGGACACACTTGCCCTCCCAGCTACATCAGCAATGACATCAAACACACAGTGTGTAGTTATAGTTTTCTACAAAGCAGGGAAACGCCACATAAGTAATGAATTTATGTTTCCCAAAGAAATATCAGTATGACTACACGTTTTCAACAGAAGAGCACTTGAAACACACTTCTCTTCTTGGACACAGAATCGTAGGTGGCTGCACCACCCCCAAAACACCAAACAAATGAAGGTTTGTACAAACCAAGGAATACCACAGAAGTAATATATATATATATATATATATATATATATATATATATATATATATATATATATATATATATATATATATATATGTTCTCTACAGAATTATCAGGATATGATCACATTCATAACAGAAAAATTAATTTATGAATGCCAGTCACTTCTCACTGTGCCCACCACTCTTGTGGAGGTTGCCCTGAGTTATCTCAGAAGCATAACACCAGGGTCAGTGGCACATACATAACATTTCTCTCCAATAGCATATTGTACAGTTGTGCTGAAAGTATAACATGTATATCTCTGAAATGTAAATGCCTGCAAAAATATCTGTGCTAACAGTGAGTATAAAAAGTGCATATAGATAAAAGTTCAATTTTCTTCTGGATATATATAAATACATTTGCAACATTTTACAAAATGTGAAATATACATAAATAATACAATCATGTCTTAAATTATAAACCTTTTTTGCAGAGAAATCACATTAAAAGGAATATCAGTCTTCTGTTTTTTTTTTCCAAATAAACAAGGCTCCTCACTTTCAAGCACTCCAGCTACACGGTTACATTTTTATAGTATAGATTCAGCCCTCTGAACACTGTGATGATATAAAAGAGAGGTAAACTCATTAGAATTGCTGAATACCAAACTTTTGAGTTTGTGCAGTAGGTTTAAACATAGTGCAGACTCTATACCATTGTTAGTTGCTAATGGCTTGCAACAGTGAATAATTATATCAAGTTTTTAAATGAAACAAAACTATCTTTCTTGATCAGTAATAGCAAGACTCTCATACCTTTGATGAAAACTGGTGTCCACGGTCATGCATTTTTAGCACACATTTAAAGGAAAATGACAGAAAATGCATGATAGACTACATGTCTGAGAATACAGCAGAGATAAGGGAAAAATGACCACAATACTAAGGGAGGATAGAGCTACATTTGTGCAAAAATATTCATGAATGGTTATGTGATCACTCATTGCACTAAATTTGTAAGCCACACATGTACAACCAACTGAGAATGCCTAAGTGTATGTCCTGTTAATACTGTAGAGGAAATATGAATTGCTTGTATGCACATGATGTAATTGCTGTTGCAAAAGTGTGTCTGAGGCAAAGACAGATAAACCACTCCAACTGTGTTTTGTAATTTCATTATTCTGGTATTTCAAATCTAGAGTTGTGTACTTTTTTTGTCTTTAACATTTGCATGGCAAGTGACTTAGCACAAACACAGCCAAATGCATAAAAAGTTAAAATTAATGTCATGTACCCTAAGAAGCAAAAATAAGCTTAGCTGATTGAGAAGCGGTCAGTACCTTGGATGATACTGACAACAAAGATTACATCTGTGACCCAAATGTGTGTGTAGCACAAGGTGTGAAGATATTGAGGTACACATAAGAGAAGATAGGTGGACTGTGGCTCAAGTCCCACAGTATTAGTTTACTGAGAAATGATCTTAATGAGTATAACAGAAATAATTTACAATCCCTTTTGCCTCTGTCATTTGTATATTGCTCACCTGTGTGCAAACATGGTTCAGTGCTGAAAAAAAAGAAACATTATTTGCAAAAAAAGAAGGAAAAACATTGCTTCTTGCTTCACCTTCCTTTGCGCACGCAGGCTGCTTGGTGTTGCATGGCCATCAGCACTCTGGACAGTACCGATTGAAAAAAAAATACACCTGCTGCATGGCTTGTGACAGCAGGTGTAAGTTCACGGCCAGAACAAGTGAGCCAGGGCTCTAATCCAGCATGGTCTACTTTTTATTAATGGTGTTCCACTGTAATTTATAACAGAAATAATGATATAAAGATTACATACATAACAATAACTATGTATAGCAGATTGACTAATCATAGACATTATATCATATATATCATATATGCAAATGTTGTAGCATGGCAATTATGGTTCTGTAATTAAAAATGTATTTTCTTCACCTGGGATAGACTTCATAGTTTACTGACAGTCATGTACACACCTACTACAAACAAGTAGAGCTGTAAAACAAAATGTATTGTGTGGTCTGAACCGGAACTCAAAAATCTACTCTGAAAGTAATATAAGCATATGCATACATACATACATACATACATACATACAAATATTTCAAGCATGGGCATTAATGCCCTTCTAGCTTGCCAATACACCAAAACAGTTATTCCCATAATAAGTGCACAGACTGTTCTTAAAACATCTAAACTAATGCTTGCTTTAATGTAATTTGGTAGTCCATTCCATGCATCAACTCATAAAGAACGAATTAGTGCACTTCTCATTATTATAGAATCTTCTACATAGGTTGTCTGATGATTCTGTACTACTTTTTGATAACCCAGACATTGCCAGAGATAGGTGTCTCTAAATGCCCTATATACCTGAAAAAGATCTCCTCTTAAATATCTATAAGAGACACTGCACAAGTTTGAATATGTTAGTATTTCATAAGAACTTAAATGTTCACATCCATGGATGCTTTTGGTATATTTGCGCTGTACTTGTTCCATTTTACTCATGCTTGATTTCTTATAAAGTTTCATATTGTTATGCCATACTCACATTTGGGTCTAATGTAATTAACAAACAATGACTTCATCATTTCTGATATCCTAGAGTTTATAAATCTTTTTATGCAACCTATCCCCCTCCTCTTTGTTTTTTACTTATAGCCCTACAGGACCCTCCCCTGTGTTTTTTTCTTGTGGCCACAGTAACAGCAACAGTGTGTTGTGTATCCTAACTTCTGCACCTGTAACCATTGGTCTAGGAGCCAACAAAAGCTTAAAGAAAAAAGTGCCTTGCAAGTATGTGTCCTTGTAGAACGTGCTATATGATGAACTAGTGTCTTGGCTAATGTCAGAGTGAATGATATAATAGCCTTTATAGTGCTTCCCTGCTAGTGGCCACATAAAGCAGATGCCACCAGCCCCTGTTCTATCTCTACAGCTACCCTCAGCCTGTATACTGTTTCTGTGCCATTATACCATTCTAACTTTTCTCCTCCCTGGACCTTAAATCCAAACCCTCTCTCAGCTGTATTTCTGCCTATTCTTACTGACTGAAGTCTCACACTTACTACCTTGAATATACTACTATCTCTACTTTGTTTTTCTCCTGCTCCTCATTGCTTTTCTCTTACTGTCTAGTCCATCTCAGCCTTTCCTCTCTGACTTTCTGCAAGTATAGCTGTCTATGTAATTTGTGGCCTGTGTGGTCCTCCAAACCTCTCTGCTCTTATTTGTATGTTAACTATTCTCTCAGCAATACTATACACTCGCCCTCTAACTTGCCCTCTACTCTTCTGATTGTTTCAGGCAGACCTGCCTTCTTCCTTCCTTTGGCTCTTCCCGCTCCGTTCCCCTACACTACCCCCAATTCCCACCCACCCCAGGGGTCCTAAACTTATACTTCCTTAACCACACCCTCTCTCCCAACCATCCAATCTAATATTTCAACCAATTTATTTAATTTGACCACACCCCACCTACTTTACCTTTCCCTTACCTCCAACATTCAGTACCTCCCCCTAAACCTCTCAAGGCTATTCACTACCTATCACTGCTCCCTCACTAAGAATTGTACAAAACACACACGTTCCTTTATATTTCTTACCCAGTCTCCTACTATAGCTATATAAGAAACTCTTTAAAAATGTGTCTTCAACAACTAAACCTATCCTAACCAATATCTTAATACTACTCACTCTCTTATCCATTCTCACCTCTGCCTATCTCTTCACCTCCATTAATAAAAATAATCATGACTACTTCAACTACTCTCCTAAACAAACAGCTATTCACAACTACACCTTTACCCATTTTTAAATAAACACCACATCCACACCCTGCTACCTGCTAGGCAAGTATCATCGACTTGCTCATATTAAATTCAATAAAAAAGCAAAAATTCCTAACCAACTTCCTCAACTATCCATTTTCTGTCCTAAAAACCCCTACCTTAAAAGATGGTGACATCCACCCTAACCCAGGCCCAACAAACATCCCAACTTTTACAACTTCTTCTACCAGTTCCTCCACCCTAACTACCCAAATGTGTCTCTCAAATTCTTTACTTTTAGGTCATCTTAATATCCGCAATATAAATAATAAAATTGCCCATCTCCATGCCCTCCTTGGTACTCATTCTTTTCATATCCTCTGCCTCACAGAAACCTGGCTAAAACCTGTAACTAAAGATAATGAAATAATCCCCCCAGGTTACAACATATTGAGACTAGACCGCACAAAATGTAGAGGTGGAGGAGTAACACTACTGTATAAATCCACCCTACAGATCTCCTCCATATCTTATAACCCACCCCAGGATAGTAAAGCTGAAGTTCTTATCTCCCATCTTCAACTAAATGCTTCCAAAGCCTATATATTATCTGCATCTACCTACCCCCTGGTAATAATATCACTGCGATAGAAGACATTCTAAGCTGTGTATCAACTTCTTACCCACAAGAAACCATTATACTTTGTGATTTTAATACTGATTGGAAATGCATTAACACAGAAAATCCATCATCACATATTAATCTTCATGGCTTTAGTCAAACTATTACCACCACCACTAGACTTAACAAACCCAACAACAAAGAGAGTATCTTAGACTGGATACTCATTAATAAGCAACAGCAAAGTTACAAGGTAGGTACTCTACCGGATGACTTAAGTGATCACATGTTAACTTACATTATAAGACAAAAGAATGACATCCCTAACATCCCTACTTACAAGGTCTCTCGAACCAACAAACATTTTAACCCTGTGTTATTCCAAAATGAACTTAATGCCTGTAACTGTCACCCAGTAAAAACTTTCCCTCTTGAGCAGGCAGTTAAATATTTCAACTCTAAATTCTTAACTATCCTTGATAAGCATGCTCCTAAACGTTCTATCAGAATGAAGTCCAAACCTGCCCCCTGGCTTTCAAAAAAAACACGCCAACTCATATTGCTTAGAAATAAATCATGGACCAAGTGGAGAGCATCCAAAAATATTTCAGAGCGACAAATATTTAAACAGCTAAGGAATACTACTAAAAAAGATATACTGACTAACAAAAAAACTACTGCTGTAAGCTTCAGCAATCACACCATAGCAATCCACAACAATTCTGGTCTAACATTAATAGACTCCTTCACCCAAGGCACTCCAGTACACCACCTCCTCTAGGGGCAGATAAAAATACCTCCCTTCAAACTGCCAATGCCTTCAATACCTTCTTCATTGACACCATAAAATCTCTTGCCTCTCAACTGTCCACAAACAACTCTAATCTCCAAACATCTCTACCTAATACTCTCCCAACTTTCCAAATTAAATCCATCGCTACCTCATATATCCAAAAACTTTTACATAAACTTAAGCCATGTACCCCCTCTGCAGACCAAATATCATCTACATATCTACAAAAAGCAGCCAAAGCAGTTGCTTATCCTGTATCCATCCTTATAAACAGAACCATAAATGAAGAAACCATCCCAGACATCTGGAAAATCTCCCACATCATTCCTCTACATAAAGGTGGAAACTCCAATGAGTATTCCAACTACAGGCCTATAGCTCTTTTATCACCCTTAGCAAAAGTTATGCAAAAATGTATTCACCATCAACTAATTAACCACCTAACCCAACATAGTATACTAGCTAAGTGTCAGCATGGATTCAGGCCATTTCACAGTACCTCCACAGCCCTCCTATCTTTCACTGACTCTATCAATAAAAACCGTAACAACAACCTCCTCTCATCTGCACTCTTTATTGATCTGTCAAAAGCCTTTGACATGGTCAACCACCCCCTACTCCTAAAAACTCTTGATTCCCTTGCTCTTGACACTAAGGCCATCCACTGGTTTAAGTCCTACCTTAACAATAGGCAACAAGCAGTCCTTTGGGAGAATCAACTATCTTCCCACCTGCCAGTCTCCCTTGTAGTCCCTCAGGGCTCCATTCTCAGTCCACTTTTATTCTCAGTATTCATCAATGACCTTTTCTTAGCAATCCCGCAAGCTACCTGCATACAATATGCAGATGATTCCACACTCATATGCTCTGCTAACTCCACATCTAAACTTCAATCCCTAACTCAGACAGTATTCAACTCAGTTGAGGCTTGGTTCCTAAAACGTTGCCTCCTTTTGAATGCCAAAAAACCAAGCTCTTACTCTTCACACCTAAAAGTAAGCTCCCCCCAATCAATTTCTCGAGCAAATCAGATAATGGTACCATCATAACCCCAGACTCTACCACCAAATTATTTTGAGTCTTAATTGACAATAACCTTTCATTTGACAATCATATAAATAACATTATAAAAACTGTAAATAGAAAATTGGACTATATAGAATAAAACCCTTCTTAACACCAACAGCCAGAACTACAATTGCCCACTCCCATCTAATCTCCATTCTTCTCTATGCTTCCCCCATTAATACTAACCTAAAGAAAAATAATCTCACTAAACTAATTCCTATAATAATATTACCAGGTTTGCCACTGGGAACCCATTTAGAACACACCACTGTCTGAACCTAAAGCAGCTAGATTGGCTTGAACTAAAAAAACTTACTGATACTTTCCCAACTTGCCATTGTTCATAGGGTATTCTACCAACCCAACAACACACCGATACTCTCCAACCTTATTACCCCCTATGCTAACCTCAATTCCTTACGCTCTTCTACTAAACTACTGGCTAGAACTACTAGAGTCAAATAACTTAGCAGGCGACTCCTTGTTTTCTAATACTGCTGGAAAATATTGGAACATGTTGCCATCAGATCTAACGGTACTTCCCTCTTTCCCACTCTTTAAGCAAAGGCTGAAGCAACATCTTAAAACACACTGGTTATGCCCTTGCTGTTACCCTGACTAATTATCTGCCTTCTCTTTTCTCATTTTGTCTATCCTGTCTCCCCTCACCTTTTTTTAACACTACCTACCCCTGGGTAGCAGAAACTGTTTTAAATTATTGTTGTAAATAGGATATGAAATAACTGTTAACATACTGTAAACAACCTCATATATTTCATTGTAAGAGTACCTAATCTCCTTTACAAAGTTTTTTTTTGTATTTCTGTAAATATTTCTTTTTTCGAATATGGTGTATTTCTGTAAATATTTCTTTTTTTCGAATATGGTGTTTATATATATAGTAATGACCTTGTAACTACTGCTCTCTCATTTATTTTTTGTTTTACATTTCTTATATTTTTACTTTTTTCTCTTACACGCGTGCATTATAAATTTTGTTTTTAATGTTACTGTGGAGCTTTTCTCTAGAGGCCTCTGCTGAAAATGGAAATATATCCAGTTGGACTAGCCCGGTTAACAAATGTAAAATAAAATAAAAATAAATAAATAAATGGTTCTATAACTATCATTACCCAAATGGTTGCATTTCCAGTATATTATCATACAGTACTCCTGCATCACACCTGAGAATGCATAAACTAGGACCTTGTAATGTCTCGCACATACATCATTAATTGAAGTATAGCACCACTCACTCGTTAAGGTATATATTAGTAATGACCATGTTTGGCAAACCCTTCTTCTGTGGCAATAAGAAAAAAACTATGTGGAAATATATGTATTCTCTTTTTCACATAAGTTTAAATCCCACATTGTACAGATTACCTTTATCAATGTACAAGGCCCCACAAAATCTGTGCCAAGTCAAAATTGATCCCACAAATTTAAGTCTTAAAAGGCAAGTCATTTAACATATCAGTTTTGACCATTGGACAAACTGTTGTTAGGAATAGCAGGACACATGCCATAAATTAATGACACCTGTCACATTATCCTTCCTATTTCATAAACTGCCTTCCTCTTTGGCAATTTTTCTCTCCACTTAACACTGTGCAAATGCAATTGGCATGGTTGTGCAGGTTTGCACACTGGATGTAAAATGTGATATCATGAATTAACGGGAAAACACTTTAACTGTCCTTGAAGGACCTGTGCAGACATGACAGGAGCTTGAAAGGGTAGTGTCCAATTCAGGACTCAAAAGATGGGTGCAGAGGAGTCAAGAATATTCATTGCACTCCTCATAGAGTGCTACAGCCATAGGCTGTTGCAGGAGGTCTATACTAGGTCTCAATATAAGGCTGAGGCTTGGAGCAGTCTGGCCAAGCCTGTACCAGTGTGACTGGCATTCCACTCACTGGAGTGCAATGCAGGTATCATTATAATGACCTGAAACAGCACAATCAGGCACAACTCAACCAGTGGCTGGATGAGTTTAGGTTGCTGACATCCTACAGTTGTGTACATGTACAGATAACGCAACTTTAACTGATATGGAAAAGTGCAGATAGCCAAGACTGGTATGCATAGTGGTTTTATGTCTCTTTTTTCTTCTTCTTTATTTTCCAGCTGCTGAGACATTTTTAGCAAACAGGGAGGCACTTGCTGAAAGATTAAAAAGACTCAGGGAGGCAAAGAGTATGTATGCAGCATAAATGAACATGATTGTATTAAAATGGTTGCTCTTCCATACATTACTAGCAACTTAAGCATGCAGATCTTAACTGCAAAAATGAGCATCCATACTTTCTTCTGTAGTTCCAGCTATATTTTATCAGGAAAGTGTAATAGTGTATTCAGAATTGGTGGGTTCAAATCCCACAAGTAACAAATTCATTCAGATTACAAAAATATCATTAATTTTAATTTCAGCAAAATTGGCTTTAATGCCATGTTGTTAACTTAATCTGTATTATCTTTAAGAGCATATATGCAATATCTGCATATTGCTAGGATTACTTTTTACAATTCACAATCCAATTGTGTTTTTTGAAAGTTGTATAGCTAATATGATAATAAAAGTATATTTAATTGTAATAAAAAATGTATGGGACATATAATGGTGTTAATCATCTCATTTCTTTCTTTTTCTCACCCCACCCCTTATGTCCCTTTTTAATTTTTATGTTTATATGAATGCACTGTTCCAACGTCATACTTTTTCGTGCAATAAACAGAGTCATTTTCAGCATAGGGAGCTAGGCCAACTCCTGCCAACCCTCCATTGTCTGCCGCACAGTGCCCAGCACATCTGGAACACAACTTGGCAATACTGTCTCCACAGCCCCTTCACCACCTGGTCCATCAACATCAGGTAGCATTGCCCTGCCAGCTGGTGCATTTGTACCTTCAGGGAGTATTGGAGGAGGTGGTGATTACATCCCCCACTGGGAGCTGCCAGGGGTGGTACATGAGGTATTAGAAACTAGCATTGGTGCAGACCTCAGCTGTCTGGAGAAGTTGCTCATTAAAATGCAAAAAAGACCCACCTGTCAAGCAATCTCACAATGAAAAGAAGAAAGGGGACAGTGATGACAGTTCTGAGGCTGAAGACTAGATTCTCACTGTTCCCATGCTTGATGGACATGTACATCCAATATCCCATACCCACCTATCCCCAATCATGGTGTCCCACAACATTTTGTGCTCATCACCATCCCTGCATCTGTCTCATCTGTCCTGTTTGCACCTGCTTCCTCACCTACACTACCTACCTGATCATGACATCCCTATGTCTATACCTCACCATTCCCCTTTTCTTGAAATGCAACAAAAAATGAGCAACTGACCCACAAGAACAATTTTGTCCCATACATAGCTCTCCACTTCACATATGTGTTTTCTTGATACACTTAATTTGGTCCAATTGGCTATACAACATGATTGCATTGTTGTCACCATTTGTGTTTTGGTGGCAGCCCATATTTATCCAATTTCTGTACATGTTCACAGTACAGTGTTAAAGAAGTAGATAGCTATATCTACTTTCCTTTCCTAATTCTTTCCTGCAAATTCCTTAATTGTTTCTTTCTCCTTTGTTCTTCCCTCTGTTTGCCACCCATTTCACCACTTTTCTATCTACTCCATTTTCACACTTTTAATCTAGTCAACAGATAGAATCACACACCACACACAGGATCAGAAATGGCCCCTAATAAAGCCTTCACTTTTGTCCTCTGCATTTGCGTGAAGTTTGGCATCTCACTCCAATGCCAAGCGGCAGTGAATGGCTCTTCATGCCTTATGGCAAAACGTGGTGAGTTTTTGCCATTATCTGCACTAGTCCAGTTATTTCCATACAATGCTGCTTAAACTTGCTGAATGGAATGCAGAGTTAAAGCAGAGTAAAGGCAGTACTTTGAAACATTTACTCTTTACTCTGACAGTTATTTAGACTGCAGAATGTAACAACATGCAAATTACTCCATGGAGAGTTGACATAAATTACTGGTCCGAAGATTTTTTGATAATAGCTTCAAGGGTTCAATTCCAGATACATCTCTCATCATTTATTAGTGTGATGTTATATGTACATGATATAGTTAATCATCCCACATATCACAACTTGCAAAAGTTATGCTTTTCCATGGAGATATATTGATTACTGCCCAAAAATGAGTATCTGAACTGACATCTATCCCACTGTTATGACGTATTTAGCTAACTTTGGTCTGCTTGCCATAAGTCTGCTGTCCTTCTCCTAAGTCAACTGTACCCCTATGTCATTCACCTCATGCTACACAGCATGTAATGTTAATAATGACAACAGACCAAAAACATGACCACTAATATGTCATTTAAAAAAATGCTGCCAGGTCTATATTCATCTCTCCTTTATTCATCCCATCCATCCAACTACTCTGTGTATCTATTAGGTTGATGGATGGTGTCTGCAGGCTGACTGTGCTGATGAATAATACTAACATGTTACTTTAATTCCATAGTTTATCATGTGATGTGGAATGTTTTAAATCATCTCTAGGATTCTGTTTATGACATGTTCAGTTGATGATGGATTAAATCTTTATCTTATGTGATGTGCAAACTGTCCTTATTGTGACAAAGCACAATGCATGCACTTTTTAGGATATATGGCCATACACAAATAGCATATCTGTTGAGTCAGAAATAATAATTTCAAAACATGTACCACCCCTTATTTCTAGAAAGCTGTACATGCTCTTAAATTGTGATATGCAGTGAAGCCATGCATCACCATTTAGTCTGTTTGCATGCAGGAAGGTGAAGCAATACAAATACTATTATTTTCCCATTTAAGCAGAGACCCGCATTTGCTCATTGCTTAACTCTGTGCAAATGGAGAAAGTAATAGCAACCATTCTTAATGTCATAAAAGTTATGACATGACATTTCCAATATAAACTACAGTATGAACATAATAGTATCTATAAGCTATTTCTCCTATAGCATATATTCATTAATATTTCTCAAGTTCAATTTGTATTCATGAAATATGAATCTTGCATGAGCACTTTGCCATCATTCCCACAAATCAGTTTATTGGTGATGCGCTATGTAAATAGGTCTTTGGCATGTATTACTATGGTTATTGCCAGTGATCCTCCATCCTATCAGAAGGGATTCTTAAACACAACAGATGGGAAGGGACTTGTTATTCACTGAAGACATACTTACTCACACACGTGTGCCCTGCAGAAATGCAGTTGCAAATGATAGCTCAGCAATAGGTCTAATGTCAACTATACTACAGAAAAAAAGAGCAAAACTGCATTATTACATTTGCTATGGCTTCATACTGACACTAGCCATTGGTCATTTCTCATCAAAATGCATTGATATTGTCTAAAAATCTATTAGTACAAGCATCAGTTCATCAGAATATAAATACACATACATCAGCACTTATATTCCTGCTGTTTCCAAAGTGTGTGTGTGTGTGTGTGTGTGTGTGTGTGTGTGTGTGTGTGTGTGTGTGTGTGTGTGTGTGTGTGTGTGTGTGGCGTGTGTGTAATGTGCTCAACATACTGAGAAACATGTACATGTATGTGTCAGTTCTGCAACATGCATTAATGATAGCTTATTTCATACAGCTTAATAAGATAACTTAAAACATTTTGGAACATTGAAAGCACAAAAGCAAATCTGATGTCCAGCCTTTGCAGACAAATCTTATAACAGTATATGTTACCTGCAACATTATGATGATGTTATCCTCTATAAAGACCACTATGACAATGAAAAAAATCATACTTCTTGTGATGGTGTGAGTGTTAAGTACTGTATTCTCTCAACTGGACTAACTAGTTAGGTAGGGGTTCAAATTGCACAACAGTCAACTTGGTGTGTGCTTGTAATATGTGTATGTGTGTGTGTGTGTGTGTGTGTGTGTGTGTGTGTGTGTGTGTGTGTGTGTGTGTGTGTGTGTGTGTGTGTGTGTGTGTGTGTGTGTGTGTGTGTGTGTGTGTGTGTGCATAATCACAATAGCATGAGTATATATCCTAATGTCATTACTCAGGTTTCAATGACAGCAACATTTTACAATTGTACACAACTATACAGCAATTTCGTACAGCCCTCACAACACCTTCTTCCCAACATACAGTGGTGATGTCATCTGCTATAAAGTGTTCTCTCACAGTATGAAAGTCAGACTTGTACCGTGGAGCTAGCATTAAGTATTGTGTTCTCTAACTTGTGTAACTAAGAAGGTAGAGGTACTAATCTCACTGCACCTGCAGTCATGTGAATTTGTGTTCAGTTAGCTCTGCTACAGGATGCATGTGAGACACTCCTACTAATATTTTCTCACCAGGCACTGATAATATCAGCTGCTGTAAAATGTTCTCTGCCAACATGAAAGTCAGATTGTGTCATAGCTCTAGTGTTAAGTACTGTAATTTCTAGCTTGTGTAACAAGCTATGAAGAAATTCTAATCTCACTGCAGTCAACTTGTGAGTGGTCAGTTGACTCTCCTTCTGGAGACAATTTTAGAGCAGCATGTGAAGCAATCCTACTAACATGTATTTCTCACCAGACAACATGAAAGCCAGACTTGTGCAGTGATGCTAGCATTAAGTATTGTATTCTGTAGTTAGTGTTGATAGAAATGTCGAGGTTCTAATCTCACTTCAGTGAACTTGTGAATACATATCTGTTCATCAACTGCCAGTCTGGAGACAATTTTAAAGCAGCATGTGAGACCACAGCTCTGTCATGCATGCTTGCCCAAGTCTTATTCTCAACATACAATGACAATGTGATCCCCTCTATAGTGTACTCTGACAGTGTTACACTTAGAAGTCTTTGTTGGTATGAACATTATCTACTGTGTTCTCCATAGCTTGTGCAGCTAGATGGTTTCTGTTTCTAATCTCACAGCAGACAACTTGTGTGTGTTCATTCAAATATGTGTGTGGTGACAAACTTACACCAAGGTCTAACTCCACATCTGTGTCACACACTATTCTCTCAACATCTTCTCAGCATTCAATGATGCTATCATCCTCTTTAAAGTATACTGTGACAATGCAAAGTCAGACATCTGTGATAGTGCTACTGGTCTGTTGTATGCAATCCAATTTATATAGGTACACAGGCCCGATGTTCACATCTCACCTCACTCAACTGCTCTGTATGTGGTTGATGGTATATTAAAACATTTGTACCTGTTCTGCTCTCCCCTTTCTGCTCTTGAATCACTACTGGAACCTACTTCAAGACAACATAAATAACCTGCAACCTTCTCCTGCAGCTTTCTATTAAAGCACTTGTACCTCTTCTGCTCTTCCCTTTCTTGTCTTAAATCACTACCGAAACCTACTTCAAGACTCCACAGAAACCCGCAACCTTCTCCTGCAGCCTCCTATTAAAACACTTGTATGTTTTGAATTTTTTACTTAAAAAAAATTATCCTTCTGTAAATTAACTTGTGCTGCCCAAGTGACAGCACATCACCAGAATGCATGCCCCAACACAGACTCTCTACTCATTAGTCTCTTCCAGCTATTATCTATAACAGGTCTTTTCACACAGGAATGTTAAAGCACTCACACTGACCAGAAACCTATTTTAGTAAATATTAAAAATAGTTTTTGCATAACTCTACCTAGCACTGCTCTACAGAGCCTATAAATGGAAGCTACCCACTGCCAATACTTACCTTTGCTTTCTCACTATTCTAAACAGATTTGTTTTTCTTCCTGCCCCCATAGCACTGTCTTAGGTCTAACCCACTCCATTTGTACTCTCTATGCTCAAGCTTACTCTGCTCCCCTACCCTACCTCCATTCCCACCCACTCCCTCTTTCCTTAAATTTATACCCTTTAAACCACACTCGCCACTCTAAATGCTCCAATCACTGTATTATCTCAATTAAGCATTACAAACTCCCTCACCCAAGCCTCATTTCAACTCTACATCCTTCTCAAACCTAAACTCTCAAGCTTTAAATTAACTGCTTAACAAAAAGCTAGCTATAGATTATTCACCACATCTTAGAGCACTCAAACACTTATTAGTTTGTTATAGTCACCTTAACGTCTACAATTGTAATCTCACTCACTTCTCTAGCCTAAACATCAAAGCTACACCATGCTCCTCTCTCACATTCACAACTCTTACTTTAGTTACACATAGTATATCCTATCACCATACTAAGCCAATATCAGCTCCTCACCATATCACAAATACTGCACATACTACAAAATATACTTCACTCAGACACTGCATACACCCAGCTCTCTTTCACATAGCAACCTATCACCACATTGTATTATAACCCTCACCATGCCAGCACTCAAGTAACCCATCCATACCATACGATAAGTACTTCACCAAAATCATAAAACTAATTGTACACATTGCATCTAGATTGTTACTCAGTGGAGACATACACCCAAACCCTGGCCCTCCTAATCCTTCTATCAGCCTTCTCAAGACAAATACACCCCATAATCTGCCTTAACTCTCCAGAAATTTTACTGATCTGCAAATACTAAACATTAATATTAGAGGTATTTTCAAACAAAGTCCATGACCTCTATGCTAATCTTTCACTCTACTCACCAGATGTAGTACTTCTAACTGAAACAGGGCTAAAACTTGCCATTTTCAATAATGAAATTACTGCCCCTGGCTGTCATTTACACAAATACTGAATAACAAAAGGGGAGGAGGTATTGTAGTATTATTTAAAGACCAGCTAAATTTCACAACATTAGACTTACCATCTTTAGAACAAGGTACTGCCAAAATTTTATTTTCTAACCTAAAAATGAATGCTAGAAAAACTATCAATATAATTAGATACTACTTCCCACCTAGTAATAATATATCCACCATTTAGAACTTTCTCCACTGGGCATCAGAGACACTTCCTTAAGAAACTATTATTCTAGAAGACTTCAACATTATTCTAGGAGACTTCAACATTGACTGGACATCATATAACTCAACTATACCTACTACTCATATCAACCTCCATGGATTCACTCAACTAATCCAATATCCTACTAGAACTGACAAATCAACAATCATTCACTCTTAGACTGAATATTGTCAAAGAAACCATCCCAAATAAGTCAATCTGGCTGCCTATCTGACAGCCTGAGTGACTACTTGCCTACCTATATAGACACCGGCCAACTCTAGAAAAATCTACCACTTTCCAACAAATACATAACAAAAAGAATTTCATCACATCTAACTTCATTGCAACACTAAATGCCTGTAATTGGAATCCCAACAAGCAGCTTAACCTTAGTGAAGATCTTAGGTACTTCAGCTCCACATTCATGAACATACTAAACTCCTATGCTCCACCTAGACCCATTAGAATTAAGTCTAATTATGCACCCTGGTTGAGCAAAGAAACCAGATCTCTGCTTCATGCAAGAGATAAAGCTAGGTCCAACTGGCACAAAGCAGAAATAATAAACTCAAAACAAGCATACTGAGAACTCAGAAACAAATCCAAAAAAATTATCAGAAGAGACAAAATAAACTACTATCATAGCATACAAATGAAACATCAACATAATCCTAGAAGGTTTTGGACAGCTATTCATAATGTCTTCAGCCAGGAAAATCTAAGACTCCTTCCCCTACTACTACAGACACCTCAACTAATAGTGCCATCCAATTTAACCAATTCATTACTGAATCCTATTAAATCTATACTTGCATTAGCAAATTCTCAAAGCTGCCCTGACCTAAATGAAAAACACAAATTCCTTACTAATGAAAACAGCTTTACCTTTCAACCTGTCTCTGTAAATTTGATTAAAAAAATTACTCAAAAAGCTAAAACCAACCACACTGGCTACAGATGAACTCCCAGATGAATTTTTAAAAAAGTGACGCTGACGTAATAGCATATCCAGTAACCATCCTCATCAACTGTTCCACCTCCAAAAATCTAGTCCCTGACATCTGGAAGATCTCCCATATTATTCCCCTCAATAAGAAGGGAAATTCAAAAGAACTAACAAATTACCACTCCATAGCTATACTGCCTCCCCTCTCAAAAATGCTGGAAAGGTGTATTCACATACAAATTATGGAACACCACAAAACACAAAAAACTGCTCACTAACATTCAACATGGATTCAGGCCTTAGCATAGCACTACCACTGCTCTCATGTCATTCACTCACATAGTTAATGGGCATAGAAGCAATGCTAAATATATTTCAGCTATATCCCTAGACTTTTCCAAGGCCTTTGATATGGTAAATCATAGCAAGCTTATAAAATCTCTGTCACAACCAAATTTTAGTCAATCCACTATTGCATGGTTTCATAGTTACCTAACAGAAAAACAGCAGCCAGTTAAATGGTACCAGGAGATATCACCTCTGCTCCCAGTAATGATAGGGGGTTCCACAAGGTTCCATTCTTGGACCTCTGTTGTTTACTATATTCACCAATAACCTTTACAGCTTTACTCTCCACTCCTCAGTTATCCAGTGCGCAGATGACTCTACATTAATCTGTGCCTCTTCTTCCCTCCATGAACTACACTAGAAAACTCAAGCTTCCTTTCTCTCTCGAATCTTGGCTCACTGACCACCAGCTAATACTCAACCCAAACAAAACAAAACTTATCATCTTCCAACCTACACAGCATACCAATCCTGACCGCTCATTTAACATCATGTCCACTAACAAAACTATCATATCTCCTGTTACCCACACAAAGCTTCTTGGGGTTGTGATTGACTGTAACATGAAATTCAATATCCATATCTCTCTCACCATAAGGAAAGTCCATAAAAAACTGGGTACTCTAAATAGAAATAAACAGTTCTTAACAAACACTGCTAGGGCCACTATTGTATACACACATCTCATCTCTACATTACTATATGCCTCTTCAGTTCCCACCAACCTTAGAAAATCTGACTTAACCAAACTAGAAGCCTGCTATAACAAAGTCACCAAATTCGCTACCAACTGTTCTTACATATTACACCACTGTCTAGCTCTCAAACAGCTCAATTAGCTTGAACTTCCTCACCTACTATATATACTATATATAATAATCTTACTCTATCACATAAAATTCTATATCGTCCTGAGAAAACCCCTTCACTACAAAACCTGATAATTCCGTACTCCTGTACCAGAAACGTCTGCTGCACTAACACTCGAGGCACTCTTAAAAATGGAGAAAATCGATATCTGTGCAGTAACTGAGACCTGGTTCAAGGCTCCTAAGAGCAGCCCTGCAATACCAGACTATAATTCTTACCACACTTTTTGGCCACAAAACCAAGACCGAAACACTAAAGGTGGAGGAGTGTCCATATTCACCAAGGATATTCACACCTCCATGCGAGTTGCCCAACACAATGCATCTGAAATTCTCCAGGTGCAACTAACACTAGGTAAGACTGCAATCCAAACTGTAGCTTGCTACAGATTCCTCACCATGCCCCAAGATTCTCACTACACCTTTCTAAACAGATTGGTTAATATTAAGATACAACCAAACACCTTAATACTGGGTGATTTCAACTACCCTGCCATTACTTGGGAAAACTACTCGGGTACCAACTACTTTTCCCAATGGTTCTTGGAATTCATAAATTCCAATGCCCTGGATCAACTAATCCATTGCCCCACCAGGGGAGCCAATATCCTAGACCTGGTCATTACCAACATGGAAGATAGATGCTCCACACCAGTGGTCACCCCCTCATTGGTCAGGTCTGACCATAAGCAAATCACCTTTGACATCCACATCCCACCCCCACCCCCCAGTAAGGAAACCTCCTTAAAAAACCTCCAAAGCCAACTTCATGCTACTGAAGTCAGAAGTGACAAACTTCACAACACCCACACAGATGGGATCTGGAAGTTCGACTGCAGAATCCTACACTAAGGCACTGTACGAGCACATCCACTTGTGCATGATTCGTGCCATTCCAAATAGAACCAAGATGCTCTTCTCCAAAAAAAGGAAGCCAATTTGGTGGTCCCCTGCTATAAACAAACTATACAACAGAAGGAAGAAACTGTTGCAGAAAAGAGGAAAATCCCAGGATGCAAAAAACTCCCTCACCAGCCTCAGTAAGAAGCTGAGATCCCTCATAAAATCCTCAAAAGCTAGTTATTAAAATAAAATTGCCAAAGATTCCAAAGAAAACCACAAGGCATTCTATAGTTATGTCAAGAATCTAAATGGCAATGTTCAGATCTGCTCTGAGCTACAAAAGAATGGCATTAAATATACTGATCCCAAGGATATTGCCAATATCCTGGCAGATCGATTTAGTGCCAACTTCACCCCCCTCTCACCCCCTAAAGGGTGCATCTCAATACCAAAAGATTGCCAAATTCTGATAATCATGGCCACACAGGTAGAAACCGCACTTTCCAAAGCTAAGAATACAGCATCCATGGGACCAGATGACATCCCAGGCTGTGTACTACATGAACTACAAAATGAACTGTCACCTCACCTAAGTGTCATGTTTAATCATAGCCTCACCTCAGGCTTCGTGCCCACTGAGTGGCGCACAGCTACAGTTATCCCGCTCCACAAGGGAGGATCCACCTTGGATCCTGGGAATTACCATCCCATCAGTCTGAAAAGCCTGATCGGCAAGGGCATGGAACGCATTATCATGGAACTTATAAACAAAGACATTGGCAACCTTCAAACACTGGACCCCACCCAGTTTGGGTTTGTGAAGGGCCGATCTTGTCTCCTGAATCTGATTGACTTCTTTGAATCAGTCTCCAGAGCTGTGGAAGAGGATAAGGTGGTCCACACAGCCTATCTGGACCTCGCCAAGGCCTTCGACACCATCCCCAACTCTGGAAACATAGATAAACTTACTAAGTTGGGCATAAATCCCTACATCACTCGATGGGTTGCCAACTGGCTTACTGACAAAACCCAGACCGTAAATGTAGCCGACTCCAAATCCAGCTCCAGACAAGTGACAAGTGGAGTACCTCAGGGTTCAGTCCTGGGACCACTCTTGTTTGGCATCTATTTATCTGAAGTACAGGCCAACACTAAGGGACTCTGGCTAACAAAGTTTGCAGATGACTTCAAAC
Source organism: Protopterus annectens (assembly GCF_019279795.1). NCBI lineage: Eukaryota > Metazoa > Chordata > Ceratodontiformes > Protopteridae > Protopterus > Protopterus annectens. Next base: position 813,762,900 of record NC_056732.1, read on the forward strand.
TGGGAGTCATTATTGAATCCCCAAATGATGTGGATATTCTACAAAAAGGCCTTACAGAAACAGATGCCTGGTACCAGAGCCATGGGCTCAAGCTTAATGCCAAGAAATGTAGTTATCCCCTTTGGAAAAAAAAACATGTACCCATGAATTACCACATAGGTGGCAGGACGCTAAACATAAAAAGTGTGATGAGAGACTTAGGGACACAGGTGGACAGTAGTCTCACTTTCGATAACCACATTGCCACAACAGTCAGGGAATCCTTCTATGTGGCACACCTCATCACTAAGGGCTTTTCATCCAGAAAAAAGGAGGTCATTGTCCCACTGTACTCATCCCTCATTAGACCCATTATAGAGTATAATGACCCATTTGGTATGTACCTCACAAGACATCTGCAACAGCTGGAAAGGCCACAGAAATACCTCACTAAAAGAATCACAGGCCTAAAGCAGATGCCATATGCTGACCATCTAAAAAAACTCCAGCTATACTCTGTGGCATATCGTCTACTCAGAGGTGATCTCTGCTTAACATACAAGGCCATGTCAAACCCTGAGCTGTTGGACATGCTCTACTTAAAGAAATCCCAATCCCTCAGAGCCACACTCTACAGGGATCTAAACCTTGTCATCACAATGAACAAAACATGCTGGAGGGATAGGTTCCTGACCCAGAGACTCCCCATACTCTGGAATAGACTGCCCATACATGTCAAGCAGAGTGCCTTATTGGCCCTCTTGAAAAGGAACATTGATGATTGGATGGGAGATAGGAAATTCACCCTGGGGATCATGTCAGTCACCCTGCTAGACAGGGGCCCAGAGAAGTAAATATTGTGGGAAGAAATATCCAGGGAATTATTATGGCTAGGCTTGCATAGGCCCTAGGGCCGATAGCCTAGTACCAACCTATGAACCTATAAACCTATGAACTTCTACTTATAGCAACTAAAGATAATAATGCCACTGGTTCATCCCTCTACTCTAACACAATAGCCAAACAATGGAAAAGAATTCACCCTCTCATCACAGCTATAGCTTCCATACATGAATTTAAAAAGTCCTTAAAATCACAGTTGTTGAACTCATGGCTCTGCAGCTGTGACAGTCCAGGTTATTGTTAGGACCCCTCCCTTGTCTCGTTCTATCTCCTTTTTTCTGTACTCATCAATTACACCTTCATCTTCTTTCCTCACATCTCTTATAATTTTACCTACCTGTACCTTACTCTTGCTGTATTTAATGACAGCTGCTAAAATGTAACCACTACTTTCTGTTGAAACAAGTATTTCAAATTGTTGGTGCTATTATATAAGTTTATATCATATGTTAAATAATGCTACTTGTCATTAATGTACTGTACTGTGTAAATTCAAATTGAAGACTATTACTCTGTGTATGAGTGTTATTTGTGAAGCTTTTCTCCCCAGGCCTCTGTTGAAAAAGGATCCATGTCCAGTTGGACTTTCCTAGTAACCACACATATATTAAATAAATAACATAACATCCTTTCTGCAGAACACTGGAGGATGTCATCATCTCAAAGATAGGCACACACACATCATGAACACTCTTCAAGCCATCTGCAGACCATTGGCTGTCTGATTGTTAATTCTTTCATGGGATGGTGCACATGTCACATATGGACAGAGGTCATATGTAAAACAGTCAAACACATGCACACATATGCACTTACCCATACTATCTTACATTTTATATATGTATATATATATATATATATATATATATATATATATATATATATATATATATATACATATATATATATATATATATATATATATATTTATATACATATACATATCTATATATATATATATATATATATATATATATATATATATATATATATATATATATATATATATATATATATATATATATATATATATATATATATATATATAGGTTCATAGGTTCATAGGTAGGTGCTAGGCTATCGGCCCAAGGGCCTACGTAAGCCTAGCCAGCAAGGTTCTATGGCTTATGCCACCCAAAAAAGTTATTTTCCTGTGCCACCATCGAGCTGAGACACAGAAGTGATCCCCGGGGTGTAGCTATGTATATTGTTGCTTTACTAAGGCTTGTGCTCCTGCAGTTGGGTATATTAACTTTCAATACATTTCTCATTCAGCCATCACACTGATTCTTGCACTATGTCACATGCGTGCATATGTATAGCTACCATTATGAAATGCTACATGACATACAGCAATATTACATCATATAAATTACATGGGCACATACACCTTACATCATCCACAGAATGTAATTCTCGTATATATACTCAAATGTATAACCAATTCAGAGTCACTTTCTACTTTGGAGAATTCATTGTATGCAGAAGTGCATTGCTATTCACAAAGATTATTCAGGTGTTACCCAGCAGCATCATGTGACTGTCAACATTTGTGTCATTAACTATTTTGCATGAACCACGTCCACCTAATTTGTAATGTGGCAACATATGGTATCAGATCCTTCATACACACCTTTCCAATGATAAACATATAGGTATATGATGTGCAAGGCATGTAATGATGTGAAATATGTAAAGTTGTACGACTGTTAACATTTCTACTGTGTGTCATGTGATGCATACCCCATGCTAAATTGGGAGGTGTTGTCACAAATCTTTTTTAAGTACAAAATCTGAAGGGGAATACACAGCTATGCCTGCAGATGGTTGTGGATAGCACCAACAATACTCATCCAGAGGCAATAGACAACCTGCTATTTGACAGATTTGGATAAAACTTCATCCAACTGTCCTCAGTGGTCATCAACCAAAGTATCCATGTAAACATTACTCAGCATATTTCTCAAGAGAGCAGATCATCTGTGCTGTCTCTAAGGCTAAACGCATGGCATCCATGAGCCCCAACAACATCCCAAGTTTCTTATCAATAAGTTAAAATATGACCTAGAAGACATAGTTGGATCCCTACTTAACCACAGCCTCCAAATAGGCTATTTTCTGGCAGAATGCTGGACTCCAAAAGTCATCTGTCTGAACAAGGGGTGACCATCATGCAAAACAAAACAATTATTGAGGATGTGTCTCATGAAAAACTACTCGGTGTAATCTTAGACAAAAACCTGACATTTGACCTTTATGTACGCAATACTATAAAAAAAAATTATCCAAAACTGGGTTTCCTCTATAGATATAAATATATCCTTAGCTGCTACACAAAACAAACCCTTGCCTCAACCTACCTTCTACTTTCTCATATATGGTGCTTCACTACTTATTAATATTCAGTCCTCTCTCAAATCCAAGAGTAAGACCTGCTACAATAAAATGCCAAGTTCACAATTAATGCCAAATACTCCTCCCATCAGTGTTCCTCCTTACACTTACTGAACTGGCTCTAACTCCCACATTACCTTACATACTTACAATTAACAACACACACAAAACTATCTTCAAACCCTCAGATTAGATGGCCCTTACTTCTATATTTACTCTCTACCATCCAAGTAGGCTTCTCAGATCTGAAAATCAACTTATGAAAGTAGAAAAAACAAACCTTCCAGCTGGCCATATGCTATAGACTTTCTTAGTTGCCAAACAGTGGAACATCCTCCCATTACTGCTGATTGAGGGCTCAGTGTCTGTTATTCTAAAAGTGTATTAATTCTGGTTTAAGCACTTGGGCTTCAGGCCAGTTATTTTACACTTGTGGGAGGAGAGGCTGGACTCTGCCCTTCTGAGCTGAGAATTTCTGGTTAAAGGATTATAGTGCCTGCATATTTTGAACTGCTTCTTACTGAAATTGGTACACCTTGTTTGCTGTAGCATAGACTAGATCCAGGCCTGCTGAATCTAGCTTTGTTTGTATAACTTGAGCACTAATTCAGGCATTCTTTAAAGTATTCAATTGTATTTATTACTGCTTGGTAGTAACTTTATTAAAGTGCAGCTATCATTCTAAGTCTTTTGGATTAAGCACTTGGGCTTCAGACCAGTTGTTTTACATTAGGAAGGTTTGTGGCCTGCACTGTGGTGGCAGGGTAGGTAGCTTACATCATTCTAAGTTGTGAATGGCTGATTTGAGGGCTCAGTGTCTGTTATTCTAAAAATGTATTAGTTCTGGTTTAAGCACTTGGGCTTCAGGCCAGTTATTTTACATTAAGAAGGTTCGTGGTCTGCACTCTTGTGGGAGGAGAGGCTGGACTCTGCCCTTCTGAGCTGGGAATTTCTGGTTAAAGGCTTATAGTGCCTGCATATTTGAACTGTTTCTTACTGAGATTGGTACACCTTGCTTGCTGTAGCATAGACTAGATCCAGGCCTGCTGAATCTAGCTTTATTTGTATGCCTGTTGTTTGTTTGCTTGTTATTTCCCTGAAATGCTAATTCCACCTAAAACACGGCTTTTCAGAGCTTCTGTTGATCCCTAGTGATATCTACACTGCTTACTGTACGTATTTCCTTGTTTCACTTGAAAGAAAGTTACTGTTTGTTGTTTTTGCATTTAAGTTACCTGTAACACATTGCATTTAAGTTACCTGGCACTTGCTCACTAAAGCAATTATATAAGTCAGCACTAAAATATTAAAAGCACTACACCCTCACAAACTCCCCTTGAGTACCTTGTTCCCCATTGGCCCTTTTTTCAGTTATAAAGGAATTCCCAATACTATTCTAGCATGTCCAAAGGTCAGTTGTCAATCTCCTCTCTGGTCCAGCTGGTGAATCTGGGAATCTTGAGGCAATGTTACAACTGCCTCATGTACACAGACAACCCTCTCCTCCTCCCAACAAATTCCAACACATGTGAGAGATGCAACCATATAGCCATACTGGAGGCTAAGCTCTCTCAACTCAGTACTGGCAAAACCAGTCAGGAGGAGAAGGAAACCACACTCACTACAATTCCAGTCTCACATAGACCTACACAGACAGCAAACCAAACACATAAACACACAAAAACTTACTCGGAGGCTCTAAATAAAAATCTGCCTAAGCAACAGAGACCTCCAAAGCAGACACCCAAGCAACCGCTACCCTAAAACAAAACAAGTGCAACACATAGCTCACAAAGCCAGTGTGCTGAACAGTCACAGCCCTTAAGGCTAAACAACACACCTGATACACTTGTAATAGGTGACTCTATCATCAGGCACACTGACATCCCGCTCACCAGGCTGAACAAGGAGAAGGTCACGGTGAGCTGCCTGTCGGGCGCTAGGATCTGCCACATAACACAAGCACTCAGGTCACGCCAAGGCAAGTACAAATATGACTCAGTCATTGTCCATGCTGGTGTTAATGACCTGAGACGTACCTCCCTGGACTACTTGAAAAGAGACATAGAGGAGCTCTCTGAGCATGTAGCCCAGGCCGGTATGACCCTGACCTTGAGTAGCATCTTACCCTCACCAAGAATGATGCCACAATATGAAGACAAGATGATCAATTTCAACAATTGGCTTAAGTATTGTGTCATTCAAAGCCTGTCAGCCTGGGATGACATGCTCGACAAGCCACAATGCTTCGCTTAGGGACAGCTTGCACCTGTCACCCCTGGGCTTTCGGATATTGGCAAAGGCTCTTGCTACCCCCATAGTGCCTTTTTTAGGCAAGGCTCAAAAGACAAACCCACCTCCATAGGTATCACAAGGGATAAGAAACTAAGAGTAATGCTACTCAATGCCAGAAGTCTAAACCTCAAGATGCATGCACACAAAACTCTCCTTAGCATGGAGAACATCGATATCTGTGCAGTAACAGAAACCTGGGTCAAGGCTCCTGAGAGCACCCCAGCACTACCAGGTTATACCTCATACCATGCTTTTTGGCCCTAAAACTTGGACCGAACCACAAAAGGAGAGGGAGTATCAATATTCGTCAAAGATACCCACACCTCCAGGTTGGTGGCACAGCACGAAGCATCAGAGACTATCCATGTGCAACTAACAGTGGGTAAAACTGCCTTCCAGTTTATAGCCTGCTACAGACCACCCTCCCAAACCCAGGAACCCCACTCGGCCTTCCTGAGAACACTGGAAAATATGAAGGTCTCTCCAAACACCATTATATTGGGTGACTTCAACTACCCAAACATAGACTGGGAGCATTACTCTAGCTCCAACACCCTAGCCCAAAGGTTCCTAGAATTTATAAACTCAAATGCTATGGAACAACTTATTACCACTCCCACAAGAGGGGAAAACATACTGGACCTGATCATCACCAACATGGGGACTCTATGCTCCAGACCAGAAGTGTATCCCTCACTGGTAAGATCAGACCATAAACTAATCTCACTGGATATTCACATCCTGACTCCACCCCTGCCCAGAAAACCACAGTGAAAAACTTCTCTAAAGCAAATGTCACACTCCTCAAAACCGAGGTGGAAACCTTCAAAGCCCCCGGGCCTGTGGAAAATACGGCCCAGACCACAGAATCCTTTATAAATGCATTCTATGAACACCTTCAGGAATGCATGGATCATGCAATCCCAAATAAAACCAAGACCCAATCCTCCAAAGGCAGACGTCCTGTCTGATGGACCCCAGCCATAAACAAACTATACAATAGAAGGAGGAAGCTACTACATGATAGAGCAAAATCCCAAAAAGGGAAGGCATCTCTGATCAGTTATAGCAAAAAACTATGGGCACTCATAAAATCGTCTAAGGCCAGCTTCAAGAGAAAAATTGCACAGGACACTAAGGATAATCACAAGGCTTTCTTTAGTTATGTTAGGAACCTGGGTGGGAATTCCCAGATATGCTCAGAATTAGTCCAAAATGACAAAAATACACCAAACCCACAGATATTGCCAACATCCTAGCTGACAGGTTCAGCGCAAACTCCCCCCCCCCCACCAAAAGGGCAAATATCTATTCCAGCAGAGTGCTGCACCCCTGACATCTCAGATGCTCAGGTAAGAGCTGCCCTCTCCAAAGCAAAAAACACAGCATCAATGGGACCAGATGGCGTCCCGGGCTGCGTCCTACATGAACTCCAAGAAGAGCTAAACCCAAACATAAAACTACTGTTCAATCTCAGCCTTACTACAGGATATGTACCCAAAGTGTGGCATACAGCAACAGTGGTCCCTCTCCAGAAAGGTGGTGCCTCAACGGATCCTGGAAACTATCGCCCCATAAGCCTGACTAGCTTGGTCTGCAAAGCTATGGAAAGGATCATCATGGACATCATAAATAAAGATATTGGGGACCTACAGACACTGGATCCTACCCAGTCCGGCTTTGTTAAGGGCAGATCCTGCCTCTAAAACCTGGTTGATTTCTTTGAAATAGTCACCAAGGCCATTGACGAGGGGAAGGTGGTCCACACAGCCTACCTGGACCTCGCAAAAGCCTTCGATACAATACCCCACTCTGGCATTATAGATAAGCTCACCAGCTTAAATATAAACCCCTATGTCACTAGATGGGTTGCAAACAGGCTCAAGGACAGAACACACATGGTTAGAATTGTTGGAGCCATGTCAGACTCCAAACCAGTTAGAAGTGGCACCCCACAAGGCTCAGTCCTGGGACCTCTCTTGTTCGGTATATATTTCTCGGAAGTACAGGCCAACACAGAAGGACTGTGGCTGACCAAGTTCGCAGATGACTGCAAACTGGGCGCCATAATCGACTCTCCATCCTACACAAGCATCCTCCAAAAGGGCCTCATAGAAACAGACAACTCATGTCAGAGCCATGGCCTCAAGCTAAATGCCAAAAAGTGTATAGTCATCCCCTTTGGCAAAAACAAAGTGCCCACAAATTACCACATAGGTGGTAATCCATTAAGTACAGAAGAGGTCATTAGGGACCTGGGGACCCAAGTTGATAGCAATCTCTCATTTGACAACCACATGGCCAAAGTGGTTAGAAAAACATTTTATATAGCCCACCTAATCATGAAGGGATTCACATCTAGATCAGGGCAGGTCATCGTGCCTCTTTACTCATCCCTCATCAGGCCCATAATTGAGTATAATGCCCCTTTTGGGATGTACCTTACCAGACACCTGCAGCAACTGGAAAGACCCCAAAAGTCCCTCACCAAGAGAATCAAAGAGCTCAAACAGATGCCATATGCTGCTCGGTTAAAGAAATTCCAGCTCTACTCAGTGGCATACCGCCTGCTCAGAGGCGATCTGTGCCTGACCTATAAAGCCATGTCCAACCTGAAATTAATGGACATGCTGCACCTCAGAAAATCCAAATCCCATCGAGCTACGCGCTCGAGAGACTTGAACCTCAGCACTGAAATAAATAGGACATGCTGAAGGGACAGATTCATAACCCAGAGGCTCCCTTCACTCTGGAATAAAATCACAGTCCAGGTTAGGCAGAGTCCCTCATTGACTCTCTTCAAGAGGAATCTTGATGAGTGGATGGGAGATCATAGGTTTACCCCGGGTATCACTTCTGTGTCACTGTTAGACAGAGGCACAGTATACTAACCTCGAGAAAGGGCATAGCAAAATTAATTTAAAATGGGTGGCGAAAGCCAAACACACTCTGGCTAGGCTTATAAATGCCCTAGGGCAGATAACCTAGTATGAACCTATGAACCTATTACCAATAAGCACTACTATGAATCCTTCTTCTTTCAAAATGTCTCTACGACAACCTCTCCACTACAGGGCACTACAAATGTGGCAGCTCTGCACCTCTGAAAACCTGATTCCCCAGTTTACCACTACTTTTACCTATACTGACTCACTCTCTGTCAAGTAGAACTCTTCTACCTACTAGTTTGACTACTCAAAGAAGTACCATTTATGCTTACTATGTAGTAATACCTACTTGATATCCATATTGAACTGATGTGATTTGCATATAAACCTATGTCATATTTACTGTTACATCTCTATTGATGTTCTTGCAGAACATATCTTCACAAGTTATTAGTATACTTACTATGTTACTTGAAGTTTATGATATTGACATATTTACCTTTGTGCATGCATCTGTGACTCTTGATTTGTGTATTCACCTGTGACTCTTGTATTGTATGTGCTTGTTAATGTGGAGATTTTCACCCCGGGCCTCCACTGAAAATGGGCTCATTTCGGCCCATGAATCATCCCAGTAAACAAATACAAATAAATAAATAAACACAGGCAACTATAGATGCATTAGCCTAATTGGCCTCATCTGTAAGCCAAAGCAAAGACTCATCATGGACCTTATCAACAAGGACATAGGTAATCTCCTAGGTGTGTAACCGACCCATTTTTCATTCATTAAGGCTTGTTCATGTGTGTTAAAACTAGCTGACGTCTTCAAGATGGTCACAAATGGCATGGATGAGGGAAAGAATGTGCATCCTACTTAATTTGACACAATTCTATACTCGGGTATCACAGAGAAGCTGTCTCAACTGGCCATAAACCACTATGTCACCAACTGGTTAGCCCAAATGATCACCAACAGGAGACATACTGTCAAAGTGTTTGAATTCACCACTAGCAAGAGGCCACTGACCAGTGCAGTGCCACAGTTTGTACTAGGCCCTTTCCTGCTTGTTATTTAATTCAAAGAAGTCAAGGCAAAGTTAGGCAGCCTTTGCCAACCAGCTTTGTGGAGGACTGCAAATCGTGGACAATCACTGAACCCAATAGCAGTACTGACATTGTATCTTTCAGACCTAACTTTTTCATATGAGGTGTTCTACAGTCTATATGCAGACAGTCTGAAATTGGGTAAACTGATTACGTGTGTTACAGATAAGGCATGTCTGCAAAGGGTGCACTAGAGAATCTCAAAATGCTGACATGTCGAATTTCAGTATTTCGAGACTGAATAGTGGAAAGTGCAGTTACACAAAACTGCACTATGTTGAATGCGGAAATGTCAAATCCGCTATTGTGGTGTCACGTTCATGACATGCAGTGCGGTTTGTGGATTTATCGGAGGTTTCAGGTAAGTGGTGTTTATGTAAGGGTATTGGGCAGAGATTTTAGTGTGTGTGTGTGTGTGTGTGTGTGTGTGTGTGTGTGTGTGTGTGTGTGTGTGTGTGTGTGTGTGTGTGTGGTCGCAATTGTGCTTTTCGTGGTTTTGGGTTTTCAGGTATGTGGGTTTTCTACTATTCATTCTCCAAATACTGAAATTCAACATTTCAGTATTTTGAGATTGTCTAGTGAACCTGCAAAATAACTTGACAAAATTGACCATTTCTACACAGGAGAATATTATGCTGATAAATACATAAAAAATTAAGCATATGAGATTTGGTAGGCATAAATTGAAAGGTGAGTATTTAATGCAGCACACAGTGATAGAAACTGTAGACTCATTTAAGGACCTGGGTATATGGGTAGATTCAGCTATGAGTTTTTCTAAGTATATCAACCAATTGGTTAATAATAATTATAGAACTATAGGTTGTATAAAAAGATTTATAAAGTCTAGCAAATCAAAAATAATGAAGTTATTGTTTGTTAATCATATTAGACCCAGATTTGAGTATGGAATAACAATATGAAAACCCTATAAAAAAAACAAGCATGAGTAAAATGGAAATATACCAAGGGTATCCATGGATGTGAAAATTGAAGTTATTATGAAAGACTAAAATATCTGAACTTGTACAGTGTTTCTTGCAGGTATCTAAGAGGAGATCTTATTCAGGTATATAGAGCATTTAGTGACAACAACTTCTGGGAATGTTTGGGGTTAACAAACAAATACCACAGAATCATCAGACAACCTATGTAGAAGATTCTATAGGAATTGGAAGTGTACTAATTTGTTTTCTGACAGAGTAGCTAATGCATGGAACAGACTAGCAAATTACATTAAAGCAAGTACTAGTTTAGATATGTTTAAGAACAGCCTGGATACTTATTATGGGAACAAGTGTTTTGGTATATTGGCAAATTAGAAGAGCATTAATGCCCGTGCTTGAAATATTTGTATGTATGCATGTATGTATGTATGTATGTATTTATGTATGTATTTGTCCACAGTAGTAACAAATCCCTTATATGTGGCATAACTCATAGGTATGGGCATTTCATCAAGATCAAAGGATGTTATAATTCCATTGTATTCGGCCCTCATCTGAACAATAATTTAGAACAGTGCACCCTTTTGCATGTAACTCACCACACATCAGCAACAGCTGGGGCAACAGCAGAGATTTTTCCCAAGGAAGATAGAGGGTATAAAAAACAAGCCCTATGTAGAACGATTGAAACCCATATTACTGTATTCTATCCCCTACAGACTACTAAGGGCCAGATTGGGTCTGGCCTACAGGGCAATCTACAATCTGGCCCTGATGGAAATGTTACACATTGGTAAAGCAAATTGCACAAGGGTGATTTGTTCCAGGGATGTTAACCTAGCCTCTGACATAATAAATCATGTTTGAGAGATAAAAACATCTCTCAGACACTATTCCTTCTCTAGAAGAAGCTTCCCATTCATGGTAAGCAAAGGTCTTTCCTGACCCTAATCAAGTGCAGTCTACATCACTGGATGGTTAAGGTAATTCTACTCCTGGTGTTATGCCCATGTCCCTCATGGCTAGAGACAGGTGGTCTTAGATAACATAGCATTGGTTTATAACTATGTGAACTTTGTTCACATAGCTATTTAAAATTGTAAAACTCATATTATACAATGACTGGCCATTAAAAGTCAAAAATGAGCATGCTGATTGGTCAGCCCAACCAGCGTATCCATTGTAAATTGAGCATATGCCAATAGAAAGAAGTCTGGTTGCCGCTGTTCCTTATTATCCACTTGATTACTGTGTACCACCTAAGCAAGCAAACTTAAAATGGTATTTATGTTTAATGGGTCTAAATATTACAAAAACTATAACTTATAATAATTTACATATTTCTTCTAAATAATGGTTCCTTGCTTTCTTATGTCTTGTCATCATCAATGCCACAAAACATTGCCTTGTGGTAAATGCAAAGGCAACATTACATGACTATAGCAAAAGTATTATAATAAAAAAGTATACAGTTTTTCCACTGAAAGAACTGCATATAGAGGTTTGGGTAATTTGGATACCATTAACGTGTGCTATGGCTCTTACAAGGGGGAAAATAACTTACTGTTCAACTCCATTTTTTGATGTTTGTATGTCAACAACTTCATCCTGTTCTTCTGGCATGTCAGTATTTCATTGGAAAGTGCTGTAGTGTGGGTTCCCATCACCCAGCAACAGTCTGCAATTTGTAATTTGGTAAAAACAGCACTGAAACCCTGGAAAAAGCACAGTGGTTGTTGCAGAGAAGTTGAAAGATAAGATGAACTGAGACAGCATACTGGACATCTCTAAATGCCTTCTTATAATGAATGGGAGTCTTCCAGAAGTGGCAAATATCATATCAAAACTGGAATTCCCAGAAGTAGGTTGTAAAACGAGTAAACGTCTGAATTAGAAAAATGGGTTTGCTCTACTTCTGTTGTAGTTCTACCTTTTATCTGACAATTAAATCTTCAACAATCGTAGTCCTGATCAGCAGACAGAACACTATTTTTGCTTTAGCACAGTAATTGATTCTCTGCCTTTTTATTAGAAATACCTCTCAACTGTCCAGATTTTCGCAGAATGTCCAAATTTTTGTCTCATATTTTGGTCTGTTTCTCATAAAATCTGTGATTTTCCAGCAAATCACTGGAATGACATTCTTCCTCTTGTTGCATAACTTATTTATGCTTAATATCCAGCAGGGTGTTTTTTTTTTGTGAGGACCTTGCTTTGACCCTTTCAGGTACAGCAAAGTTCATACATTTGAAAAGAAGCTTATACAGGACATTTGTGTGCATCTTGTATAGGAATCATTGTTGACAGTGGTAGAAGGGGGTTAAAACTATTTGTGCCATCCCTTAGGAGGTGATAGTTTGCTTTTGAGAAATTTTTAATCCTTTTTGCTCAGGGGGAGGGTCAGGTATGATCCATACTTCAAACAAGGCTGATTTATGTTCAGATTTTACCAGGGAGGGCCTTTTGGGGGTGCAGAATATCTGTTCCAGAGCATTTGCATTAAGTCCAGGAACCTTAGGGTGAATGTGTTTGTGTTCATATATGACTCCCAATCAATGGAAGGATAGCTGAAATCACCCATGACCAAGGTGTTTGCCTGTATAGTGAGTGACTCAAGTAGGGTCCAGGTAGCAGAGTGGTTCTCGTGGTTCATGTTGGGGACCTATGTATATTTAACAATTATATGAAATTAGGTTTTATCTACAGTTAGTTGGACTTGAAGCAACTTTAGGGAGTCATACTGTTGACCAATCCTGAGGTGTATTTGTCTTTAATGAAGATGTATACACCTCCACCTTTGTTTTATTCATGTTCGTTTTGAGGCCTGAATATGTGGAAGACATTGTAGCCTTGCATGACCTGGGGGCTCTCTACAGCCTTGACCCATGTCTCTGTGACTGCACAGACATCAGCATCTTCCAAGATAAGGAGTACTTCCAGTAAGTGCAGTTTCTGATTTAGACTCTTAGAATTAAGCTACATAGCCTTGAGTTTCTCTCTACTAGATTTTTTATGTCAGGAATTTCGTTGTTATGGCATTGCCTAAAAAAGCCACTATGGGAGAGGCAAGTACCTTTGCCAGTAACCAAAAGCCAAGAGGCGACAAGTGAAGACCAGCTCTGGCAAAGCAGCATGGTCTGTTGACTATATCTTCCCAGGCTGACAGATACTGGATCCCCTTGGACTGACACCAGACACTAAGCCAATTGTTGAAGTCAATCTTTTTTTGTGTATATTGAGGCATCATCCTGAGTGAAGATAGAACGCTGCTTAGGGCTAGGGTCATAACTACCTACCTGGGACACATAATCTGACAGTTCAGTCATGTCTCTCTTCATGTAGTACAGTAAGGTATACCTCAGGTCATTTGCTCCAACATGGACTACGGCAGGGTCATAAAGGTACTTGTTGTTGAGAGACTTCAGTGTATGCACAATCTGACAGATCCTGGCACCTGACAGGCAACTGACTGTGACCTTCTCCTTGTCCACCCTGGTGAGGGAGACATCTATGTGCCTCACTATGGAGTCACCAATGACCAATACATTTGGTTTTGAGGTGTTTTGCCTTAGGGGCTTATTGGCTGAGACACAGTTGTGTGTGTTATTATGTGAAGTGGATTCTGTTTTGTCTGCAGTGTGTGTGCAGTAGGTTAGCTGACCTTGAGGTAGGCTTCTAGTGAGTACCTCAGTGTATATGGGCTTATGTGGTGTGAGCTTGTTATGTGCAAGTGGCGAAGTGTGTGTGCTGACAACCTGTTTGACATCTGGTTTGTTGTTATGTGAGAGAATTGATTTAAAATTCATAGTATTAATGCATCTCTCACATGTTGTATTTGCTTGTTTTAGATGTAACTGGTTGTCAGTATACATGAAGCAGTTGCTACATTGCCTCAGGATACACGTCAATCAGGCTGTCTGGAGAAATGGTGTGAAACTGTCCATATAGTATGGCAGATATATATATATATATATATATATATATATATATATATATATATATATATATATATATATATAGATATATATAATTCACAAATCAAGTTCAGGTGCTTCAGACAATATCCATTGCTGTTACATGTGGCAGATGCATGCAATACACAGCTGTGTGTTGGAATACGCTCATAATGGTGTATTGTGTGTAAGTGTTGTTATTCTTATGGCCAATATCTATATTAGCCAGGGATGACTCAGTCAAGTATACTACATTTGGCACAGTGAACATTGACATAGCTTGTCACCCATTCAAAACTATTCTTTGTTATTCATACCTAATAGGCATTGACAGTCCGGACTTCCCTTCAAGGTGTTGTACAAGATGCATGTGTGATACGTCTTACTGTACAGAACCCATTAAACATAGAGATCACTGACAACATTAATGGCATGGGTTTGATTCTTGCACATATGGAGTGTGCATTATGTGGCATGCAAACCTCTCAAATGGCCAGGATTGTCCAAGAATTCAACCCCAGTTTAACACTGTCTCATGTAATCCCTCCAAAGACATTTATTTTTTTGAAAAGGGGTGGTGAATTCCCCTTACAGAATGCTGGCAATCATTATAGTCGTACACGTTTGTTCCTGCAGAACATGCATAATAACTTAATATGATATATTCTGTCAATGTTACAGATTAATATTGTTAATATTTTAGAATTATTTTTGATTGTGCATGCTTCTGTTAGCAGTTGTCCATAAATCTGCCGATTTATGTTTCTATGATTGATTGTTAGGTATGCTGACATTTCAGTCATTTCAAGCAAGTCATTTTGCATATCTGAACAACATGTACATACCCCCAATTGTATATACCATCCTTGCTAAATGTCCTCTCCAGTGAGCATGTTAGTGATGTTTATATCACAACCAATCATCCCTACTGACATTTAACCTTGTGTGACAGTCACATATATTTTGTCATGTGTAATGATATACAAATAACTCACACAGGAGGTGTAAACAGCAGTATGTACTGTGCTGTCTACATATGTGCTTAATGTTATGCTAATGACTTGTCTTGAAAGTTTACATGCATTGACATATCCTACCTGGGGTACATTGCCATATTTTAGATGCTGTCTTGCTCTTCATTCCTAACATTCATGTCTGTGCCCATTTTAATCAGCACTTTCCCTACCTACTGTATTTAAGTTTCATTGCATTTGCCCTTCCTGTTCACCCCATCTATTATTTTAGTCTGAAGATACTTGTAGTGTACATTGCAATGAGTGCACTTTTTATAACATGTTAATACTGCAGCTATTTTAGTAATTGTGGCTGTCAACACAATTTACAGTGGGCTTGCCCACATGCAAACTTGTATGTATGTTATTTCTGCAACCATGTAAGCACAAGGGCCAGCACTGATATGTGATTAGTGCTGCTGCCCATCGTGCTAACATGTAAACTCTTTGTAGGTTTTGTGCAAAGCCTACACAGAGTTTATTGAATCTCCGAGGTAGTATATACAAAAAATGCCATACGTCCAGTGACAAGATGAGTACAGATACAGGATATAAAGGCAGTGCCAGATAAACTTTGTAAAGGGTCTGCTTTAGAACGACGAAAAATTAAAATATCAAGCACTCACATGAGCGAAAAATCAGGAATTCAGTATTTAGTTTTTTGGATCACAGTACAGTGATGATCAGAATATTTGCCCTTTCTCACTGTAGTGCGATCTCGGAGTATGAATATATATTTAGCGGGGAGGCGTGGGGGTACATCTCCCCACAATAGCGATTTCGAGTTCATGATTATTCGCTCATGTGAACGTTCAATTTTTTTGATTTTTCTGTGTTCTGACATAAACCCATTGTAAGAATATGCCCTGGGATTCATTAACACCTATGCTAAGTGTACACCATTCTGAGTGAACAGACGTATAACTCACATCTTCGTACTCCAAATTTTAGTTTCCCTACTGATTTTTTTGCAGCCTTAAATCTCAAGGGGGATTCATAAAGGTTACAACAAAGTGTAGACTACTTGTACACTTTGTGCAATCTTTGTGAGTGACTAGAAATCACAAAAATGTGGTAGAGGTGTTCTTTTTTTTCAAAACAGGTTTATTGTTTTAACATATAAGAGAAATATCATAACAATTTTATACAAGTAATTAAAAATAGGTATTATTATAATATTCAACAAAACAACTAAAGTATTTACAAAGACATCCACTACAATCAGATCAATTAATTAAACTAAAATACCATGCTATTGAAATTAAAATTTTTTTAACAAATTTTGTAAATTATCCCATACAATAAAATAAGATGTTTTTCTATTTGTTCTAGTCCTAATTGTGTTTATTTCCATATGGCACACTATATTCATAACATTTTTAAATTCATTGAACGAAGGAGGTGTATCTGAAATCCAATTTCTAGTTATTATTTTCCTAGCCACTGCTAGAATAGACCATAACAAGGGAAGCTTAACCTTTTCAACACTTTGAGGTACAGGTGTGTTGAATAATATAAGAAATTTAGATTAGGTAGAGGTGTTCTTGAATACAGATTGTGTACATTTAATGTGAGAGTTAATGAATCTAGCCCATAGATTTATACATGAGGAGACAATGTTTCAAATTAAAGTACAATACATGTTGGTCAGTATTTAATAGTATTTATGGAAAAGCACCTAAGGAAAAATGAGTATGAAGGCAGACAGTAGGAGACATAACTTGAATGCAGGAAAAGGGTCTATTCCAGTAGCATAGAAGAATAAAACCATGACTGCAACTCAGGAGATCTGTGTTTGACTATCACAGGCAGAGAGGATGGTATGTGCCATTCTGGGGGAGAGGGACAGTGGTTCCCTCCCAGCTTATGCTACTACTGTGATGACAAGAGCTAGGATGAAGAGTCTAAGCCTTATTACAAACTAGGAGACAATGTCTGGAAGACACTAGTGTGGCCATCCAAGGTAGTAATGGTAGTGCTTGGTTGCATGTGTACAGGACCACAAATGCACAGACAAAGGAATAAAGGCATCTGTTCTGGTGATGTGAGTGATCACATCACTAACAGTGGCAGGGTTCGGCCATAGAAATGAAAACATTTCTCACTGTGCGGATCTTAGCCACAGCAACAGCAAAAAACACCCTTATTATCTGTTTGTCTTATTGAGGGATGGTCTGATAGTTGAAAGGCATGAGGGTAAAATAATGCAAACAAGTAGAAATGAGGAAAGAAGGCTGGTGATTCCAAGGCATAGAAACAAGAATGGGTCTAATATTGTCATGGTTAGGAATGTAAGAGTGAGGAACCATGAAGTTAGTGAATGTAGAGAAAGGACCAGGAAAATAAATGAGAGAAAATGAGAAAGGCAGCAAGTAAGAGATAGTGTGAGAGGAGTCAGAGTATGAGGAGATAGAGGGCAGTTAATTTAAGAGTAAATGATCCACAAAAAGTGAGGTGTACATACTGGAGTTATAAAATAATCTAATTTGTAAATATTTGCACAGTGCTACTTTATTCAGTGTTCATTGTAGCCATTGTTGTGAATCTGGCTTAGGAATCAAAAGTGTGAGGGGGAAGGTATGGAGCAGTAATTGAATGACCACTCATTTGTGTTTTGTGGAAAGTTGAAGCTGGGCCATGTAACCTGGGCATTATTTGGGAATGTACACATGTACTAGGAACAGATCAGATCTAGAATATGATATAGCATGGAATGGGATTGGTTAACATCTTCATTTACGGTGCTTATGATTTGAATGAAAGCTGGAGGACCTAGAATGAAGGTGGGGTGGTGGGTAGTGGAGGACAAACTACACTGACCAATGACTAGTACAAAAGTGAAGGTAAAATGGCAGAGGATATTGGTAGCTCTTAAAAGAATGGGTTGTCAGTAGCTTCTAACTACTAATCCAAGAGGTCAGTAACAGGTTGAGAATGGTTGCTAAGACTAGACTGTATGGGGCTGGGAGGAAGCTATATGCAATGGATGTAGTCAATTCAAGAGTATGGCTTTAATCTACTTCAGACTTCTGCTTGAGAAATGTTTTTATGGAATTGTGACCCGTGGTGTGAATGTGAATGCAGGAAGAAGTGGCTATGAGCAATGTCATCCTTTTTGGTGGAAAGGAGAATATATACCCGACTAGATATATAGGAGCTTTTCTCCAGGCCTCCACTAAAAATGGGCTTCTGACCTAGTTGGACTTTCCCAGTCACCAAATGTCAATAAATAAATAAATATAAATATTCTAGTTACACAGTGCATTGCCTGAGACAGTAGAAGCATATGTTGTAGCGCAACAAAATATTAAAACTGGTGAGAGATGACAAGGAGTTGTGGCCATAAATTTTGGCTGCTGATCTTTCACAAGGCAAGCTGGACATTACATCAAATGTATGACAGATGGGAGTGGGATAGTAAAGTAGATGATGCTATTTAACAACAGCAGAGCAATGTGAAAGACCAGAACCACTGACAACTGTCAAACGATACATACGGATGGCTGGGGGTCCACTGGCTGTCACACGTAGAACACTGGCACCGATCCCACTCTAGGTGTGGGTTGGTGTACTGAGACCACAGATGTTTACTGGGCAGGACAGAAGGCAGTGGAGGCAAAACTGTCACTGTCTGTTGAAATTGGATGGGTTCTCCAAACTGTAACAGACTGGGCTGAGAAGCAATCCTTATGGAGGATCAGATGAATATTTGTACACACAGGCTTTTGGACCTTTCCACCAATCCCTTTAACAACAACAACAATAACTATGCTTAGGAAACAGCTTAGGAATCACACATCTCCATCTGCTGCATTTAACTAAGGATTATTTGCATATTTCTAGGACAGTTGCAGAGAGATGGTTATAATGTTTCTCAACAGTGTGACTAAACTTTACAGTCTTATTTCAAATATAAGTTTAGGGCATGGATCATTTAACTCATCCATGCCTATAATGCCTTTTTTGTATACCTGCAGTTTATACCCATACCTCATTATGGTGTCCAGGACTTTTTGGGGTCTGGCTTCTTAACTATCTAACTTACCAGCTAATAATAAGCAGTATTGAAAGGGCAAGGAATTATTAATGAATTGACACTAAGATTGTTATTCTAGGATGTCCTGCAGTGGAGAAATTAATTTTTGTTTGCCACCTATTACTCATATTTTCATATTTGCATTCATATTTTCAAAACTGAAATACCTACATTCTATTGAGATGCATGGTGTGAAATACCAGTGTGGGAGACAGGACAATTCATTGAAAATACTGCTTTATACCACATTATACTGGGAAATATTCCTAGTTCTTTGTTAGTAATTATGAAAATAAGCAATATTTCCATATGAACTTAATGCTTCAAAACCAAATGATTTACAAACTGTTGCATGACATTTGATGAAACCTTAGGTGTTGTTGAAGAAAACTGTCTTTGATATATGTTCTGTAGGTTGCCCAGCTTGAGAGATATCCAGGATTAATTGTATTGCTAATTATACAGTTAAACATATGTTTGATATTTCTGTAAATATCTCCATAAAAATGGACTTATAAAAGAATTTCTTGTCATATGAAAGATTATGCCTGGTTAACAAAAATGTTCTGACAATAAATGTCTCAACTATATAGTTTTCAACAGTGGAAATTTGTAGAAGTTTAGAAAAAATATAATTTGGGGTTTGTGTGTATTATAATATATTATGGTATTTATGGGGAAGACTATGAATGCCCCGAGTATTATCACTGTAAAGAATATTTCTTACTAACAACATTGCCATTTGTACAGTTTTAATAGCTTTTATTGTTCACAGAATATTTATTTATTTTTATCTTATGCTTTTTAAGTTTATTTTTCCAAAAATGCTCTGGAATGAAAGATGTGTGTAGGCTGCTACAGGTATGACGCTCTCCACCACATAGATGTTAATCAGTTAGCAGACATAAGAGCTTTCTTTATCAGGTTCTGTAGCTTGTTTAGTTAGCAGAACAGAAATCTTATTGCATCTGTGTTGTATCAGGCAGATCAGTCTTCGAGAATGTAATGTTTTAACAAATTACATACAAACAAGTTCATAATGCACCTCAAGAAAGTATTTCAAAGTGCATTTCCAACAGACTTACTTTTGCTGAACAGTATTGTGTATATGTGTAGAAATTGTCCTGTCACAAATATGACTGGGCATTCTGCAAGCATTGAATATGCCTTGAATATGTGAAAAATAAAGTTTGATTTTAATAGCAGAACAGTGCCTTATGAAACTTAATTTATTTAGACATATTTGCCAATAGTGGCAAGCCCCAGTAGACCCCAACATTTATCTTAATTGTACACTCAAAGCAGAGAAAAGTATACATCCCTCCAGACAATAAAATATTAACTTCTAAAGACATCTTATCCTAGGTGCACTCTGAAATCTATGAAGTTTTCATCTTATATGACCTGAATATAGACAAGCAGAAAACAGCCTCAAACCTTTGCACAGTATATTGTTACATAAATCTATGTGGAAAAAATAAACAAAGACACCAATAGATAATATGAGACAAACAACAAATAATAAGCTTTAATGAGAAAGCGCTTTCATCACATATGACTTCATACTCGAGTCTGTTTTTTTGCCTCATTTTATCTATTGATGTTTTTATTTATTAGTTATTTTTTTCTCCAGTCACTGGTTCTGAATGTTATTTGCTTGATAAGTCTACATGATTTCATAAAGCTTATCAACACTAATGTTGAATATGACAATACTTGCAGCTAAAACCATGTCAATATGGTTTGTTTTCATTTATATAAATGTATGATTGCTTATGTCATAACTGATAATTTAATAAAGATCCTTCTTGTTAAAAAAACAGTAACAAAAATATGTTCTTGACTGGATCCTTAGTCTGAACCTAATAAAACAAACAACTTGGATACCATTGTTGGCACACTGAACAATCACCTGCTTACTTATGTTCTCACAAAAATTCTTCATGCTTCTCCAAAATATCACATTAGTCTATCCATTTGCAGCTAGAACTTTCTAAAAGCTTTACCTCTAGATAAAATCAAATTAACACAATTTTTCTTAGCAGCGTAAACAGCCTAGCACCAATCAGAAAGAAAGGAATTAAATTCAATCTTGCCCCATGTCCAACAAGAAATACCAAACAACTTTTCAAGGAAAGTTACAAAGCATGAGTAAAATGGCTTTCAGATAGACGCACCTAAATGTTCCAAATTTTTAGGTAACTGAGAAATCTTATAAAATCTCAAACAAATAAGAAATTAGGAGAGTCTGAATGCACTAAAAACAAACAGCTGATTTAGTTACTGCAGTGGCAGCGAAAAATGAGACAGGCTAAGAAGTACACAGGAGAAGGGAAAGAGTCAGTGACCTTACACCTCCTTACTCTACACTCTTTGCTCATTTCCTTACTTCAATTTATTTCTCTCCCTGACTCTCCTTCTAAATATGTTTTAACCCTATTTTATTCTCTCACTTCATCTTGCAGTTCCTGTTTCTATTATACTAACTTACCTTTAATTTCTTTATAAAGTGGCTAAAATTGTTCTAAATATTAAATCATTGTTATATAAATTGTATATATTCTTACCCAATCTTTCTGAATTGTCTAACGTGGTATAATTATTTCAACTGTAGATATTTTTTTTTTATTTTTGAAGATTGTAAAATTATTGTTCTTAAAATGTTTTCATAATACTTCGGGGCTTTTCTCCCAGGATCTCTAGTGAAAATGAGCACCTACACCATCAGACTTTCTCAGTAATTAAATGTCAATAAATAAATAAATAAACAAGAATTACCAGGGATAAACTGAGGCTGCCACGGTGGGTGTCCACAGACTAGGTTTTACAGGGTAGAGGTTGAATGAAGAGATGGGGCATATAAGATAAGGAGGGGGGATAAACTCATATAGAAGTGGTATGACACAACAAATAGATGAGCATGCAGAGGCAGGTAGGAGAGCAAACAGCTAAGAAGGTGAAGGAGAAACAAAGGCGAACAGACCCCAGTGATGTATAAAATCTCTGGGACAGAAAGATGCAGAAAACTGAAAGAGGGGATGGAGATCTGGTGGTAAAACTGTAAAAAACATGAACATCTAGGAATGTGGCCAAGAGGACCATTAAGTAGCCTCACCCAATTTTTGAATGGTCTCAGAGCACTGTCTGGTTAAGTAAGTTTCTCAGAGTCACACCATGGCAAATTGAACCTAAGGGAATCAAACTGAGAAATGCAGCTCATCACTTTAATCCTGTCTGTTAATGGTCAGGCAAAACTGATAATGAGCCACCAAGGTGGGAGTAGAATCACATTCTTCTGTTCCTCAGAATCAAAGCTAAATGGACTACCTGTTGAGCCACTGACACTAATTATGTAGCCATAGAATTGATGGCCAAGCTGGCAAACTCTAGCGTTATAGTCTGGCGCTTAGGGCATTAGTCCACTGGGCTGTCTCTGTGTTTAACCGTGATAGTATAGCTCTGTATGAAGGGTGTAGCCCTTATGACCTGATTGGCCTAATATACACTTTTTAAAATAATTTATTTTGCACAATGGGAATGTCAATTAAAACAAGATTTAACAGATTTACCACAGCATTATTTTATTATGTAATTCCTTTTGTTAATTTTTTTTTTTCCTTCTGCATGGCTGGTTGGCTACATGGGATTGTGATTAAGTCTGTCATTTCAAGATATTTGTTTGCCTGTTCTTTGACTGATTGAATGATTGAAAAGGTATGCTGTTCAGAGATTGTCAGCTGTAGATGACAGAGAATACAAAATGGAAGTTGGAAAACAATATAATATGATATCAGTACTGCATTTTATACACACACTGCTGTTTCTAGTATCATTAATACTCTTGTTACATACAACGCTTAATTGGAGAGGATCTTATAATGTATTGGCCATGTTCTAAAGCAAGTGTTAAGCAACATACCTTTTCATTAGATATAATTTCATTACATATAGAATGACAAATTACACAATTTTGAAGCAATAATTCCATTACATATAGAATGACAAATTGCACACTTTTGAAGCAAAGGTATGTTGTTTTTGCATTTTATTTTGCTGGTAAGGATGTCTCAATGATTTTTTTTTCTCTGAGCTGATCATCTCTGCCATGAGATCATGAAAGACTGAACCTACAATACCTCATTACCTAAATTAATGTATAAGCCACTGTATTTAAATGTAGAATATATCAGAAGTAGCTTCTATCTTTCTAGAAAGGCAAGTTCTCAACTAGTTCTTACAGATAAAACATTTTGTGTTGAAAATGAACACATGGTGATGTAGTATTGAAAACACAATATAAATAAGAAATAGCTCTTATGAAGAGGTAAGGTATTTACTTGCTGATAATGCTTTGCAGTTCATGTAAATCTTTGATCAGTATGTACCATAATATCATAGTGGGGAGGTGGTTATACAGAAAACCGAATAAACAGTGAAAAGCCAAATAACACATTATAAATCTTTATTTTTGCAAACTCACTTGCAACTTTATCATGAGGGATACAAGAAGAAAAGAAACTAATTGTAAAAAATGCCTCCAGATACAGCCAATACACTTTAAAATATGCATATAAACTCAAACACAATGGATGTCTACTCTTTTCCTTATACTCCAGTCATCCTTTTTGTGTACCAAATGCAATTACAAGTGTGCAACATAAGGATCATCTATGTATGCAGCTTTATGCTTAGATTCAGTTGTCACAGCTTTTCTTCCTCTTAGATAATTGAAAAGTATGCAGTATTACACATAGAGGATTATGGCCGGGCCTCACCGTGCATCATGTTATTATGTGCTCGAGACATAGATGACGAAAAATTCACCTCTCACGTGAATCTTGGCATCCATGTAGAAAACACATAATAAGTGATAATGATCAGGAGATCTGATCATAAGTATTTCTAGTGCATGGAGTTTTATCTACTCCATGTACTATCAATTACACAGGTTGTGCTATTTTTGACAGCAGTATTCTGTAGATCATTAGACAGGTTCATCATGGTACTGGCATGTCTTAGACAGCACATTCAAATCACAGTAATATTGTGCTAATTATTTGATAACAAATACTTTTTTTATTTCAGTGACATGAACTGAACCATTTTTTCATTCTCTTTAACTGCCTCTATTTTTTCTTTGTCATGTATTTTTTTCATTTAATGAATTTATTTGTTGAGAGTTTGTTACCATGGACCCATTTCAGTCACAGCCTGCTCCAGAAAATTAAGGGTAAATAGAATACACACAGGCTGTTTATCATAGTGAATCAATTTCTATATCTTTGGCAGATGAGACGAAACCAGAGTACCTAGGGGAAAAGCACTGACAGCATGTAAGCACCACACATACAGTGATTGGAAATTACAGAGGACCAACAGATCCCAGAGCTGTATGACAGTAAACTTGCCCACTGAGAAACTGTGGTGCCAATTAGTATGCTGTGGATACAAAACAGCACATACAATGTACCTTATATTCTTAAAAAAGTTATTTTGCCATTAGTATCACCTTAACTGTAAATGGCATCTTGAGCATAAATACTAATATTCCAGCTAGTTACTTGTATTATACTGTGCTGTTGAATTAGTATTAAAAAGTGCCTTCGTCAGTAACAATGCTCTTATACTGATTTCTATAATATATCCTGTTAATTGTAGTTGCAGCCCAGGACTTCTTTGCTGGACTTTGATTACAAGAACATGCTTCACGTCGGATGTAGCATTGGCATCAATCTAGATCACAGAACACCTGGTAAGTGACCATTCCTTTATTTCTGCCTTAAATTACAGTGTACTACTGCTGATTTTAAAGTACTATACTGTTTTCTGTACTTTAGTGAGTTCCTGCTTTAATAGTGGCCGAACAAGTTATCTCCTGATAAGAGGAGGAGCTACTGCTGTTGTTCTAGGCAACATTGCAATTTGCTGTATAACAACATGGTCTCAAATTGTCCTGTGTGCTCTTTCTTGTTTGATTAAACTTAGTATGTTTCCACACATTGTCCCAGTTCATCAATTGGCTGGGACTCTGCGAACATCATTTATTTATAGTTTCACAGGTAAGTAATAGGCTAGCTGCCCATGTGGACCACTTTAAGCCCAGCCAATTTCCCTTTCAAATGTCAACATCAAATCCTGTACCTTGTGTCTGTGAGATAAACATCTTAACCATTATACCAAATCTCAACTTTCTATCTATCTATCTATCTATCTATCTATCTATCTATCTATCTATCTATTTATCTCTTGCTGACTGGGCTAGTCCCACTTTTTCAGGGATTACTTGAGATGGTGTTTTATACTACTAGCAAAATATTTTTCAGCAATACTGAAGGTCAGATATAAATCCAAATAGGTCCGTACTGATACTCACCCAGCCTCCATCTTGAAACTTAATGGAGATATTCACCATAACCCTGGACCCACACATCAAGCGCCCACCATGGCCCAACCCATTACTTTTCAATACTCTCTACACAATATTTCCATCAGGTAATGAATCTAACTTGATTCTTTTCAACACCAACCTCAGCATTATCTGCACCAAAATTCATGATATCCATGCATGTCTAGATTTTTACTCCCCAGACATTCTAATCTCTACTGAAACCTGGCTAAAACAATAAATAACTGACAATGAAATTATACCCCCAGGTTTTACCATACTCAGAATAGACAAAAGACTTAAAAGAGCAGGTGGCATTGCTATTATTTATAAAAACAACTTAGAAATAACTCCAGCCCATCAAAATATCCCAAAATTTAATAATACTGACCTTCTGACTGCATACCTCAGAATCAACCAAACGAAATGTATATTGCATCTCAGCAATATACAACATAACCAGAACTAAAAATATCCTACACTGGATATCTAACAACATCCCCCAGGAAATCTTCACCTTAAGTGACCTGAATGTAGACTGGCAATCCATAAACAGCAGCAGCTGCAAGGGATTTATTCACCTATTTGGCTTCACCCAACTAATAAACTCCACCACCAGAATCAACAAAAGCATGTACAGGCAGTCTGCACTGGACTGGACATTGACAAACAGACCCCATAATATAAAATCTTCTAGATGCTTATCAGATACTGTACGTGACCACTTCCCAGCCTATATAATCAGACAAGAAGATGGTTCATCCAAACAATAATCTGTAAATAAGTACACAATTTAAACAAATTTGGCAAAAACACATTTATTACAGCCCTGTCCCACTATGACTGGAAAGTATTAAGAGTAATACCCCTTGATGAAGCAGTCACTCACTTCACTTACATCTTCTTAAACATACAAAATGATTTACCACTAGTTGGGACAAGAAGGACAAAAGCTAATACAGCACCATGGCTGACAAAACAGACCAAACAACTCATGCTTTAAAGAAATAAAGCATAGAAAGAATGATACAAGAATAAAAAGCAACATGCCTACTAAAAGTGTAACTATCTCAGAAAGTGTACCAAGATTCTTGTTAAATCTGACAAGAAATCATACTACAGTAATCTGCAACAAAAGCACTAAAACAACACCAAGCTATTTTAGTCTCCTCTAAATAAACTATTATTCCCTGGTCATACCACTACACCCCTGTCCTTCCACTTCAAACAACAAAGTGTCCTTTGCCACTCAGTTCAACATTCATTTTGTCCAGTCAGTTATATCACAAATCAATGACTACCTCACTTCACCCCTCCATCTTTCATCTATTCTTAAAAGAAACACAGTCCCCAGGATTTAATAGAATCTGTGTAGGCACAGTGTAGAGCCTACATGGAATATATCTGCATACATGGCCATGGTTACCCCTCTGCAGTGCACCATGCATATTAATGATGGTGTGCTGCTGAAGGAGAGCTGAAGAACATGGATATTGAATCAGTATAGGTAGAGGTGTAGCGGCTACCCATGGCTGCAGATGAGTGTGAGGCTCCCTGTAATGCTCCCTGCCACTGTTCTAATGTTGTGAAGTGTGTCAACTGTATGATATGTAATTTTTATAATGTGTTATGTTTATTTTAATTATTTTATTTTTATTTTATTTTTTTACTGCCTGTTTGTACAGTGCAGCTCGGAGCACAGCAATGCCAAGCTGTGCTCACAAATAGCTGACACCTGGCAGACATCTAAAATAGAATAGTCAGAGTTTCATTAAATTTGTTGGATATACTGGTGGTTGTTTATTTTTTGTATGCATTAATTGTCTATGCTAAGGTTTCTGCAGTCAAGTGTTACACTGCAATAGTTGTAGTCAGCAAATCTAATAGCCTGCAAACTGTATTGCATAATTTATAGCACTGCCCAAGGCTGTCTTCAGGCCAGTATCAGTCACATAATGCTCTCTTCCTCAGACATCAGGTAATAAAGGTATAAAGGTGAGGCAACCCAGTCCATGGGCAGATATTGGGTGGACTTCACAGATATTTCAAACCAATAATCATAAAATGTGTTCACTAGCATTATTGATTATAATATACAGCTTTTTTAATATATGTAGTATAATTGTATTCCATGCATGTGTGTTCTACCGTCACTGCAGTCTAGTATAACAGTACCAGAAGGCCAGTGGAATATCCTGTAACTTGTATTGTTCAATTCATAGTATAGTTCCAGGTCATCTCCAGGTAAGTATCAGTCACTCAATAGTCAATAGTGACTCAGTAGTTCAGTTTGTTAAATGCTGTACATTTGCCACACACAATCCTGGGTTTGAATCCAATGGTATGTACCATTACATTTTCGGTATCAGTCACATAATGCTCACACTCTTTCCCTTACCAGGAGCACAGCAAATATGTGGTGAGGTAGCCCATATTATAAGCAGTGTTTAGATTTCAAAGAATGTTAACATCATTACCAAGAATGTGTTCATCAACATTGTTGATTCATGAATAAAGCTGTATAATCCCAGTATGGCTGTATCCTTTACATGTATGTACTAAGTTGCTGCAGTCAATTATTACATTATTTGCAGATGTCCCCTGCAGTCACAGCTATTGGGTTCTACTCCTATGCTTTCCAACTAAGGCATGATGGCTGTCTCGTTTACTTACTGTACACAAACATGCCTCTCAAGTGTCATGTGTAATGTAATTAAAACTGATCCATCTGTCACATGATTAGCAGATAAATTATTACATGGAATGGAATGTATTACCAAATCCATTTACAAAACACTTGGGTAGTTATATAAGTCCACATTATGTAAAACTGTTCTATATAGTGGTGTACCTGCATTTGTTATTATCTGGCCCATACTGACCCATGCTAACAGCTTGAGAGTTATGTACATGCTACAGCAGCTATAGGAGAATTGTAGTCACTGCACTCAAACCTGACACTACACACCTGCAGAGTATTTCTAATCAGTGTTTTCAGGGGTATAGTCTGCAATGTCAGTAATGGAATGTTTTTCTTTCTCTCTCTCCCCACCTCTTATCTTAATTTATTATAGTTATTTATATTAACATATTTTGTTTAACTATATTTTGGAAAAATGTGGTTGATTATTGTTATTTTTATTATGATTTAATGATAACATATTTTGTTTAACTATATTTTGCAAAATGTATTTGATTATTATTATGTTTTATTATGATGCAATATTAACAGATTTGGTAAACTAACTGTGTTGTTGGCCCTATGGTTTACTTCATACTGGCATGCTGTTACCATACTGACTGTTATGTTACTTAATGTTGTATTGCACATAACATACATTAATTTGTATTTGGATGAATAAATATGGTGCTGGATTCTGTTAATACTCACAGTGGTTTGGTTATTACTAACCCTAACTTATTGCTATACCTCATTTACCACAATACATTAAGACAGACTGATTCCAGCTGATTCCCCTATCTTGCCTCAACTTGCTGTGGCACTGGGTCCCAGCATGTCTGTGACTCAGACAGGTGGTGTCCCTTTGCTGTCCCTGCACTACCTGTGGCATTGGGTAGTACTACCCCACAGAAGGGGATGGGCTTCCCTCTGGGAGTGGCGGTGGAAGGGGTGTTGTCACCTGAGAGGAGCTGCCAGTCTTGGTGCATAGGATAGTCCACCATGGCTATGACCACTGGCTGCACTGCATTGAGAGCATGCTGGCCAACCTGGAGGGGCAGCCTCACCCTGGTGCCCAGCCTCCAGCACAGCCACACTCAGACCAGTGACAGAGCATTGCTGACAGTCCCATGGGTGGGGATGTGAGTCATGCTGCTGCTGTCTGGAGGTACATGGGAATCAGGTTCCACAACACCCTCCCTATCCATGGTGTTCAGCCCTCTCATGTGTCACATACTGCCCCTGTCCGCTGTCTTGTCTGTCTTCTCTGTTTGCAAATGCATCCTCACCTACCCAACTTACTTCCCCCACACTTACTTATGTCCCTTCTCCAACATTCCACTTCCACCTTAAAAAAATGGCACCTGTCCCCCCAAAAAATATTATCCCATACATTGCTCTCCATTTCACACATGTGTCCACTAGACACACGTAATTTGGTCCAGTTAGCTTGACAACACGGTTATGTTGTCCTCACCTCTCTCTCTGGGATTTGGGAATCCAAATTCCTCTACAAATTCTATAAAAGTGCACAGTTGTTGCTGTACAAAAAATGGTTAACTATGGTTCTTTCCTACACCCTTTCTGCGCATCCCTCCATGCCTTTCACTATGTGTTTCCCTCTGCTTGCCCCCATTTCACCACTTTCCTATCTCCCCCTTTTTCTTTTCTTTATATTTTTTAGCACGGTGCTGTGTGACGCGTCTCATTACACAGCTTTGCTCTGCTCATCTAAATAGAGCTATAATGACTATATGAGTTTCTAACATTGTAAGACACATATACAAAATAAACACCCCTGCCATGTTTCAGACACAAGCCCATTACACCTGCAGCACACTGCATTAACCTACCATGCCACACAACTCTTACTTAAAATAGGTGGCTTAAACAAAACATAGTAATTGCCAATTACAGTCATAGGCATGCTTCCAGCGTAGCTGCACGCCACACTGCACTGTGAAAACTGGAATAAAAAGTAATGGAAAAAATGTGAGTGTACCTTGGACTCTGGTGCAATAGTACACCACTAGACAGCCAAAGACATGATAATGGATGTAACTGAGGCCTTTGATAGCAGGTAAATGTGCCCTTTTATCAGCAACATGTAGAAAGTCACCTGCTAAGGCATTCATGACACGATACATATTCAACTGGGACTCTGGTGCAGAAATACATCCCTATAAAGTCATGCACTTACTGATGGATGTAGAAAATGTCACAGTCTGTATGTGTGCACATATATCTTGCAAATAGACTGGCTGCAGCAGTGACTCAGGAGCTCAAGCTGTTAAATTCCTTGCATGCAGTACATCTTGCCAAACACAGTCCTGGGTTAAAATTAATTGTTGTGTTGCATTTCAATAACATTATTGTGAAGATAGCAATTAACGAATGACTCATGTACTCATTATCCACACAAAGCATTGCAAATTAAATAACTGCTTATCAGTGCTGGAAGTCACAGGCCTGCATGTAGGGACACACTTCACATATCAGTATAGCATTACTATATGTTGCCTAGTACTCTGTTATTGACATAGTTGCCTAACATATGTACCTTAAACACATGTTATAATTGCAGTGTAAAGGGTACCCTCCCCCTGGCTCTGCCTCTATAACAAGGCTGACACTGTTAACACAGATACACCTACAGCTTGTTGTCCCCTAAAGTGTTCACGCTCTCTGACTATGTCTATTAACTGCAGCAGCAGCTGTAGCCTGTGGTACACACAGCTCTATGTAAAGGTTTCTGCTACAGACCTACCCTCTGCAATGATGTAGTTTCATCACCCAATAATGTCCATCTCAACAGCTAAGAAAGGGGCCCTGTTCTACATGAAGGCCTTATATATTACACAATGGCTAAATGTCATTGACTAATGATAGTGCAACTCAGCTGTTTTGGCTGCAATTAACATATCAGAGTCACAGGCTGGTTTAGAGGCAATTACCTGCAAATGAGAAGCATGTTAAAATGCAAGCAGCTGGCTATGGGGAAACATCCTGTGTGAGACTTTCCTCACACAGAGCACACCTTTGCAAAAAATTACTAGTAGCACATTTCAACAGAGGAGTACTGCACTCCACTAGGTATTCAACTGTTTTTTGTGTATAACAGGATGCAGATGGGAGGATAGAGATATGGGGAATAGGGATTACAACAGTAAGCCTGTCTTATATCTGTGGTAATGACATGCCATTGATACCCTGATATCTTATACATAAGGAGGCATATAATATATCAGGCTTGCATTGTCCTTTGTCATTGTGGCAAACTGGTGTTGTTGGACTGTCCCTATATAGTGGTCATAATAGCACACTACTATTTATCTGGCACTGGTCTTATGACATATTGGGTGGCTGGCATTAGAGGACACACTATGGTGGACCAGAGCATTGTGTGTATGATCATACAGCAGAATCTGTCATGGCACACAGGGAACTACCTCATTAATTATGCTATCTCTGTTGTATCCACACATGTAGTATGTTGTCACACTGTCGGGTATGACATACGTGACCAAACAGTGGATAGTGCCAGCCATTTTGTTTTTGTTATATCTGTACGTAGTGGGCATTCATGTATTTGATCCTGTAATGTGTTTCCCTTATGGTGTGTTTCAGGACTAATGTATCATAGATGGCATGTCCCCTACTCAGATGCAAGAATGAACTAATACTTCAAGGACTACGGCAGCATCATCACATCGTCCTATCCAGGGGGAGGCATAACAGGGAGCAGCAGGCTGCATTGTGGGCAAACCTTATCCAGGATGTGAATGAGACTGGCAATCAGGATAGGACATATGAGCAGGTTCAACACCATGCTACAGACATGGTGAATGCTCCACAATGAAGGGAAGCTGATGTAGCCAGGGATCCTGTCATCACAGGTGGAGAGCCTGCAATGGAACAACTACTCATGGCCACTGAGGACTTCCTGGCAAATCTAGGGACACACAACAGCTCCCAGACATCCATCACACCATACATTATGAATGTGGGTGCCAACAGTGTCCACAGAAGAGGAGCATGCAGGTAAGCTTACTGTGATCACCATTGTAGTACTGCAGCAGTCATCCTGTCAGGCTTTAAATACCTTTATGTGGGTATCAGGTCTATGTCCTGTGGGGACAGTTAAGCTAAGTTGTACACTCATACTCAGAATGTCAGCAGTACATCAAGTAACACAGTAGCTATTGTACATGTGAGAATTATACAGGTATTACCTTGTTGTGCTGCAACATGCGGTGGTACTGAAATTACTTTACCCTCACCTTTTTACAGGTCCATCAGGAGTTGCCCAAGGCCATATATATATATATATATATATATATATATATATATATATATATATATATATATATATATATATATATATATGTTGTTAAACCCACGGTGGTGGTGCTGAGTAAGACGCTGTCCGGTTCGATTCTCAGCCAGACCGTCTTCTGTGTGGATACATGCGTGAATGGGTGCACCTTCGTTGAAGGTTGTGCGTCAGGCCTGGCAAGCCAGTACGTATAAATCAACTGCCAATCATTAGCGGACCGGAGTTCCGCTGTGGCAACCCCTAACCAGGAAAAGCCGAAAGACACAAAGATATATATATATATATATATATATATATATATATATATATATATATATATATATATATGCTGTTAAGGTTAAGGACCAGGATAATTCCCTATGCACACTTGTGTGTAACCAGATTAGAATATTTGTATGTTCCAGTCTGGAACAGTTACCTACATTTTCTAGAGTGGGTCTTAACAGGAATGTAGTTGAAAGAGCAGAAACACTTCTGCAGTTATACTTCAGAGTGAATAAGTTGCCTGGTGTACATGAGGCAATTAATCCGATATGCCTTGTAAAAACCGAAAGGTCAATGGTACATACCTTAGGCATTGAAACTTGCATTTGTATATACTTGTTAAGATAGGTGTACTGGATTTTATGTGTTGTTTTATCAAGTATAGTGTCATATTACATACCTAAAAGGAACATTGTACTGGTCAAGTGTCACGTGATGTACCTGACATGCTTGTTATAAAGGCTTTGAGTCGAATATGTATTTTGTTGTGAAGAAGTCTGTTGTGCATGAAAGTGGAGATGAGAAGATGTGAGACTGGTAATGCAGTTGTGGGTCCTCATTATTATGACTCTTTGTGGATTTTCCATACATAATAGTGCATGTAGTAATGTACTATTTGTCTTGATTTCCACATGTGACTGGGGGGGTTGGGGTGTCTCCCCCACACAAGCTGATGTCAGTGTCTCTTTGGACTCTGATAATAATGGTGGCCACTGTGTGACACAGGTGAGATTGTGGGGGGCTGTATCTGTCCCAGAGGCTGACATCCCTCTTCTGCCACTATTGTCACCACACACAATCAGTATGCTCACACACACCCAATCCCCACAGGCCTCAAATATTGGACAGTCAGAGGGCGGAGATATTGAACAGGCAAGTGTGGCAACTATGGCATCACTGAGTGTAGACACTGGCTATAGCCAGAGAGCTGGTGAGGTCCCACACAGCTGGCTTGACAGGGCTGCTCATAGAAGGACTGCTGTTCGTCCACCACCTGTTGCAGGTGTCACATCACGAGTCATTCAGTGCATGTTGTGGGTCATCAAGGAGGCACAGGCACATTCTGAACAGAGCACCAGACATATACTTAGGGTTATGGATGCAGCACAGTCTGACATCAATGACTACCTCCACCGCATTAGGGAAACCCAGGATCAGTTCCCTGATGCAGTGGACAGATGATGGACTGAGACAGTGTCTGTCTTGGACAGCACATTGTGCTGGACTGTGTGGTTGGAGCTGGACATTGGACCCATGGACATAGGTCAGCAACACCATCTGCTGAAAGTCCATGCAGTCATGCACAGTTATGCTCCTGTAGTGGCAGTACATCAAGCACTAGAGAGGGAAGTGTGCTGTCTATACCATGACATGGCAGACCATGGGCACATGGTACTGGGTGGTATCATGGGGATATGGTCCCAACAGACAGCAATCACCATCAGGTTCTAACACCATGTCTGACCTTGGGCATGGTGGTGCCAGTGCAACTCCTGGCAGAGACAGTTCCCATGTTCAGGACCAGAGACTGTAAACTGTCAATTCTACCATGTATGGTCCAAAGCTGTCCAACATACAAATTTGTAAGGCTAGCACTGAGCTTGACTGTGTACATGCACATGCTCACACACAACTGACACATGCATGTCACCTACAGACACACATGGCACCTTGCCATGGTCCATCTAACCCGCTCCCCTTTTTGGCTCACACACATGCTGTCAACCATTTGGGCCACCCCAAGCCTCAAGCACCCCCACACATCACCCTGCGCAAATGATGATACTTGTGTCACAACCCTGTCATCCTTTCCATCGATGCAAGGGAATGAAGCTATGTGTCTGATGCACAGGGTGACTATTTCACTTGACATGTACTTGTATAATGCAATATTGTTTTGCCATGCCACTTGTAGAGGTCCCCAACATACATTGTATGCTGATATATATCATTAGTATGCAACATACTTTTGGTGACCTTATGTTGTATGATGTTGTGCTGGCAGTATTGTTACACAATGACAAGTATGTCATGGATCTGTGTATGTTTCTGTTCCAGGAGTCTGGGAGATAACCTATGGACATATGGTGGCAGTGAAGTGGCACTGCATGGCATGGCAGCACAGCAGAAATATGACTGCAGCAAGATACACCAGTACACATGTATGGCTCCATAAGTTCACATCTGTATGATAATCTACCAAGGACAATGGCAGCAGTCAGCGTACTCATGCATTCATAATTTGTGATAAGGTCTGCTACAGGGCAGGGTGTGACCTTGCTGGAGTGCATATGTTACCTGTCTGTAGGGAGCATAGTAGATGGATGACTCTAACCTACTATGTGACATTAATACTACATGCTTGTGAGAAACATTTGTCTAGCAGACATAAACACACCCTTGAAACAGACCCTGCCTAATGGCACACAAAGCACCTCAGTGCACCTGAGCACATGTTATCTATTTGATTTGCTGGGCAGCTGTCATCTCAACACATGGCGTCTGCCTGAGTCCCTCTTGGACTAGACCAGTATGTGCTGGTCCTGTAACGAGGGGTATACAAGATGTATCTGATTGTGAGGGCTGTATGGCCATTATGCTAGTTAATTTTGCATGCCCCATGGCTCCATAACATGATAAATATGGCTATAACAGCCTCACACACAAACATGGCCACATTCAAGCTAGCACCACTTCCACTCACATGCCAAGGCACACACTTACTGCAAGCTACTGCATGTAGATTAGAACACTTACCTGTATACTGGTATGCACGACAGAGCACAGTACCAGATGCATGCAACACAACCCATGTCTGCTAGTACTCTCAGTTTGGAACATATAATGCTTGTTGATTTCAGTAAGCCTTGTTGTGGTCAGTCATTTGGGGGGCCACATCACCTGCTACAAATAAAATGATGCAAAACCCTAACTTTGTCTACTTCACAAAGGTTATCATATGTATGCCATATGGATGTACACACACACACACACACACACACACACACACACACACACACACACACACACACACACACACATACACACACCATGTTAGGCAGACTAAGATTAAAACTCCTACCTATCTAGGCTTACACACTATAGATCACAGTATTTATCACATGCACCACAGCATATGCCTAATACTACTCCGTCAGCTAGTAGTATTAAGGTGGCTGACATCATCATGCCTTGTAGACTAGGCCCCTGCGAAAGCCAGCAGCAAATTAAAGGGCTGAAAAGTGCATAACCATTGTAGGTGGATAGCCCATGAATGTATGGCAGTTTTTTTGCAGGGGTATATACACACGCACATACACACACACACACACACACACACACACACACACACACACACACACACACACACACACACACACACACACACACTGAGTAGCTTGGAGTGAGATTAGGACCCCTACCTGTCTGGTGTTACACACTATAGATCACAGTATTCATTGCACTTGCCATGGCTTAGGTCTTGCTACTACCTTCTCAGCTGCTAGTCTTAAGGTGGCTGACATCATCAGGCCTTGCAGAAGAGGGCAGCTTGGAAGCCATGAGGAAGTTATTTGCCCAAAAGATGCATAACCATTACTGCCAGATAGCCCATACGGGCTTGTCCATTGATTTTAAGGGGTATATACACATAAACACACCCATACCCGAAGTGGGCTGCAGTGAGATTAGAAACCCTAGCTTGCAAGCTTATACTCTATAGATCACAACACTTATCACATGTGCCATAGCTTACATCTGACACTACACTGTCAGCTGGTAGTCCTAAGGTGGCTGACATCATCAAGCCTTGTAGAAGAGGGCAGTTTGGAAGCCAGCAGCAAGTTCCAGGCCCAAAAGGTGCATGGCTGCTGGATAGCCCATGTGGATATGTCTGTTGTTTTGCAGGGGTATACATACACACACACTAAAGGGATTGCAGTGAGATCAAAACTCCTACCTGTCTAAGTGTATACACTGTAGATCACACTTCTTATCGCATGCACCACAGGTTAAGTCTGTTGTACAAGTGATTGCAGGCACAATACTTGTGCATTACACAAACTAGGCTTGTGTTGAACAGCATCTGTGGCCTGCAGAGTGATATTGGTTCATACCATTATCTGCATCTAGTATTCTAGCAGTGAGATAACTGATGTTATCCTAGGTATGTGTGTACAGTTACAAGTATGGCCATATATGGCTGCTTGCAGTTAGATAGGTGACACTGTGGGCATGGGCAATGTGCCCTGTCCATACGTATGTGGACACCATTATACATTACACCACCTGCTCACCTGTGTCTGTCTATGTGGTGACATCCAGCAATCATATGGGTCTGTAGGTAAGTGGATTATGTACTGTTGCACCCTTAGTTTGGAACCTTTGAGCAACATTATGGCTGTGTGCTAGTGCAGTTTATTCACCATTAATAGGGTATGTCAGACAATGCAGCCATCCACACACATATTTCTGTATAAAACAGGGATGTATGCATAAATGTAGCTGTGTGTGTGTATAATATGTGTTTTGTAGATATATGGGGGGAGTCTATTTATCATTTTAATATATATATAGCTATATATATCAGTATATATCTATTTGACACTACATAATGATTGATATACTATGCATGTGAGAGACAGATACTGAAAGCAGTATATGTATATGTATATGTCTGTGTGTATAGACATTTATACATAACAGGTCATTTCAATGAAGGACCAGCAGAATTGCACTCATTTTTACTATGTGTATGGGCTTGCCCAGTGGGAATGTCAGTACTTATAATGTGACTCCAGCCCACACCTACCTGTATTCCAGTCTAGGATTTTGTATGTTACAGACATTAATATCCTCTCCTGTTTCAATAATACTGCACTTCACTCAAAATATCCACAGCATCCCTCAGCTGTCTGTTGTACTAAATATATGACTGAGTTTGGTAATGTTACACCATCAACAGACTGACATTCTGCATACCTCTCAACTGTCCTGATTTTCAAATATGCTTGGTCTGTTCCTCAAACACTTGTGATCTTCTGGTGCTTTATTGAATGTTGACATCAATACATTCTACTAACTACAGACAAACAATTGTGTGTCAGACTTTATATGCATCAGAAAATATGTACTACTGCAACACCTGTAATTCCAGCAAATGTCTAGGTTTATGTGACCAATATTTAAACTCTGCCCCTATGTCTGGGCCTTTGTCCGCCCAATATTTCTGACATTGTCCAGATTTTTTGCACTAAGAGGTTAGGAGGTATGATGTTCCATGAAAACACCAACATAGTACTACCTCACATCCAAAAGATGTGAGTAATTCCAGATTAGAACCATCAATACCATCACCTATGCTAGCTTCCCTACTCTGCTGAGTCACACAGGTTGTTAGACAAAGAGGGGTCATCCATCACATAATCAACAGCATATATGTATGTACATTGTTATCCTGCATGAAGAGAGACATACAATGTGTGAACGCTATCTGTGTTACAGCCCTGAGATTGCCTGGTCCACTGTTATACCATAACAGATTTTCTGTTAAAGCAGTTATATGGTTACACCACTGTGTTGGGGGTGGGGGAACAACAGTACATGATCATCTTGGGTAGACAGTAGTCCAGCTATCATTTGTGCCCACTGTTTAATATCTCCCTTGCCTGATGTCATGAATATTCCAAACATGAGGCCTAGTAAAAATTAAGGAACATATACTGTTGGACAGAGTATCAGTTGCCAATGTGGATGTTAACTCTGACCAAATAGTCCATTATATGTCCTTGCATAACAGCAGTAGATCCATACATATGATACTTCAGTATACTAATCCTTACAATTAGTGTGCAGGTTAGAGACTTACCTTAAGAATGCAGCAGTTGACAGAACTGTAGTTCAGGGCTGACTTTGTGTAATGAAAGCAGTACATACTCAATACATAAATAGGTACAGGTTGTGTGGGTTGCCTGACATCAGCTATTTTAATATATCATATATATATATATATATATATATATATATATATATATATATATATATATATATATATATATATATATATATATATATATATATATATATATGTATATATATATATATATATATATATATATATATATATATATATATATATATGTGTGTGTGTGTGTGTGTGTGTATGTGGTGTGTGAGAAGTAGTAAGCTGTCAGTCCCTGGAGCCCTAGCATTGTCTCTTAGCCAATGCCAGGCCATACAGAGCATGCCTATGTTTGCCTACAGGGATGTCATCAGGGGGGCTCCTCCTCCAAGTCCTCCTGTGAGTGTGGCTGTGGTGACCTAGGCACTGGTGGGGGGATGTGTATCCCTTCCGTATGCTGATCCTGCTGCAGCTGCTTCCAAAGGATCATATTGTGTAGCAAGGCACATACTATGAACATATGTGGCTAGAGAGTACTGCAGGACTCCACCAGATATACTGAGGCACCGGAACCGTGACTTCAGCAACCCAAACACTCCCTCTATGATGTTCCTAGTTCATAGGTTCATAGGTTAATAGGTAGGTACTAGGCTATCAGCCCTGGGGCCTATATAAGCCTAGCCAAAAAGGTTCCCTGGCTTTTGCCACCCAAGAAAATTATTTTCCTGTGCCCCTGCCGAGCAATGCCACAGAAGTGATCCCCGCAGTGAAGTTTCTATTTCCCATCCAGTCGTCAAGATTTTTCTTAAAGAGGGCCAATGAGGAGCTTTGCTTGACATGAATGGGTAGTTTGTTACAGAGTATGGGAAGTCTCTGAGACAGGAATCTATCATTCCAGCATGTTCTGTTTATTGTGGTGACAAGGTTTAGTTCCCTGGAGCATGTGGTTCAGAGAGATTGGAATTTCTTTAAGTGTAGCATGTCCAACAGCTCTGGGTTTGACATAACTTTGCATGTTAACCAGAGATCGCCTCTGAGTAGGCGATATGTGACAGACTAGAGCTGGATTTTTTTGAGACGGTCTGCATATGGCATCTGTTTGAGGCCAGTAATCCTCTTAGTGAGGTATTTCTGTGGCCTTTGTTGTAGGTGTCTTGTGAGATACATGCCAAATGGGGCATTGTATTCTATAATGGGTCTGATGAAGGATGAGCAGAGAGGAACAATGACCTCCTTTTTTCTAGAGGAGAACCCTTTTGTGATGAGGTGTGCCACATAGAAGGATTTCCTGACTACTGTGGCAAAGTGTATATCAAAGGAGAGACTACTGTCCATCTGTGTTCCGAGATCTCTTATCACACTTTTGATGTTTAGTGAGCTATCATCTATGTGGTAGTTCATGGGTACCGAGTTTTCCCCAAAGGGGATGATAATGCACTTCTTGGCATTGAGCTTGAGGCCATGACTTTGACACCAAGCCTCTGTCTCTGTGAGGCCCTTTTGTAGAATGTCTACATCATTAGGTGATTCTATTATGGCTCCCAGTTTGCAGTCATCTGCGAACTATGTTACCCAAAGACCTACTGCGCTGGCCTGCCCTTCAGAGAAGTAGATGCCGAAGAGGAGAGGACCCAGGACCAAACCCTGTGGTACTCCACTCATCACTGGTCTGAAGTCAGAGTTGGAGTCGGCTACTTTTACTGTGTGGGTTCTGTCAGTTAGCCAGTTGGCCACCCATCTTCTGGCATAGGGATTTATGCCCAGTTTAGTGAGTTTATCTATAATTCCAAAGTGGGGGATGGTATCAAATGCCTTGGTGAAGTCTAGATAGGCTGTGTGCGCTAACATGCCCCCGTCTATGGCTCTGGTGACTGCTTCAAAGAAGTCAATCAGGTTTAGTAGACATGAGCTTCCTTTTACAAGCCCAAACTGAGTGGGATCCAGGGTTTAGAGGTTGCCTATGTCTTTGTTTATAAGCTCCAAGATGATATGTTCCATGGCCTTGCAGAACAGGCTCATCAGCCTAATGGGGTGGTAGTTTCTGGGGTCCGTGGTGGCACCCCCTTTGTGGAGTGGGATAACCGTCACTGTCCACCATTCAGTAGGCACATAGCCTGAGGTGAGGCTATGATTGAACATGGTACTTAGGTTGGGGGCCTGTTCATTCTGTAGTTCATACAGTACATAGCCTGGGATGTTGTTTGGTCCCATGGATGCTGTGT
Organism: Protopterus annectens; assembly: GCF_019279795.1. Classification (NCBI taxonomy): domain Eukaryota; kingdom Metazoa; phylum Chordata; order Ceratodontiformes; family Protopteridae; genus Protopterus; species Protopterus annectens. Next base: position 813,804,201 of record NC_056732.1, read on the forward strand.
TCTTGGCTTTGGAGAGTGCAGTCTTTACTTGTTCATCTGTCATTACAAGGGCTTTACATTCTTCTGGTATTAAGATGGGCCCTTTGGAGGGTGAGAGGTGGGTAAACATAGCACTGACCCTATCTGCCAAAATGTTGGTGATATCGGTTGGTTCTGTATATTTAGTGCCATTGTGCTGTAGTTCAGAGCAGATCTGAGTGTTGCCATTGAGATTCTTGACATAGCTGTAGAATGCTTTGTGGTTTTCTTTGGAATCAGTGGCAATTTTATTTTAATAACTGGCTTTGGAGGATTTTATGAGGAATCTCAGCTTCTTGCCGAGTTTGACCGGGGAGTTCCTCCAATCTTGGGATTTTACTCTTTTTTGCAACAACTTCTTCCTTCTGTTGTACAGTTGTTTATGGCAGGGGACCACCAGATTGGCCTCCTTTTTTTGGAGGATAGTGCCTTGGTTCTGCTGGGGATGGCACGATCCATGCAGTCATATATGTGCTTATAGAATGCATTTGTGTAAGATTCAGCAGTTGTACCTCTATTTTCCATCTGCATGGGTGTCATGAAGTTTGACACTTCTGTCTTAAGAAGCATGAAGATGGCTCTCGAGTAGCTTTTGACAGTGGTTTCCTTAATGGGGGGGTGGGGGGTGGAATATTGAGATCTAGGGTGATTAGCTTGTGGTTGGATCTGACCAGCGAGGAGTTGACCTCTGGCGTGGAACGCCAGTTACCCATATTGGTAATGACCAGGTCCGGGATATTGCTGCCCCTGGTGGGGGTGTGGACAAGCTGATCCAAGGCGGTGGAATTTATGAATTCCAGAAAACGTTGAGCAAATGAGTTGACACATGAGTAGTTTTCCCAGTTGATGGTGGGGTAGTTGAAATCACCCATAATTAAGGTATTGGTTTGTACCTTAATATTTTCCAGTATCTTAAGAAATGAAGAGTGGGAATCCTGGGGCATGGTGGGGGATCTGTAAAAAGCTACAACCTGGATTGCAGTCTTGCCCAGTGTTAGTTGTATTTGGATAATTTTGAATGCATTATGTTGAGCAACTAGCCTGGAGGTGTGGATATCCTTAATGAATATGGACACACCTCCACCTTTAGTGTTTCGGTCAAGGTTAAGTGGCTGAAAGGTGTGGTATGAATTATAGCCTGGTAATGCAGGGATACTCTCTGGAGCATTGAACCAGGTCTCTGTCACTGCACAGATGTCGATGTTCTCCATTTTAAGGAGTGCCTCGAGTGAGTGTATTTTGAGGTTTAGACTTCTAGCATTGAGTAGCATTCCCTCATTATCATGTTCTTCCATGGGTGTGTGTGCATTGCTGATGGGTGTCATCATCCATGGTTCCAGTGCATAGCCAGCATCCCCCACTAAATGGCCATGTGCAATGTCCCCCCTAGCAAACATCTTGTACAGATGTGATGCATGCCAAATATGGGAGTTGTGATAGCTGCCAAGGCTGCCAGCACATGCATTCATGATAATGCCCTGGGTATTGCACATGACCTGACAGTTGATGGAGTGATACCCCTTGTGGCTGATGCAGATTCTACCCTCCAAACCCGGTGGTGCCTTAGTATGTACATGAGTGCTGTCTATGTCACCCAGTACCTCAGGGTAGTGTGCTACATGGTAGAAGTGTTGCATATTGCTGCCCCTTGCCTCAGGGGTGAGGGGAAAAGATGTGTGCTCACTGGTATGTGGTAGCATGGCATACATGAACTGGTGAAGTACCCTGGTTGCTGATGCCTGTGAGACCCCCATCATGTCCCCAGTTGGTCTTTGGAAGGTACTTGTGGCTATTATCTTAAGGGCTACACATACCTTTGTTTCCACTGGGATTTGTTACCCTCTGTTAGCTTTGGGCCTGAGTTGAGAGTGGCAGATCTCAGTGAGTTCTTGCAGTATGTCCCTGTCCACCCTGTAGTGACCTACAATTTCCAGCTCATGTAGCTCCTGGAAGGCTACCCTGGGCCTGAAGACTCTTCTCCTTCTCTGCCTAGGCCTATTGTCAGCAGCAGCACTGACTTCAGCATCTAGCACATACTAATGTAGCAGACCTGCAGCAGCCCCAGCATTCTTTCAGTTTAAATTCTCAAGTCTGTACTCCAATGGTGCAGAATATGGGGGAAAATTCAGATTGCAGGTTGTAAGCATACTTTATAATTCTCCACTGTAGGTGCTGCCTGCGTGATTGGCTACCTATGATGCATTGCACCTGCCTAATATATCATTGACATCATTCAATGACCCTAGTTGAAGCTAAGCAAGGAGCAACACTAATTAATACATCATTGGCCTTTTAGGTACTCTGAGTACTGCAGTGCACCTGGCAAATGCACGCCCCATAGGCAAACAGTGCTTAGCAGTCAGTGCACACACACCCACAGACTTGCATGCTCAGCATAGTGACCCGTTGTGCAGATAGGAGCAGCTATGATCCAATCAGCTCAGAAGTTAGTAGACACACCCTCTCCTGATGTCAGCTACCTCCTCTGTGGACACCAACATGATTCTCTGCCTACATGGAGGGGATCTGTGGGCATGACTACTCCAGTATGCTATTCAGTAACTCCACCTTATTTGCATAGGGATCCATGGTCACAACATGAATACTACATGCTTCCAAGCCCTTCCATGTTAGCAACAGCACCAATGCACAATTGTAGGTACTGCACGCAGTGTCCTGAAATGCATTTCTGTCTTGTGATATTAACATTTGATTTTTCCACCTTTTTTTCTTTTTTATAAGGCATGTTTGCACACTGTGGTGTGCAGCTCAAAGATGCCAAAATTATTTAAAAAAGATGATTTTAACATATTCCCTGTACATTTTGAAATACACAAAAAGTAGTTCTGCTCATACCTGTGTGTGCTATGGCATTTCCTTCTATCTACCTACATTTTTACAGCACTTTTTGTCTGTCTACAGTCCTGTACACAGAATTTTTCCATGTACACTACAGACACTGACACTGGGTCAGCAGAGCTGCCTATCTGCTTGCTGGATTGCTCTACCTGCCTCATTTGCATGAGATACACCTGCTTATGAGTTGATCTGCATGCCATGGAAGTTTCCGTGTTGGTGTGCTTGTGCAAGCCGCTCAGCAGCACTTAATGAATGTAAAAATGTTTGCATCTGTGTTAGCAGTGTAGAGCAATACCTATACAGAACAAAAAAACTGTAGGCCATATTAAATCACCCCCCCCCCAGTGTCTTTTCATTTTCATCCCATTCCAACGTCAACCATAAAAAAATACTAGATACATTAAAAGCAACATCAGCTGCTGGCAATCTTTTCACTGAGTTCTTTAAAATAGTTGCAGAAGCATTAGCCTTCTCTATCTCCATTCTTATCAACCGGTCAGTAACTGAAAACTATGTCTTATCCATCTGAAAATAATCCATTATTATACCCCTTCACAAAGGAGGTACTTCAACTGCGTTAACAATTTATAGACATATTGTTATACAATCTCCCCTCTAAAATCATCAAGAAATGTATTCACTCTCAGCTTATGAAACATATAAAACACAATGTCCTCTCTAACACCCAACACAGTATCCCCAACCATAGTGCTACTACTGTCCTCCTCAACTTCACCAATATAGTAAACCAATGGAGAAATGAGGGAAGCCTTGTTTCTTTATTTTTCCTTGGCCTTTCCAAAGCATTTGACACAGTGACCACCAAAAATTCCTTTCTGAACTTGCAGCTCTAGGTCTCACTTACCCTTCCCTCTCCTGGTTTCACAGTTATTTATGCAATCATCAGCAGACAAGTAAATGGTATCAGTAACGGTCAGCATTTCAACCTATCTCTGTTGGTGTGCACAAGGGCCAACAGTCGCTCCCCTTCTATTTAATATTTTCCTATATAAACTTTGTATCGTTACAACACTTGCCAGTCTCATACAGTATGCCAACGGTTCAACCCTTATCTCCTCTGCCCCATCCATAGCAAAACTACAGAAAATAACTCAAAAATCTTTCACTGACATTAAAATATGGCTAAAAACTGCTAATTTGCTACTTAATGCCAAAAAAACAAGCTTATGCTATTTACTCAGAAAAAACATGTTAACCAGAAATACAGATTTCATATTACTTCAAGTAATGCCACAAAAAAAAAAAAAAAAAAAAATAGAAAGCAAAAACCAAACTAAATTATCCATCCATCCATCCTCAACCCTTTTTCCCACTTTTGCACATGGGGTTGGGGTGTCACTTCTACATTGACAATCATCTCGAGCCAAGATTTCACTTCATGGTGGCTAGCCCTGCCATGATAGTTCATCTGTACCACTCACTCCTGGGGACAATTTAGAGTGTCCAATCCACCTGCTGCAAGTCTTTGGAGTGTGGGAGGAAACCCATGTGACCACAGTGAGGATATGCAGACTCCGCACAGAAGGGACCCCACCCGAGAATTGAACTAAAGAACCTGTTGCTGTGAGACTACAACTCTAACTGCTGCATCACTGCAGCCACCCGAAACTAAACTACTCAGTCATAATAGATGACAATCTGAAATTTGTTCACCACACATACTTTATTCCTTCAAGAAAACTCACCAAAAACTCAGCTCCTTCTATAGGGCCAAACACTACCTGACAGATCAAGCAAGGATTACCTTAGCAGCAACATACATCCTTCCTTCACTGTTATATGCTTTTTCTATTTTTACAAACATCAGCACTGCTTAAATACTTAAACTGGCCTCCTGCTACTACAAAATAGTTAAAGTTGCAACCATCCAACCTTACAAAACACACCACTTCCTTGCAGTAAAACAATTAAACTGGCTTGAACTCCCAAACCAGATGACATATTCACAACTAATCATTGTCCAAAACCTATTGTACTCCAAACAAATGCCCAACATTACAAAATACCCTACTGTACTATTCACCCACTAGAGACGTTCACTCTAGCAATAAACTCTTACTGTGTATCAGTAGGACATTATGTGTCAAAACTCTGGAATAAAATCTCCACCTAGTTAAAACTTTGATTAAACAGCACCTGTGCCAAAGATGGCTCTGTTCTTCCTGTTCACCTGGCTAGCTTTACTCAGAATACTTTTGTCCAATTTGTACATTGCTTCCCAGTCTTTTGTCCTTATTGCTCCTCCTCATATGACAATAATTTCCTAAATTCTTACTGTTCATCCTTCTCTCACACCCTGACACTAACTACTATTCCTTCTCTGTCCATTTATCCTTCTGCTCATTTCCATAATTTCTCCTTTCATATTGCTCTTATCATCAATTTTAAGCTGTGCTTTCTGTTCCAGATGGACTCCCAATAACACCAGCACTCGCAGATCAAATAAAAAGAACTTTATTTTCCAAGTATAAAATGTCCAGTTAAGCGCTTTCATCAAAAGACTTCGTCAGAACTAACTCTCATTCAAACAGTTCCTCATTTATACCACATTCTGACATCACATGACATTCATTCATGAATTCTTAAAGTGCTAGTGTCAATACATATTGCTGCATTACACAAACAATATTTTAAAATCATATAGTACAGTGGCATAACATACATACCTATGTACATTACCTACCTAATCAATCACAGTCAATACAATTCATTAATACCTAAAAACTCACTGAACTTTATCTACAATAATTGATTCGTATTTAAAATTGTAAGACATATAAAAATTGTTTTATTTATTTTATTTACAATATTGTTCTTCACTTATCTACCTGCTAAAATAGGCTTAATTGATATATGCTCATTTAATCCAGGGTATGCAGAAGCATTCAGTTTAATTTGCCACCTGACCTCCTTTTCACTTAATTTATTTTTGATGTCACCTCCCCTTAAATTCTTTTTAATAACTTCCAGAATTCCAAATCTAAACTCCGTACATGTAGTATTGTCTTTTAAATGTTTCCATAATGCGTTGTTATAATCCTCATTTCTAATACTATATGTGTGATCGTAGATCCTGTTCCTTAAACACCGAGTAGTCATACCCACATAATAACATGGGCAGCTTTTACAGGTGGCCAAATAAACTAAATTAGATGTCCTACAGTTCCCCTTTTGATATTTGATTCTAGTGTTATTATAATTGGAAAGCACTGTTTCTTTCCTTTCTACAATGAACTTACATTGTTTGCAAGTACCACACTTGGTGGTACCATATCTCCTTACTGTATCCAAATCCTTTTCTACCTTCTTTTCCAACAGTGCCTTCATGTTGTTTCCCTTCCTTGTAACAAAATGTGGCTCGTCCCCCACAACTTTAAACATCCTTTCATCCACCCTTAGTATATTCCAATTATTGCGAATGATTTTCTTAACATCCCCACTAAAGTTATTGTATTGCAATATACAAGCCATTCCGTATTTATTAGTTGATCCTCCTTGGTCATTACAGCCTCTATCATCCTCTGTTTGTTTTTCCAAACCCACTCCTAATAAGGGTTTGTATAATTTGCCCCATTGGTTGCGAACATATCCTGTAACATCGTTTATCATATCAGTCGGGTATCCCCTTTCTTTAAAGAATCCAGCTATTTTTTCTAATTCAATATCTACATCTTCCCTTTCAGAGGTCATCCTGACCGCCCGTATACACTGACCCTTAATAATACTCTTTTTCTGGGCCCAAGGGTGCTTGCTTGTAAAATGTAGATAAGAATTACTGAATGTATTCTTTCTATAAATGTTAGACTTAAATTTGCCATCCCTTAATGTTATTTCTACATCCAAGTATGGTATAGTTTCTTGATGTTTATTCATTGTGAACTTAAAATGTTCACTACATGAATTCAAATACTCATGGAACTTATTCAAGAGATCTAGGTCACCCTTCCACAAAATAAAAATATCATCTAAAAAACGAAAATAGCAGGATATGTGTTGGCACCAATGTGTATTAAATACAAATTCCTTTTCCCAATTGAATACTACAAGGTTGGCATAAATGGGGGCACATGCTGCCCCCATAGCCACACCCTTCTCCTGTTTGTAGTATTCACCTTCATACCATATATAATTGTGGGTTAATACCACTTCCATGAAGCCCATAATCAATAATGTTTTCTCCCAAGAAAGTGCTTTGGACCACATAATACTGTCCTGTAATCTCTGCAAACCTTCATCCCTGGGTATATTAGAAAAAAGATCTATAACGTCCATAGTCACCATCCATTTGACCCCTTGGGCCAGTCCAGATTCCAACCTTCCAAGAAAGTCCCAAGAATCCACCACAAGGTGTGGAACTATCTTGACCAATGGTTTCAGCCACTTGTCTATAACTTTTCCAAAAGGGAAGGTCTTCGACTGGCTCCCAGAAATAATGGGCCTAAATGGTGGGTCCCTAAGATCCTTATGAATTTTTGGGATACCCACAATTGTACCCAAAATAGGATTCCTCACCTTTAAAAATTGGTATAAGTTCGTATCTATCCTTCCATCCAACAATAGGTCCTCTAAGTACAAATCTATTTTATGGTGCCCTATGTTGACCTCATTCACTGAGGACACACTATACTTTCCGGTTTGAAGCAGGATTCCATTAATCTTATTCCTGTAATCCTGAGTGGGGTATAACACTACCCCCCCACCTTTGTCCGGTTTCATAACCCGGGTGCCCACATTTCGTTGTAATTCTTTCAATGCACCTACTTCCTCCTTGGTTAAGTTGTACCTCCCCCCATTATTCTTTTTACTATACTTATAGATTTCTTCTACGATCAATTTCTCAAAGGTACCTAATAAATGGTTCAAAGGTGGAGTGTACGTGCTTATAGTATGAAATTCTTTGTCGTCCTTTTCCGCTACCCCCTCAAATTTAACTTTCAAATTTAATTTTCTGATAAATTTCTTTACATCAATAATACTATCAACCAAATTGAATTTTGCATAGGGGATAAACTTCATTCCCTTAGAGAGAAGGGTAAAATGTTCTTTCCTTAGGGGCACATCGGTGTAATTGTGAATAAAAAAATTGTCGTAAGTACTTGTAACATCATTCACCCTAATAATCTCATTGTTTTTACTTAGTTGTACATCTTTGTTTACTTCTCCTACACATTTCTTTACTTTGTGACCCTTCCCCTTATATGATAGTCCCCCCCAACTCTGCTTTGTCTGTATTGGTGGTCCTCCCATCCGTCCCCCCCTAAAAAATCATGGTTATTATGGTACTGGTTATGTTGATACTGATAGTGGGATGTACGATTATTATACCTACCCCCACCTCTTCTATATCCATCTTGTGCATACGTGATGTTATGCGTATAGTCCTCCCTAACCTTAGTCCTTTCCTGTTGTTTATTCTTATAACCATTGTTTGGTTGATACCCCTTCTTTTTAGTGTCCTTATCCCATCGGTATGCCTCTTCTTTGTTGTACTGTTCTAAATCTCTATTCAACTTCTTGCACTTTCTTTCGAATTGCTTTGTTGTAATATTCGATACCCAGTTAAATTGAGTGTCATAAAGAATTTCAAAATCATCAAACAATACATCATGTATTATGGTGTTATTTAAATCATCCATTTCAGCTAGTAACAAACAAATTCTGTTGTCATTACAACCAATAATATACTCCATAAATGTAAAACCAAACCCATCAAACATTTTGTTACATTCACGTTTATTTTCATCGTTCATTTCTATCCCCATAGGGATTTTAAAGAACCGTAAACCCATGGGAACAACCCCACTGTCCAAACATTTTTTTAAATAATTATTGTCCAACTGCAACGTTTTCAATGCCTTCAACTTCTTCCCAAATGTCACAATTAGATCTTTAAGTGTGCATTCATCGTTCCGGGCCCCATCTTTGTTCATAATATGACCACCATTGGGCTTAATATTACCATTAAAGTCAAATTGCCCTTCCAAAAAGTTGTTATATTCCGCCCGCCCTTTTACTCTGAAAGTTTTTTGAGCAACGGGCTTAGTTACAGTACCTGTACCCTTGTCTTGTGCTGTGAAGGCATATGTCCTCTTCGGCACTGTTCGTTTCGGTCGCGCCCCTGTTTTGCTGAAATCCACCTCCGATCCATTCCTTCCAACTCCGGAACCATTTCTGAGCGTTGAATTATGCTCCGGACAGGATCCATGAGAGGCTGGAACCTCCAGTTCTTCGCGACTCATCCGAACGCTCCTTCCATCCTTCTGAACTCCATTACAGCCCTCCTGGCGTGTTGACATCACCGACCTGTTGTGGCCGACCACAGGGTTTGGTTGTGTCGTCAGGTCTATCAACCTTGTCAGTTCTCCTCGCATGATGGCCATCTCAGACTGGAGCCCTCTGATTTCCTCTCTCCGAGGGGAAAAAATAGACGGTAACTCGTCAAGGGAGTCCATGTTGAATAAAATAACCAAGAAAAAAGGAACCTGGAACAGCGACCAACCAATAACAAACAGGAAACAGTGCTTTCTGTTCCAGATGGACTCCCAATAACACCAGCACTCGCAGATCAAATAAAAAGAACTTTATTTTCCAAGTATAAAATGTCCAGTTAAGCGCTTTCATCAAAAGACTTCGTCAGAACTAACTCTCATTCAAACAGTTCCTCATTTATACCACATTCTGACATCACATGACATTCATTCATGAATTCTTAAAGTGCTAGTGTCAATACATATTGCTGCATTACACAAACAATATTTTAAAATCATATAGTACAGTGGCATAACATACATACCTATGTACATTACCTACCTAATCAATCACAGTCAATACAATTCATTAATACCTAAAAACTCACTGAACTTTATCTACAATAATTGATTCGTATTTAAAATTGTAAGACATATAAAATTTGTTTTATTTATTTTATTTACAATATTGTTCTTCACTTATCTACCTGCTAAAATAGGCTTAATTGATATATGCTCATTTAATCCAGGGTATGCAGAAGCATTCAGTTTAATTTGCCACCTGACCTCCTTTTCACTTAATTTATTTTTGATGTCACCTCCTTAAATTCTTTTTAATAACTTCCAGAATTCCAAATCTAAACTCCGTACATGTAGTATTGTCTTTTAAATGTTTCCATAATGCGTTGTTATAATCCTCATTTCTAATACTATATGTGTGATCGTAGATCCTGTTCCTTAAACACCGAGTAGTCATACCCACATAATAACATGGGCAGCTTTTACAGGTGGCCAAATAAACTAAATTAGATGTCCTTGATATTTGATTCTAGTGTTATTATAATTGCCACACTTGGTGGTACCATATCTCCTTTACTGTATCAAACTTTTCTACCTTCTTTTCAACAATTGCCTTCATGTTGTTTCCCTCCCTTGTAACAAAATGTGCAACCCCCCCCCTTAAACGTCACTCATCCACCCATAGTATATATTCCAATTATTGGTACCACAAATTATTAAGTTGTTAATACAATACAAATTGCAATATATTTATTGATCCTTATTGGTCATTCCTTCTCTCTATCCCATCCTCTGTTCTATCACCTCTCTTTCTCTTTTAAGTTTTTTGTATAAAATGCCGGTATAATTTGTACATTCCAGCTAACATATCCAGTAATCAGTCGGTCATCACAGTTTTTAAATCCGCTCTTTCTATTTTTCTAATTCAATATCACATTATCCTTTCAATTCTCATCCTGACCGCCCGTATACACTGACCCTTAATAATACTCTTTTTCTGGGTCCAAGGGTGCTTGCTTGTAAAATGTAGATAAGAATTACTGAATGTATTCTTTCTATAAATGTTAGACTTAAATTTGCCATCCCTTAATGTTATTTCTACATCCAAGTATGGTATAGTTTCTTGATGTTTATTCATTGTGAACTTAAAATGTTCACTACATGAATTCAAATACTCATACTCACATTTATAGAAAGAATACATTCAGTAATTCTTATCTACATTTTACAAGCAAGCACCCTTGGGCCCAGAAAAAGAGTATTATTAAGGGTCAGTGTATACGGGCAGTCAGGATGACCTCTGAAAGGGAAGATGTAGATATTGAATTAGAAAAAATAGCTGGATTCTTTAAAGAAAGGGGATACCCGACTGATATGATAAACGATGTTACAGGATATGTTCGCAACCAATGGGGCAAATTATACAAACCCTTATTAGGAGTGGGTTTGGAAAAACAAACAGAGGATGATAGAGGCTGTAATGACCAAGGAGGATCAACTAATAAATACGGAATGGCTTGTATATTGCAATACAATAACTTTAGTGGGGATGTTAAGAAAATCATTCGCAATAATTGGAATATACTAAGGGTGGATGAAAGGATGTTTAAAGTTGTGGGGGACGAGCCACATTTTGTTACAAGGAAGGGAAACAACATGAAGGCACTGTTGGAAAAGAAGGTAGAAAAGGATTTGGATACAGTAAGGAGATATGGTACCACCAAGTGTGGTACTTGCAAACAATGTAAGTTCATTGTAGAAAGGGAAGAAACAGTGCTTTCCAATTATAATAACACTAGAATCAAATATCAAAAGGGGAACTGTAGGACATCTAATTTAGTTTATTTGGCCACCTGTAAAAGCTGCCCATGTTATTATGTGGGTATGACTACTCGGTGTTTAAGGAACAGGATCTACGATCACACATATAGTATTAGAAATGAGGATTATAACAACGCATTATGGAAACATTTAAAAGACAATACTACATGTACAGAGTTTAGATTTGGAATTCTGGAAGTTATTAAAAAGAATTTAAGGGGAGGTGACATCAAAAATAAATTAAGTGAAAAGGAGGTCAGGTGGCAAATTAAACTGAATGCTTCTGCATACCCTGGATTAAATGAGCATATATCAATTAAGCCTATTTTAGCAGGTAGATAAGTGAATAACAATATTGTAAATAAAATAAATAAAACAATTTTTATATGTCTTACAATTTTAAATACGAATCAATTATTGTAGATAAAGTTCAGTGAGTTTTTAGGTATTAATGAATTGTATTGACTGTGATTGATTAGGTAGGTAATGTACATAGGTATGTATGTTATGCCACTGTACTATATGATTTTAAAATATTGTTTGTGTAATGCAGCAATATGTATTGACACTAGCACTTTAAGAATTCATGAATGAATGTCATGTGATGTCAGAATGTGGTATAAATGAGGAACTGTTTGAATGAGAGTTAGTTCTGACGAAGTCTTTTGATGAAAGCGCTTAACTGGACATTTTATACTTGGAAAATAAAGTTCTTTTTATTTGATCTGCGAGTGCTGGTGTTATTGGGAGTCCATCTGGAACAGAAAGCACTGTTTCCTGTTTGTTATTGGTTGGTCGCTGTTCCAGGTTCCTTTTTTCTTCATCAATTTTAAGCTACATTACACCTGTCTGTCTGTAAATTATTATTAACCTCAAAAATACCCCAGTTTGATCTTTTCTCTGCAGTCATCGTGCTATGAATACATTAACTGTTACTGTATTTTATTTTTCTACTCAATAATTAGCTAATTAATGTTAATTTCTCTTTAGTCTTTGTGTTAAAATGCTATTTTCATGTAAGAAATATTTAAAAGTCATGTAAATAAGCTCATGTATAAAAGTTTTAATCCTGCAATTATAAATGTACATCATGAGTAACTTAAATGTGGAGCTTTTCCTTTGAGTCTCCACTGAAAATGGATTTTACCCAGCCTTACTTTTCCTGGTCAAAAAAAAAAAAAAGACAAACCCCCGGATTCACGAAACCTCCGTGTAAGACTTAATATGTCTTACTCGGAGGCTGCAGTTGAACAGTATGACATCAGCATGCCATGAATATTCATGAGGGCACGCTGACTCAACCGTAACTCTTACACAGACTGAGTAGGAAAGCAGGGGGTGTGTCTGACTGCCGAACAGTCTAAATGTCCACGCCCCTGCAAGGTTTTAAAAAGCATAATGTCAACACACAAGAGTGAGTTCGCTCAAATGTACTTGCACCCAACACTATAGTCCCTGACACTGTAAATCACCATCACACTTATATAAAGTAAATAATTATTATTTTTTTTTAATCCACGATATAGCTGCTCGTATTTGTGCGTGTGTGCGTGGGTGTGCCCATTGCTTAGCTGTAGTTAGCAATTCCGGCATGGAAGAGCATAAGAAAGAATGTTTATGCAAATCACACCAGATTGCAATAGTGTAGTGGTAGAGCGTATGCGCAAAGAGGAGGCATTCACGGTTCAAGTCCCACCACTCCCCTTTGTATTTATGTTGCAAATCAGTATATGAAATAATACCAGACATATATGATTAAAATATTAGTAAAAGCAGTGAAATGTCCAATGTATCAGTGAACAAAATATAGATTTTTAAAGGATCCAGATATATAATAGCCTGCCATTAAGCAGCGCTTTACCCAGCTAAACAGAGGTGCCCAAAGTTTAAAAGCGCTTTACCCAGCGCAATACAAGTGCCCATAGCATAATAGTGCTTTACCCAGCGCAATAGAGTTGGCCAAAGTTTAAATGCGCTTTACCCAGCACAATGTGTTTGCGCAGACGTGCGCGCTGCGCCAACCAGAGCACCGTAGGGCACCGGGGAGCAACATAGAGCTAAGTTGCTTAAACGCAGCCACACCCCCTAGCCTGTCTAGACATTATTAAAATAAAAGAATGATAAGGTTCGAACCCAGGACCCTGTTTGTCATAATCAAAGTACAGAACCACTAAGCCATGACAGCTTCGAAGAAACAGCTACTATTAGCATACATATACTTAGAAATGGTAGATTAACCATTACTATGCATGTCAGCAGTCAGCCTAGAATTCTGAAAAATGGCCAATCACAAAAAAGTGCGGGAAATGTGGCATATTTAAGACCCATAGGTGGGAATACTCACCATAACTGATTGTAGCTCACATTTGCAGTCAGAATGGCAGGTGCAGGAGACGGTTCACACTTCCAAGCACAGCGTTGGGGCATCGAGGAGTCGAAATACATGGTTTGGCTCCTTGTCCACCGTCATGAGTCCAGACTCCTACAGGGCCAGTTCCAAGGGACGGAGTACAAGGCTGAGGCTTGGAACTGGTTAGCTCATGACCTCACCAGTGCCACAGAGGTTCCTCACACCGGTGAGCAGGTCCATCACCACCATGCAGACCTGAAGAGACAGAAGGAGGACCACCTGAACCAATGGATACAGTAGGCCCATGGGATGCAGGATGCCCCACGACTAAGTAGCCATAGAATGCAGTATGTAAGAATTGATAATTGATTCTGTATAATGGATAGGTATGTCTCAATATCCCTTCATTTACTTCACAGCTGCAGGTGACCATGCTGTGAATCAGCAAGCCTATGCTGATTGGCTGCAAAGGCTGCACCACCAGGCAGGTTAGTGAAAATTCTGCATGTTTTGTTATATAAAATAGGGGAGAGAGCATGAAATAAAGTGTTGTAGTACAATAATACAGCCATAAAATGGCCTGAATAAGTCCTCTGCATGTACTGTCATACAAAATAGTCATAGTACCAGAAAAAGAGCGTAGTAACCCATTAAGAAAGGTAACATGTCTGGAATAAAATCTCTGCAGGTACTGTCATATAATATATGTGAGTGAGTCTACAAAAGTGTGCTCTAACCCACTAATAAAGGTATAATATGTTATGAATATGTCTGCCATATGCACTGTTATAAAAAATAAAGGAGTGAGCCTGTGGAAAAGTGTGTAATGTCAGTAATAAAGGTTTAAAACCCGGAGTGTGTGTGTGTCACTTAGTTTGAAATGTTGTTGTACCCTTGCATTATACAAATAGTACTGTGTTAGAAAGTGCTGGCAACCCAGAGTTCTGCAGTCCCATCTACAGCGGATGATGGAAGTGCTAGTAGCTGTGAAGCATATATACAGTCCTCAACAGTCAGTTACTGGCTGGCATGCATAAGTAAATCTGGCACATGAGTAGCATGCTAATATGTTCCCCAGAAATGTGAGTGTGCTTCAATAAATGCAGGGTTCTGTACAAATTGAAGTGAAAATGTCATGTGAAAACATCCAGATATGTAGATAAAGAAATATAAATGCAACCATGAAATATGTAGCAGTAACATCTGCATCTTGGACAGTTAGTATGTCAGATATAGGTCAAGTATATATTGAACTAGCCAAACCCATTACACAACCTAATGCATGGTGGCAAGTGTAATAATACATGTTGGGAATATACACTTGCAGTCACTAGGAATGTAGTGTAGAGTAAAAGTGATTATAAGATGTTAACTGAGGTTTTTCTACACCCTACTATGTGTGCATAAACCATGCAATTCCACACCTCAATGGGTATGTATAATCTTAAATATTTGTTGGGACATATGTCCTATTGTTTTATAAATATTTGCATTCATGTTGATGCATGTGTCCTGTTCAAACACCACATTCATGGTGGCCTGTTGCTATCAAACATCCCTGCATGCTGTTGGAATATCCACTGTCGTTCAATATATGCATGTGTTATGCTTGTTGTTCAACTGTTGGAACTTTGGTGTGTTGGGTTAATGGGAATATTACTGCATGCTGTTACAACTAATCTGGAATGCTGGTGTTTATGTTGTAATTAAACACACCTAATCACAGAACGTATGGGAAGGCTGGTCCCAGCGGACCCACCTGTCCCTCCTCAGTTAGCGAGTGCACCTGGCACCAGCAGCTCTGGTGCCCAGCCCAGGGTCCCCTCCTCCATTGGTCCTGTGCCACCTTCGAGTGGAAGCGCTGCAGGGGATGGGGCTCACCCCCCCGTGCAAGCATGGGTGGAGAAGGGCCACCTGTCACCCTTCGAAGGGTCTGGGCTATGGTGCGTAGGGAGATCCAGCGTTCAGTCGCTGATCCCCTACAGCGGCTTGAGGCGAGAGTGGCATGTCTCTCGGGTGAGCCTGCCCATCCTACTCAGCCCCCAGCACAGCCACCCTCAGGGCTGTGATGGTGAAGTGGTGACTGCCCATGGGTGGGGATCTCAGTTCCACTGTTCCCATCTGTGGGCTCATGGGCTTGCGATTTCCAAACAACCTTCCCCGTCAATTGTGCTCACCCACCCCATGTGTCAAATTCTGCCCCTGTATGCTTCTTGTTTGTCTTGTCTGTTTACCTCCCCAACCTATACCTACATCCCCTACCTCACATTCCACTCTCACCTGAAAAAAAAATTAAAAAAGGGCAATCTGTTCCCACAAAAAAATTACGCCCCATACATAGCTGCCCATTTTGCACACATGACCACCGGACATGTAAACTGATAATTATAATTGACAGTACAACATACTCTGTTGTCCTCACCCCTCTCTCAGGGGTGGAAGGTTGCAAATTTCACACCAAATTACAAACATATGCACAGCTGTTGCTGGTAAAGAAATGGGCAGCAATGGGCCTTTCCTACAACCTTCCTGCACATCCCAGCTGGTTTCCCTACTGTCTTTCCCTCTTTCACCACTTTCCTATCTCCCCATTTTCTTTTCTTTCAAAGAAATTAGCAAGGGGGTTAGCGGGAGTAAGCACTTTTAAGCAGTAGTAAGTGGGATTAAGTGAGTGTGCGCATGTGTACACTTAGCTAAGCATAGCTAAGTGTCGCGCAAACCTGCACAAACCTGCTTACAACTGCTTAAAAGTGCCTTAGTCACTCTGTATGACAGGGCCCTTGTATTGCTCAGCAGCAAAATAAAATACACCTTTCAGTCTCGAACCCCAGACCTTGGGCTCATCAGTCTGCATGAAGTACCACTACACCACAGCAGCTATACAATAACTTGGTGCTGAAAGAAATATATCATGCATTACAATGAGTGAATGTAAAGGGAGAATAGGAATGGCATAACACAAATCATGTTCTGTGGCCCTTAACCAGCAAGTGTTGTGGAATTGCATGACATGACTGTGGAAAGAGAAACAGCCATGCTAGTAGGGAATAATGTTACAGTAGCACCTTACAAACCCCACACAGTATCAGAGCAGGATAAACACTGGCATATTTGAATAGGTCAGAGGCCAGACCTCCCAACTGTGACTGGTTTACAGGGATGTCCCTAATTTGAAAACAAATGTTAGCTGTGCCCCTCAGACTCCCTGTGAAATGTAGTAACAGTAGGCAGAAAGGTGGGTAATCCCACTTAATGATAAATGTCAATAAGTGAGAGTAGACACTGCTTGCACATCAGAAAAGGTGCAGTAATACATATGCTCAGAATCCCCCAAAGTCGCAACTGCAAA
>NC_056732.1:813826385-813871385 GCF_019279795.1 Protopterus annectens
CAGCAGCAACAGCATCACACATGTGTCATCATGGAGGCCGGAGCCACCCAGCAGGATGACATGGAGCGTGCAGGTAATATGCCCTAGCTGTAGACTTCCGTTACCTGTATTGTTAGAATATGCATATGTGAGATGTGTACTGTGTGTTTAGCAGTTGTGCTGCCTATCGTGTGCAATACTGATATTTGGAATAGTATCTGTACACCTGTGACTGTTGACTGTTGTTTCACTGTAGTTTAGCACACTCACAGTAGCAATGCCACAGTTGTGGCCACTGACAAACTGTGTCATACTCTTGTAGGTCCCTCTGGTGGGACAGCAGGGCAGATGATGCATGCTGGTGAGTGTGTTAACATTTTAATATTGGTAATGAAATGTGCATGTCATAGGTGAGGTGTAGGCCATGTACACGTAACACACCTACACATAATGCATGCTGTGCATGTTTGCTGTGAGACATTAATCATCTCAGTAAAGTCAGTAGCTGCCTCAATCACATGCAATGCACAGTGCAGCAGACACAGTTGTGGCAACACTGTACTGCACATTGGATATGCATAGTTGCTACAGCTGTACACAACAGAACACATTTATCATACGCAGCACACGAAAATATGCTACATTTGGCATTACCACACACCCGCTGTAAGGTCACACTTCAGTATCCCACATGTCATGCACACACACATGATGTACCTCAGGGGTAGAAGCCTATCATGGGGCTGTGCAACACTTTGCAACACATAACACAGTCATGTTAGGCAATGCTCCCTATTGGGCACCTCACACACCCATGTACAAGGTGGCTGTGTAATTGTGAATGTAGCCACGGCACTGCAGTTCAGGTACAGCATGCTAGGTGGTGGTCTTGCAGACATTAGTAGCTGTGAGTGACCACAAGATGCATGTTGATGATGGCACAGGGTACTACACCCCATCCAGTTACAGTGACCACAGTACTACTCATAGCAGTCATTGCTTTGCACCTCAGTGTTGTGTGTGTGCAAACATATGCACCTATACACAATATGCATAGCATGTTGTGTGCGTGCTTACATATGCCAGTATACACAATATGCACAGCAGTCGCCATTCAAGCAAAGTGTCACATATATGTCCTGGAATGCTAGTGGGTGTATAGGTCACTTGACACACATTGAGTATGTGTGGTGTTTAATGTTGTAGTCATGTAGCATGCCATGCCATGTCTGGCACTGACATATTTGCAATATGTCCCACACTCACCATAACCACTGTACACTGGCCATGTCGAGCATTGAGATTCCTTCACGTCAACATGCACCACTCATCCCGTATGTGTACATAGCACGCATGTGCTACACCCGTGCCCACTATTATCTGCTATGGGCACAGACACTGTACTCAGACATGGATATCTATGAATCACACAGATAACACATGCAGCCATGGCATGTATACTTGTGAGTGATGGTGCACAGGGCATTGCAGAGCTGATAATACCTGCACAGCAATGTTGTGTCCATGTACACATTGTGTTCCAGGGTGTAGCAAATCACTGAACAACTACACAGTTGCATCAAAGCCAAGTATACTGCCATTAAATAGGGGTGTCTACACTTGCACTGCATGGTCTTGTGCAACACATATTCAGTATGCTGACACGTGTGTGGTGACTGTTTACCTTGTGATACTGATACCTACTTTCATCAACTATAGAGTATGTGTTTGATTGCTGGTGTGTGTATGTATGTGCTGTAGTGAGGAGTGTATTAGTGTTCATGTGTTCATGTGTGCATGTGTGCATCTGTGCATGTGTTCATGTGTGCATGTGTGCATGTGTTCATGTGTGCATGTGTGCATGTGCAGACCATAAAGTGTGTTTCCTGTCTTCCTCTCACAGGTGCTGAGTTAGGGTTGGCTGAAAGCAGCAGGGAACCTGAAGCCACTGCCACGAATAGTGGTGATGATGAGACATGTATTTTGGCACAGGAAGGTTTGACAGGGTCTGTCATTGGTCCGCCAATCGACAGTATGCAGTGTTCAACCCCATCTATGCGCACACTCATATTGTCAATACATCCCTCAAGACCAATGGCCATAGGCGAGGGACAGCATACAGTTGGCATTGACCAAGAGAGTGTGGTACCCATGGCACTTGCATCCCCTCACAGCAGCCATAGCCATATTCCTGGAATGGTACCACATAGGCGGAGGTCCAGGGGTTCTCGGGGGAGCACTGCTGGTCATATTGCCCCTGGCAGGCGTGCCCTCACAGGTCTTACGACGTCCAGTATGTTCCAGGCTGTAATGCAGGCTCAGGCACGTATGGAATGGTACAGCAGGCAGGGACTTAGGGCACAGAGGGCACATTACACCGCTATCAGTGACAGCATCCGTGACCTTGCCGGTGCCATCCGGACTTACACCGAGGTCATTGATAGACGTTGGGGGGAGACATTAGATGCCCTCCACAATATGTCTTCCATGAGCCAGGACCATGCGGGACGGTTGCGACATCGATGTGGACGCATGCCAGCAACAGCAACAGCTGGCAGTGGTCGTGGATGGCCCACAGTTCACAGCCGCTCCCGTAGTGGCAGTACTAGCCCCAGCAATGCTGGGGCTGGCCTGTCCATTGACCATCCCAGTAGACCACGTGCACGTGGCTCTGAACTGTCCCAGCAGGGACATGGGTCCAGTCGTCATACCTCTGCCTCTGATGACAGTACCCGGTCAGGGTTGGTACCCGATACTGTCTGTAGCACCCCTGCCAGGCACAGGTACTGTGTCCATGGCCAGAGACAGTGATCTGTACAGCCTAGCAGGCACAGTCTGTGGCTGTCACACAAACTACCATATATGGCAGCCACATTGTGGAGCTGTGTGCATGCAGACACACACACATTAACCAAACAACTAGGGCTCACACATACACACACACATTACATCAACATTGGCCCATGCTGTACTATTGTCCCTCACACACACACACACACACACACACACACACACACACACACACACACACACACACACACACACACACATGTCGATTGGTTGGGTCAATGTCAGGCTGTGGCAAACAACAAAATGCCCTGTGCATATGATGATACCTGTGTCACCTCTTGTCATCTGTAACATTGACAGAGGAACAGGCGAACATGGTGCTGATGCACAGGGTGACACTATAGCAGTGTAGCAATATTAGTAAGTTGTCAGCAGGAAAGTGTAATGACATCCTTGTAGGTATATCTGAGCAGACATTATGCATCAAAGCTCTGATTGTCAATGTAGCATTGTTTACACCACTGTTAGGTCTGAGTATGTATTGTCCACCCATGTGCCACTTGGCTGAAGTGTAATGTGTTGCCAGCATGTGTTAGTGAGTGGACAGTATGTGTGTGATGTGTGCAGTACAGATTAGCAAGTGTACATCTGTGAACATGGTGGGTGCGCACTGTCTGCATGTACGTGCATAGTGGACACATGGGACGTGTGGCATACCCTGTTGTACACATTGTTAACATCTCATAGTATCTTTCAATGGCCAGTATGCATTCTACTACAGTTATGTACTAACATGGGTAGACATGTGTGTATGACATGGGTTGACACTATGCTGTGGGTGATACCGTTAATATCTGTCAATGATTTTCGGTCTGGTAGTATACACAACCTCAACAGCATGACTATAAGCAATCATTGGATGATGTCCTGACAAATGACACATGGTTGTAGGGAACTCAGTAACAGTTGGATCCTTCTGGTGCTACACTATAACACTAACAAGTGGTAATGACCGCCACCCATTCCTGTGACCACACCTGTTTGGCATATAGCCCCCTTAGGTACATGCAAACACACTAGGGATGTGTCCATCCAAATTTGGAAATGCATGCATTGGCCTACAATGCATTCCCTGGATGGGACGCATATCCTACACAAGGGTATCATACAGACAGATACCTGTTGTCTGATACATGCTGTATAGCAGTAAGCCGGCTATGGCATAGTCATCCACATGTACTATACATACTATCCCGTCAGTACCACATAGGTGGTAGACCTCAACATGTATGATGGGTACCAATGTGTACATACAGCCTCATGTTATGTCATGTGTCCCTTGGTATCCACATATCCATAGGTATTGTGGAGTCCCAAGATGTATCACATAAGACATTAGAGGCCTGAATGCATATCCACAAGGCAGTTGTACACCTATAAAGACTGTCCATTATTGGCAGTCGTTGTTGTGTATGAACATGTCTGACATATACCCCAGGCATATACCCTCACTCACACTACTCTTAAGTAACTGTCATGGGTGTGTGTGGCACAGATGACCTTGGCCACAAATCACAACAGTGGATAGCCTTGTCGCATACATACATATGTGACCTACGATCTGAGAAGCAGTGGCACTACCTATCAATAGAAACAAATGTATTCATGTAGTATGCAGGCTTCACACCTATGTACTGATTGAGGGGACATGTACACATATATATTTACCACGCAGATACCTGATGTGTGCAATGTACTTACTGTTGTAATCATAATATGTCATACCATAGTAAAAGCAAAACCCACACCACATTGACCAACAGTGACACACACACAGTCAGCGTTTGCAGGATTCACACCCCTACCTAACTATGTTATGATACTAGAGAGAGATGCATTAACACGGCACTATTTGCTTTACTGGGTGGTTTCCTTTCTCCGTCTGTATTTGTAGGATGGTGACATCATCAGTCTTTCCAAAGAGGAATGTACCTCTTTTAGTGTGTTTTCCCAGTCTCCAAAAAGGGCACTCCTTTCAAAGACAATTGCACACATACACACCCCCCACACACACACAGTCAGCGTTTGCAGGATTCAGACCCCTACCTAACTATGTTATGATACTAGAGAGAGACGTATTAACACGGAGCGCTATTTGCTTTACTGACTGGTTTCCCTTCTCCTGATGTATTTATAGGATGGTAACATCATCAGACTGGACATGGTAATGTGTGTCCACTTTGTTTTATGCCATTCCAGGAATGGTCCATGTGGGTCGTCGGGTGTCAACAGCTTGAACAGGAACTCATAATCCTTACCTTGTGTGATCTATCTGTGGACACATTGACATTCCTTCATATGTCAACACATATTTATGCACAGGTTGTTGGTTTTGTGGGTACTACATGTGTCTAGGATGTTGATAAAAAGCTATTCAAAGTCTATGTGAGACATGTGTAGCTGTGTTCAGTGATGTATGCCCTGGGTGGCTGCCTTGCAAACAGTCTAGTATGTTTGGCAACCATGATCCGCACATGAACATACCACAGTTAGTAGGGTTGTGTGTATGTCAGCTTCCAATAGCTCTTCAACCATGATGGACTCCATGGCCTTGCAGATCAGACTTCATAGGCATACTGGACTGTACTTCCCATGGTGTGTTGTGCACCAACACTTGTGTGGAGTGCCATATGTTGCTGTAACACATTCAACAGTTCCACATCCTGTGTAGGGGGGGGGGCTCAGCTGACTTGGATATGGATATGTGGATACCAAGGGACACATGACATAACATGAGGCTGTATGTACACATTGGTACCAGTTTATGCATGACACATATTGGAAATCAATGTATTCCACTTGCTGCCATGCTTTTGGCATTGGGGGTAGCTGTTCATGTATTCTACATGTGATATCTCCTGGTATGATGATATGGACTATCGTCAGTGGGAGGTGGGTCTGTATATATGGGCCTGTCTGTCAGGATGTCGGCATTGTCAGTCAGGTACTGTTGACCCTGACTCAGGACATATATGGGTGTACATTGCTATATATGACATAGCTGTCGGAGGTGTCATGATTCAGTCTGGACTCCTTCTCAGCTACTCTTTACAGAACACCAACGAACCTGAGCACTAATCTCTGTTATACTCTTTTACACACTTAACACCCTACTGATTCTTTGTGATCTGGCTACAGTGTATGTCATCATAATATCCCGGCATGTCCAGGGGTCAGTTTTGTGTGTACTCTCCAGTCCAGCTGGTGAATATTGTGATGTTGACACAATGTCACATCTGCCTCATGTACACAGACAACCCTCTGCTCCTCCCAACAAACTCAGATATATGTGTGAGATGCACCTATAGAGACCTACAGGGTGCTGAACTCTCTCGACCCATGACTGGCACAGTCTATCAGGTGGTGAAGGTAACCACACACACCACATATCAGTCTCACATATCCTCTGGCGACAGCACTCAAACCACATTATCACACATAGACATACTCAGATGCTGTGAATTAACCCTGCCTAAGTAGCAGAGACCCCCACAGCAGGCACACACACAACTGCTACCCCACTACAATACCCACATATCACATAGTTCACAATGTCAGTGTGCCACACAGTCACTGCCCTTCGGGCTAAACAACACACCTAATACACTTGTAATAGGTGACATGTATTGTCAGACACACTGACGTACCACTCCCCAGCCCAAACATGGAACAGTCACTTTGGGCTGTCTGTTAGGTGCCAGGATCTGCCACATAACACATGCAGTCAGGTCACTCCAAAGCAAGTACAGGACTGGCACCATCATTGTCCATGCTGGTGCATAAAACCTCAGACATTACTCCCTGGACCACATGACATGGTACATGGGGGAACACTCTGATCATGTAGCCCAGGCCAGTATGACCCTGACCTTGTCTAGCATCTTACACCCACCAATTATGATGTCACAGTATACAGACAAACATATCACGTTCAACAATTGGCTAACAAATTGGTGTCATTCATAGGGGATACAGTGTCTGTCAGCCTGTGGTGACATGCTGGACATGCCACATAGCTTCACTATGGACAGCTTGCACCTGTCATCCTTGGACCTTTGAATGCTGGCTAAGGCTCTTGCTACCACCATAGTGCATTTGTTGAGCAGGGCTCAAAAGACAAACCCACCTCCATAGACATTACAGGTTAAATGACACTAAGGGTAATGCTGCTCAACACCAGATATGTTACCCTTATATTGCGGCCACTCAGGACTCTCCTCAGTATGGAGGATAGCGATATCTGTGCACTAACAGACGCCTAGTTCAGGCTCACATATGCACACCAGCACTACCAGGTTATGTTTCATACCATGCTTTCTGACCACAGGACTTGGAATGGACAACACAACTAGGGGGAGTATCCATATACATCACAGATACACACACCTCCGGGTTAGTAGTACTGCACAAAGCATCACAGACCATACATATACAACTACCATTGTGCAAAACTGCCTTTCAGTTTATTGCCTGCTACAGACCACCTTCCCATACTCAGGAACCACACTCGGTATTCCTGGGAACAGTGGAGAATATGAAGGTCTCCACAACCACCATTATATTGGGTGACTTCAAATACACAAATATTGACTGTGGATACTACTCAAGCCCCAACACCCTCGCCCTACAGTCGCTACAATTTGTAAATTCATATGCTATGGCACAACCAGTCACCACAGCCACAAGGGGGAATACATATTGGACCTGATCATCACCAACATGGGGACTCTATGTTCCACACCAGTGATATACCCCTCATTGGTAAGGTCAGAACATACATATATCTCACTGGACATACATATACCCTCCACACACCCATCCTGGGTAATCTTGGTGAACTTCTCATGAGCCAACGTCTCACTTCACCAAAGCAAGGTGGTATCCTTCAGAGACCCTGAGACAGTGGCAAATATGGCTCCAACTGCTGAATCCTTTACATACACGTTCTATGGACACCTAGTGGACTGCATGGATTGTGCTATCCCAAATAACAACAGGACTCACTCCTCCAATGGCAGGGGACCTGTCTGGTAGACCCCAGCTATTAATAAGCTGTACAACATCAGGAGGAAGCTACTACACAATAGAGCATAATCCCAGATGGGGAAAGCATCTGTGATCTGTATTAGCAGACAGCTACGATCACTCATGAACTTATCTAAGGGCTGCTTCTCACGGACAATTGCACCAGACACGTAGGACTATTTCGTCAGTTATGTCAGGAACCTGGGTGGACACTCACTGATATGCTGTGAGTTACTGCATACTGACTAAACTTACCCTGAACCCACTGGCATTGCCAACATCCTGGCATACAGGTTCAGTGCAGATGTCTCCCCCCCATCCCCCCTAGGGAGCAACTATCCATCCCAACATAGTTTAACCTCCCTGACATCACACAGTAAGAGGTGAGTGCTGCCCTCCCCAAAGCATACATCACAGCATCAATGGGACCAGATGGTGTCCCAGCATGCATCTTATACAAGCTTCATGACAGACGTAACCCTCACATTACATCACTGTGCAATATCAGAGTTACTACAGGATATGTACCCATGGAATGGCATACAGCGACAGTGGTCCCACTCCACAGAGTTGGTGCCACAAAGGACCACAGACAATATTGCCCTATAAGCCTAACTAACCTGTTCTGCAAAGCTATGGAGAGTATTGTCATGGCTCTCTTACACATAGACATTGGGAACCTACAGACACTGTGTCCTACACATTTCAGCATTGTTGTGGGCAGATCTTGCCTCTTGAACATGTTTGTATTCTTTAGACAGTTAACAGGTCCATCGACATAGGGACAGTTGTCCACACAGCCTACCTGAACCTTGCAAACCCCTTCCACACAATAACCCACTGGGCCATTATGCATAGGCTCTCCAGCGTTGATATGGACACATATCTTACATGATGGATTGCTACCTGGATCAGGGATAGCACCCACATGGTCAGAATTGCAGGTTCCATGTCTGACTATACACCAGTTACACGTGGCATCCCACACGGCTCAGACCTGGGACCTCTCTTGTTCAGTATATATTTGACTGACGTACAGGCTACCACAGGGGGAATATGGCTGACCTTGTTCACACTTGACTGCAAACTGGGTGCCATAATCAACTCTCCAGCTGCCACATGCATACTCAAACAGGGTCTCACAGAGATGGATAACTGGTGCCTGAGCCATGACCTACAGCTAAATGCCATTAGTTGCATAGTCATCCCCTTTGGGAATAGCAACATGCCCACACATTACCACATAGGTAGTACTCCATTACATATGGAAGGAGTTGTTAGGTGATTGGGGACATGACTTGTTTGTACTGTCGCCTTTGACATTCATGTTGCCAAAGTGGTTGGACAGACGTTCTATATAAGCCACCTTATCCCATATGGTTTCACATCTAGATCGAGTGAGGTCAATGTGCCCCTATACTCATCACAACCATGCTTGGTTACAATGCCACATTTGGGGTGTACATTACCCAACACCTTCAGCAACTGTACTGGCCACAGAGGTTCCTCACCAAGCAGATGTAGGGACTCACACGGATGACCTGCACAGTTCGGATGCAGTAACTCCAGCTATACTCAGTCACTTACCACCTACTCGGATATGATGTGTGCCTGTTGTTTACAGAAATACCCAACCCAGAATTACTGGACATGCTCCACCTCAGGATATCCGACTCCCTTGGAGCTACACACTCCAGGGACATATACCTCAGCACATATTTTATTAGGACATGCTGGAGGGACAGTTTCTTATCCCAGGGCCTCCACTCACTCCGGATTGTGTTCACAGTTTCACATAGGCAGAGCCACCCACTGACCACCTGCAGGGGACATTTTGATGGCTGTATGGGTGATCATATGTTTACCCCTGGGATATCTTCTGTGTCCCTGCTAGACAGAGGCACACTAGCGTAGACATACATGGGCTATCTTGTGTGACCTACTATTCACTGGCACAATGTAGTAATCTGACAGGGTTGCAAAAGCCACACACACTCTGGCTAGGCTAGTACATGCCGTAGGGCAGATAGCTTAGTATCGACCTCAAAACCTATGCTTATGTTCAGGATGCACAATATTTATTGCTGATACTGTTTGCAGGTCTTTATCGTCTTTGCTTTCCCAGTTTCTATGAACAACTTAGGTATCTGCAGAACATATTTGATTATGACAGGGTTCCACTATATTATATATGTGTCTGTTGCCATGTAACTGTGTGCACAGGGTGGATTGCTGGATAGTGAGGGGTTCCTGGGTTAACACATGCAACTGCCAGATATGTGTGGCCCACTGCTGTACTCAGACATGGCCTAAGTGTGTGAGCATACCCAGTTTAGGCTTTCCATGTTTTGTTGCCTGACATTTATCTCATTTATTCAAGTGTGTGAGCATGCCCAGTGTGACCTGTCAGTATGTTGCGATCTGAGGTCCACTACATTTATGGATGTGTGTGAACATGACCAATATTAACATTTATAATGTGTGTGTGTGTGTGTGTGTGTGTGTGTGTGTGTGTGTGTGTGTGTGTGTGTGTGTGTTGGAAGTCAAGTTCTGTTCTTACTGCAGGACTCACCTTTGTGTCATAACTCAACAGGGATTATGCTGTGCCTGCAGGGTTTCCATGAGATACTTTGCATAGACTTATCAACATTCCTTCATACTGGCTGACCACTGCAATACTGTCATGGTTTAGTGGTTCAGTACTTTAACTATAGTGCACAGTATCCTGGGTTCGAGGCCCATCACTGCTTTATATTTTCATACTGAGCGGACCAGACTGCTTAAGGGCCAGTTAAGCAAATATGAGTATGTTGGCTTTTGTTCAGCTATGCCCTACTTAGACCAGGCTTGTCCAACATTGCTGAATATTCACCAACTTTGATGGACATTGCCCAATATTACTCAACATTGACCACAGTTGCACTAGTTGGTGTGTGCGATTCTGTCTGCATATACTACATGGTGGTAAATGCTGTTTAGCACTGCTTTAAATTGCTTAGCACATGGCAATCATGCTTCAGGTGGTGCTGCAGGGCTGCCTATGTCAGATGCACATACTACACTCCCTGTACATGTTTGAAAGCAGGTAGTGTCAACTTAGGCATCCCTTTTACTATATGTGCGAGTCAAAGAGAAGTATCATTTCCAGAGTTCCTACTGAGCCAGTGTATGTGCTATGTGTTGCCTCTTTGCCAAGGCCAAAGCATACTGGGCACACCTCCTTCTGCCTACTGGGGCAGGCTCAGGTTGTTCCTCCTCTGAGTCACGCTCTGCCTGTGATGACCTTGGCAATGGTGGGGGCTGTTTGGCCCAGGCCTATGCTGCTCCTGCTGCAGCTGTTTTCACAGGATCATATTATGTAGCATAGCACATACCATGACAATTTGGGTACATGTAGTTGGTGAGTACTGCAAGGCTCCACCAGATGTGTCCAGGCACCGGAACCGTGACTTGAGCAGCCCAAACACACGCTTGATTACATTACATGTTTGTGCGTGTGCCTCATTATGGTGTTCCTGTTCAGGTGTGTGTGCATTTCTGATGGGTGTCATCAGCCACAGCTCCAGTGCATAGCCAGCATCCCCCACTAGGTGACCATGTGGGACGTCCCCATTGGCAAATGTCTGGTACAGCTGTGTCAGCTGCCAGATATGGGAATCATGGTAGCTTCCAGGGCAACCAGCACACACATTCAGTATTATGCCCTGGGCATCACACACGACCTGGCAGTTGATGGAGGGGAAGCCCTTGCGGTTGAAGTAGACCCTACCCCGCTCGCTGGCTGGTGCTTTGATGCATATGTGCGTGCAGTCTATTGCACCCACTACCTCAGGGTATTCCGCTATTTGCTGGAAGAGAGACGCATGTTGCTGGCCAATACCTCATGGGAATTGGGGAAATATACATGATCATCGACATGTGCTGACATGGCATCCAGGAACTGGTGCAGTACCCTGGATGCTGATGCCTGTGATATCCCCATCATATCATCAGCTGGTCTCTGGAAGGTACCTGTTGCTAATATTCATAGGCCCACACATACCTTGGTTTCCACTGGGATGGGTTCCCCTCTGTTGGTTCTGTGTGTGAGGCATGGCCTGCATAGCTCAACAATTTGCTGCAGGAGGTCTCTGTCCACTCTATAGCGTTCCACTATCTCCAGCTCATTTAGCCCCTGGTGGGTTACCCTGGGCCTGTACACTCGTCTCTGTCTCCTCACTGTGGGTTTTCCAGCAGCATTTCTATTGTCACCACCTTCAGCATGTTGCATATGTCACCTTATAACAGCAATGGCAGCCCCTAACATTTCTTTGTCTCAGTAAAGCTTTTTCAGTTTTCACTTCTATTAGCTTACTGCAGTGTCTCTTGTGAGAAACATAATGGACTGTTGTTTGCAGAGTTTTAAGTGCTAGGCTGGGCTGGGCTAGTGTACTGCCTGTATAATTGCCTGATTATGATTGTTTTCACCTGCTAGCTCTGCTAGTACTCCCTGGTAGATTCTTACTATTTTTTGTGATTCCTATTTCCTTTCAGTTTCCTCGGGGGGGCAGCGCCGCACACACAAGCACAAACACGATCACAGCAGCTCACCCGCACACACACACATGCTTACACGGACTACAACTTGCTTATTCGGATTAAAATGCATGCACACCAGCACAACCACGCTTACAACTCTTTAAACTGCCTTATACATGCTTACTCCGGCTTAAACGCGCGCACTCACGCTTACACGCGCACACACTGTCTTACTCAGGTTTACAGACGCGCACACGCGTGCATACCCGCTCAGCAAGAAACTTTGGTGTTATTCATGGCATACACCTTACATTTCTTGCCTTTACCTAGCCTACCTGTTGACACACCTCTTTCAATGATGTGTAAATGACAGCTGACACATGCCACTCTGCTCCAATGAGCTTCCCTTCTTTCATACATACCCCACTCGTGATGTCACCTATCTTCTACTCTGTTCCTCCACTTATCCTACTCCTACACTCCATTGACTGTGCTCATTTGCTATGTAAACCTGCGATTCACTATCCTAACCCTCCTTTGCATAGGATTGGCTACTAATGCTTGGTTACATCTCTTAGACTGTGCTTCCCCCCTTAGCAACCTCTACTCGGTGGCCATGTTGTCTTCAGCCTGCCATTCCCTTGCATTGTAAATTAACAATTTAAATAAAATCCACATTTGTGGGTTTTAATTTTTATTTTTCTGGTTTTTAGAGCGCAGCCCATTTGCACGGCACTGCGCTATGCTTAAACATCGGAAATCGGAGAAAAAAATATTTTTTTTTTTCTTATTGCATCAGGAAACATTGCCATTGGCCGTATATTTGGCCATTGGCATGCTTCCTGCACTGGATGCAACCTTTATTTGGAGCTGTCACGGCTCCGTTTTGCTATTTGCAGAATGGTACTCAGTTGTCAACTGAGTACATTTCTGCAGATAACACTGCTCTTACTCAGACAGGTTCAGGTTTCCTGAATCGCAAATCTACCTCATTTGCATGCCTTTCACCTGCAATTGAGGTAATTTGCATAACCTGGCCCTGTCCGTGTAAAAGCCGTTTTAGGAGCTCTCTTGCACGCCCCTGCAGGCTGTTCCTGGATCGTTCGTCGGACATGATGGCTGCATGGAGTCTTACTCTACTCTTAGACTCCGTGCAAGCCATCGTAAATCCGGCCCAAATAAATAAATAAATAATAAATAAACTTTTCTTACTCTTTGAGATAGGTGCATTGGGGTTTTTCACATCCACCTGACCTACTGTTAACTCAAAAAGGTGGGACTTTGTTTTGACATCTCGTTTGAAGGACAACACACTCAGGAGTATCACCCCACCCCACTCATAAGTTTCAGCACCACCCATTGCTGGCTTCTTAGTACCAGACATCCTGTGGCAGTTTAACAGCTGCCTCATTCTTACTTACAACTATTTGCTCCTACCATCAACTGAATCTACATGTGAGAGATGCAAGCACTTACTATACCAGGAGGCCAGTTGCCCATCTATACTTATGGGCAGAACCCATAAAGTTGTCAGTACTGTCACCCCACCCCTCCTACAACCATACCCCAAACCAATAAACAAGTCTCCCTTTGCTGAGGTACTTAAGAAATTCTGCCTAAAGAACAAAAGCCTCCAAGATGTAAGGTGGGCAAACTAACCAGCAAGCACAAGAGATGAAACAAGTGGTCACTCAGCTGGCAAACCATAGCCTTTTAGGCAATTTGGTGAAGTCAACGCACTTGCAAATGTCTTAGTCATATGCAAATTCATGGCAAGACACTCAAATGTGCCACTCAATAGGCTGAACAAGGACAGAGGGATAGTAAGCTGACCTCCCAACTGTACCAAATTACTCGTTTTTTACCGAGTTTTGGGGTTCAAAAGTGGGGTGCCACGATTCCCGAGTGGCATCCCTTCATGTCTGATTTTTTCACCAGTTTGTTTACTTTTTTCGCATTTGCAACTGATGTCATCATATGCGCGATGACGTCAGTGCCGTCGGGGCTACTAGCCTATCAAAATTGAGCCCTCACATGCATTTTCGGCTGAGAGCTCAAGTTTTCAAAATCCTGGCAAGCCTGTGGGACTGCTCTCTGCAAGCAAGAACCAGGAATGGATATATTTGTGGCATATGCACAAATGCGATGTGAGCTGAACGGACAAGACAGGCAGACTGAATATTTTCATATATATTTTTGTTTTGTGAGCTGAACGGGCTGTGGGTCTGCTTAGTCTGCTCTCTGCAAGCAGCAGAAACTGGGAACATACGAATATATTTTCATTTAGTGTGTATGTGTGTGTGTGTGTGTGTGTGTGTGTGTGTGTGTGTGTGTGTGTGTGTGTGGTGAGATGGACTATCAATAAAAATATTCAAAGTCGTCACTCCAGCCTAAAAGATTACAATTAAACAAGGTAGCACATTCAACTTTCCAACATACCTATCAACTGTCCCTAATTCTGGCTTAAACGTTTACTTTGTCCCTCTTACAACTGACAATTTGTGGAGAAACGGTGGTGAATTACACTTAATAATGAAAATAGAAGTTATTAATCATTATTCCGACAGC
Source organism: Protopterus annectens (assembly GCF_019279795.1). Taxonomy (NCBI): domain Eukaryota; kingdom Metazoa; phylum Chordata; order Ceratodontiformes; family Protopteridae; genus Protopterus; species Protopterus annectens. Next base: position 813,841,326 of record NC_056732.1, read on the forward strand.
TTCTCTGACTAATAACTGTACCAGTATATTAAAATGTGTCCCTGTTTGGTGAGAAACACCTAGACAAGTTTTATAGATACCTGTTGTTTTGATTTAGTTCCAACATGCTGCCCACCACGCGTTACTACAGTGACTTGGAAACTCCAGTACTACAAAGAGAGTTCCAGAATTGGGTAACACCTACAGCAAGCAAAAACTTGTTGCAAACAGAAGCCATTCCTAGTTTCAAAAGGAAACAAGGTGAAAACCGATCCAATATGCAACAAGGGACAGCTTGGTTACAGTGTTGATCTGTCAGACTGCTTTCTCTCAGCAAACAGGCCTTCATTGGGAGCAGTCACTTTATTAACAACAATGTTTTACTAGCTTGAATGAAAGCATAGAAAGTATTACACAGAGTAACACCTGCAGTGACAACAAGAAAACACCCCTCCCACAGTAGTACAAAAAATATCAGCAACAACACGAGACTAAAAAGGAAGCGGAACACTCACAACAAAAAATAATGTTAGAACTTCAGCACAATGACCCGTAGAAGCATATGCCACTTAGCAACTCCGTAGCTCAGAGGTATTCTCTTCTCCCTCTCCTTATGCATAGTACTGAGGAATTGTTACCCACTGGATTAGTTTCCATCATTAACGTTTAATGAATAAAAAATTCACATGGAAACAGATAAGATCAGCCGAATTCCACGATGCAACCTGGGTGCAATAGCTCAAGTAGTTATTTTCACTTCCCATTCACAACGGAGCGAGTTGCGGCAACAGAAGATAAATAAAGAAATAAAGGTGCTGGGTACTAAGATACATCTCAGATAAAAATTTTGTCTATCTTTTTTCATGCACCAACCAGATTTACAATAACTCGATCATTAAAAACTTAGAATTATCGATTCATGGTGTACAATGTATCAATCAGTTGACTAAACATTATGCAACAAATAATTCTTAAAAGTAACTACAAAATAGCTCCTATTTAAAGACCTGCCATAGCACAACATACATTGCTCCTCCTTCTGGACCCCTGCTGTGCTTTTTAATGTTAATAACTTCAGAGGTATTTTGAAAACTGGTTCCTCACATTAGTTGCACCCCATCCTTTAATTTCCACAAATCAGTGGTTAATACATTTATTTCCTATAGCAAGTCAAACTGCAGGGTCATAAAGCGCACCATCTGAAAACAGTTTTTACTGTCATGGAGGAGAACTAGAAGCACTCTCTCTTACTATTTGGTGCACCTATACACACTCAAAAACACTACTGCTTTACCAAATCATGATTTACATTTCGGCCAACTGCCCAAGCAGACTGGGTGCTCCTTCTTGTTGCCATTGCCCCACTGCAGTGCGGTAAAACGCTTGCTAATGTCTGAATGGAAAATCCCCAAAAGCTGATTAGTAGCCACAAACCAATTTTCATTCTCTGGTTTTTGCTTGTTCATGGTGTTCCTGACTGTCCGAATGAGCAGAGTTTATACCAAATGGCTTAATTATAGCTTATGCAATAGGATCTAAGTGTTGTTTGCTAAGGGCTCATTTGTTTTGTATTGCATGTCATTATGCTACTGTCAATGTATGAGCAGTTTCTGGTAAAGATGCAGCCATCTTACTGTCATGTTCGCTCACATCACATAAGCTCAGGAGCATTACTTAGGACTAGATATATTGGTTTGCTAGTTTATCTATTTATGTTTATTCACCAAGAATGGTGAGCTGGCATGTCTTCATTCTTTGGTAGAGTCCTGGTGAGCATTTCCCCCAAAATATTAAAAAGTATTATTACTTTTTTTGTGGAGTGTAGAGATCATCCACAAGTCCACCAGTGCATAAACTGGCAAACCAATATATCTGGATAGAGAACTATCTCTCCAAAAAGACTTTTGAATAGTTACTTTCTATGGACATTTAAAATTAACTGTGGTCTTTTAAAGGCTAGCACTGCATTTTTAGGGATTTTGGCAAATTTTGGACCAGCAATTGATAAAAGCTATGTAACACACACTTGCATTTGTGGTCATGTCAATACTTCATAGATGAAAAGAGTATTATTTCAGAATATGCTCTAATGTTTTAAATTTAAATACAGATTTCAATGGTAGACATAGTTTCTCTACAGATCAAAATACTTAAATATAAATATTTCCACATTTAAATAGCAATTACTATTTTGCTAGAACTGCTGTGAAGCAGCTCTGGTTACACTGCATATATTAGTTAAATTGCTAGCAGTCTGTTACTGATTCACAAGTGCCACTACTCAGCTAAGCTCAGTATTAGTTTTCTATAATTCCAATTTAGTCAGTACTACTTTGCTGGAAGCTTTCAACTCATTATTGTAATGACAAGTCACTTCCCTGCACATTGCTTGGTATTACCAGCTGTGCACTGCCTCCAAAAAACTACTTAAAGGTGTATGTGGCTATGCATTTTAAAACCCTTTTTGATCAGTTGACTAGCTTCTTGTGGCCCTGTGTTTTAGTATACGACAGGACTGTGTCTTTTCATGTAATGCACTTTTACGTTGTTAATCTAATATCGTGTTATCAATCTTATCATGTTATCTATCCACAGTTAGATAGTTGAGTTAAAATACTGTTGCAGTTTCTTGCCTTTGACTTAATTAGTATTAGGTTGTTGTCTCTCCAGTATACTTCAGTTGCAAATTCCATTGGTGGTACTAGAGTGGGATACATCGGAGCATGTGCACCCCCTGTGTGCCCCACTCCCTGGAATACTAAATGGCCATCACCTTGGTGAGCACTCTCAAGCATGGTTCACTCTTTCTGCAAACATGTTCTTACCTCATGGGAGAGCGTAGGCTAAGAGTTGAGAGCTATGGTGAGAAGTGAGAACTGAATTCACTAAATGATATCCATTTAAGTTTCTGTCTTCCTATCTTTCAGGAAGCAAACTGCTGATTTGGCATAGTGGTATGTTGCTTTGACTGTAGTGCACAGGGTCCTGGGTGCAAGACTTGCCAGTGAAATGCATAGTGGTAACACAATTTATTCTGGCAACTTTCCAAAATTATACAAGCAATGTTTAAAATGTGTCCCTGATTTTTGGCCTTTTGCCCCCCCCCAAAAAAAAACCCCACTGAAATTGAAAATAAGTGTGAGAAGCTGTGCAAGATGCCTATGACATACACTGCTGTCATTCTATACACACACACACACACACACACACACATATATATATATATATATATATATATATCTAGTGTGTGTGTGTGTGTGTGTGTGTGTGTGTGTGTGTGTGTGTGTGGAAGTAGACTTTTATGATGGAAATGTTCTGAATTGGGCAGATATGTGACTTAGTTCCTGCATTTTGTTGCATTGCCTACTGGAAAAATGTTCAAGCAATAAATTTAAAATGTGCTCTAACTTAAGTCTAAAAAGTATTATACAAGACATATAATTTAAAGTCAAAAAGATGTATCAAAGAATGCATGTATGTGTCTTATTTTGTGTGCAAGGGGCCTATGATATGAAAACAGCACAAAGAAAATCTTTATCTACCACTGGCCACCAGATGAATTTTCTTTGATGCGGTATAGGTTTCAATGCTGTTTCAATGAATGTGAGTTTCAAGGGCAGAGAAGTTTTAATGCCAAATCTATTTTCATAGTGAGACAGTATTGCTTTGTTTAGCAGATATCTGTTAGTGTTTGTGCATTGTGCTATAAAATGTAAAAATAAAATCCAAATCATTGTAGAAGTAAAGCAGCATGCAAGCACACATTAGTGTTTATGGTATATGTGACAAAATAGCCAGGTAATAAGACAATGGAATGGCTGCAGAGGGACTCTGTTGCCATATTTTGATTGTCTGTTCTTTAGTTTGCGTTTGAAAGTTGGGATCCCACAATTCCATTGGAGTGGGCGGGTTTACATAAATATGTATGCAAATTTTATGTTAATCAGTGTGCAGATTTGTGCCTATTTTTCATGGGCCTTGTCCAGATTTTTGATGTTTCCAGGTTGAGAGGTATGATAGTAAGCTGTCATTTGTGTGACAGAAATAGCTATGTCCTACCAACCTTCAAGTCTCTTCTCACAGGTACACATAGGACATGGCAGTTGTTTTTGTGGGAGGGAATGCCTTAAGACACACATCCTAATATGATATAAAGAGAGAAATGATGGAGCTCTATGATTATATGTCCAAGGCTGGTATGGAAACAATCTTGAGCTGCATCCTACTTTCATCATTTATGTCACAGCACAAACCAGAAATAATGGACTTAGGTATTGGTGTCATTGAAAGGGGTCCAATATGTGTTTGTCTAGAAGAAATGGTTTACAGTCTAACATGCTTTATCAGGAATGGCCTGCACCTCTTTCCTCTGGACTTCCTTAATATTGGCCAAAAAATTCTATCCACGCTGTGCCTTTTTTAGGTAACGTTAATCTTCTCCATCTGTCAGCATAGTCAAACAAAACCAAGGGTCTACGAAAGTATGACTGTTCAATGCTTGTAGTCTAAATAAGAACTTGCACTCCCTGCAATCATTCATGACCATAAAACATATTGACATCTGCAATGTTACTGAAACATCATTGCATTGTAGTGAAAATGACCCCTCCATACCAAGTTTCAGTAGCTACCACTTGATCTGACCCATATGGGAGAATGATTATATGTTAGGCGGTGGCATGTCCATATCCCTGAGAAGTTTAATCACATCTAGACTCTTAAGGCAGGATAATAAATCATGAGTTCCTGCACATCCTAGTCACTCTCTATACTATTTCATAGCCTCATACAGTATTCCCCTCTGTAACATTAATAATTCACAAGGCATCCTAGCAATCCAGAGACACTGAATCAAACACTGTCCTCAACTATTTTCAGCTAGCAGCCTATAAATTGGGAAACCTTCATCACTACAAATAAGAATAACATAACACTGCCTAGAGTTAATAAATGCAAGCTTCTTGAGACAATTAGTTTGCCTGCTAACTAAAGGCTCAGAAATACTTGATCTAATCCTAATATAACCCCACTTTGCTCTGTACCAATAGTTACCCAACCGATAGTCAAATCCGACTACCAGTTTCTAATAGCCACCATGAAGGTGAAGCCAATACCACCTTATAACACAACTGTCTTTAGGGATTACTCAAAGACAAATCTTTACAGCTGTCTGATGACCTATTGCTATTTAAAAAATGCTTCCCCTCAATGATGCAGTAGCATATACCACTGCTTTCACAGTTTCCATTCACATCTCAGTGCTTGCATTGAAGCATCAGTCTTCAAACAACATAAGTACTATGCTAAGTTTGTTAACAAAACATTATGCTGGAATACTAGCATAAGCAAACTATAGAACACAAAACAAAACTTACTGTCTAAAACAATAAAATTAATATTTTGCATTCCAAAAGTGTCAAAGTGATATACTCTAAGAGTAGGTATGAACTAAAAATCACCACCTCTATAAAGGACAATCCCTAAGCCTTTTTCAGCTATGTTTGAGATCTTAGAAGTAATACTCAACACTCTTGCTGAAGTGGTACATAACAAAAGCACACTCAGTCCCTGGGGACATAGCCAAAATATGTGCAGACAAATTTAGTTCAGATTTCACCCCCTGTCTCTCCTAAGCTTCACTCTACATACTATCATGTCTGCACCTTACCTTCACATGACCATACAGCAGATCCAAAGAATATTGCACAAAGCCAGGAGTTCATTGGGTTCAGACAGTGTGGCAGGATGTTTTTTTTTTTTGTAAACACCAAGCATTCCCTCTCTGACTTGCTATTAAATCTGTTTAACCTCAGTCTCTTAATGGACTACAATGCCAGAGACATGGAGAGCATCTATGGTCATCCCATTAGACAAGGGCACACACTCCACAGATCCCAGCAGCTACAGAGCAATTATCTGAAAAGCAAAGTAGTGCACTATTAAAACATTTATAAAAAATGACATCAGAAATTAATAATCCCTGAACCCAAACCAGTTTAGAAAACTTCTTTGAAAGAGTCTCCCAGACCTTAGATGAAGGCAAAACAGCATACACCATTTACCTTAACCTAGCAAAAGTCTTTCTCACCATTACACATTCTGACATTGTCAACATTCAAGTCAAACTAAAGGTAAACCTTATGTAGCCTGCTACATAGCAAACTGCCTCCCTGCTAAAACCCAAGTGATCCGTGCAGAAGTCATGCTCTCATCTAAAATACATTAATAATGGGGTCACTCAGGTATCTGTTCTGGAGTGCTTCTGTTCAATATCTACTTCTTTGATGCCAAATATAATGCCATAAATTTGTGGCCGACCAGGTTTATACATGACTGCAAACTTAAAGCAATCATAAACTTTCTTGTATAATCAGCAATCCTCAAGGAAGGCTTCACACATACAACTAAACAATGACTAAAGTTAAATGTCAAAAAATGAGGCAGTGTATCTATTAAAAAATAGGTCTACCCATGAACCTGTGACATAGATGGCAGCTTCATTAAAACTGATAAAGTCATTAGTGACTAGTGCATTGCTGTAGACAATGACCTAGCCTTTGACCATTGTGTATCTATAGCTATCAGGAAGCTTTTCTACTTAACTTTTTGATAACCATTGGTATGTTTTCTAGGTTGAAAGAAATTGTTATCTCTCTCTACACTTCCCTTATCAGACCAATAATAGTATATAATGTTACTTTTGGTATATATCTGCCGAGACATATGGCTGAGTTTGAAATTTCCCTGCATTTCCTCACAAAGAAGATCAAAGGCATGGCATTCAAGTGCTTCTCTTCTGGAAAAGACTGCCTCTTTATATTAAGCAAAGTAGCTCCTTCACCTTCTTCATATGCAACCTAGATGAGTGGATGGGAAACCATACATTTTCCCTGATCTGCTCCCTCCATCCCTCATGGAAAGGGAGTAGGTAGAAAAATGAGTTCTTGATAAAGGATAAGCAATTACTGGGACTTCAGTGGCTAGGTTTCAAATAACCAAACCACTCAACAGTCTAATATGAACCTAAAGACTTATGAACCTATGAAAAAAATATTCAAATATTTGGGAGGAAAGAATTAAGGAATAAAAATAATTATAACCCTAAAAACCCTAACATCAGTCAAGCATAGATTAAACCCAGCAATCTAATATTGCATGTTAGAGATTGAACAACAGACAAAAGTTGAGAATTCTTTTCAAATATTTCATATAATGCTTCATATCAAAACTGCACTGAAGTTTCCATGCAGAACAGGCTATATATCTGTACCCTTCTCTGCTTAGTAATGTTAGAAATGTTCTAACTAACACATAAAATGTAAACAAGATTCCCACATTTATAAATGTTAGTATCACAACATTTTCTTATGCAAAAAAAAAAGTTATATAAGGAAAACTGAAATTTCTTCCACATTTGTGAGACATTTTATTTGTCATCTGGCTATATGTTTCTTTAACCACCTTTTCCGCATCATTCTGTTTTACTTGATATATTTTTTTCTGTTTTCAGTGAACATCAAAAAATAAGCTAGACATCAGGAATTGCATAACCTGACTAAAACAATTGTTCATTTTTACTTCCATTTTAACGTCTAATTTTGAAATCCCTCAAAAATTTAACCTTTTTTGTGTTGACATGTTAGTTCACAGTTGTAGTGTGCTTTGAAAAATATTGACTGATATTTTAAGCTATTTCTCTTCTGTAATAGTTAGCTTTTAAATATTTATCATTATATGAATCCTCTGAGAATATACAACCTAGTTTAGATTATTATTGTTAAAACATCTGTAAGCAAGTATTAAATTATTTTTCATCCTATTATAAAATAAAGTATGCAGTTTTCTCATTGTCTCCCCCATATGCCAGAAAATAAAGAAATACTGCTAAATGGAGGCATAAAAGCAAGAACAAATATAAGTGGCCAAACCAAAAAGATTACCTTTAAGTATAGACAAGGTGGACACCTCAAGGCAACCATTTCTGATTCACCCCAATTATAGATGTTAAGCACCATGGTGGGCCATCACTGTGGTATGCTAAATGCTAATAAGGCATTGCGATGAAGTGAAGTTATCGACCCCATCTATTCATCTATAATAAGGCTCAATGTAGAAGACAACTTTATTATGTACTTATCAACAAATCAATCAGCTAGAAAGATCACAAGAGAGTCTCAGGTATAAGATCCTATTTTTATACATTCTGAATGACAGGCCTGTCTGTTTACTTCATGTTCTATAGTTTCTTTCATGATGAGCTCTTTTAGGTCTACAGGGCTGTTAAAGACCCAATCCTGCTTAACCTACAAATACTAGCAATTCCCCTGTAAGGACCTAAACTTAAATCACAATAGTCAAGCTTCCACCTTGCATAACAAAACAGGTCACCAGCTGTGTTTAGAAACAGCCTTGATGAGAAGATGGACATCTGTAAATACAACTGTAGACTGTAGACTCACATCCTTACCGTTAGAAGAAATAAATAGTGGGATTTGCTTTTGTTAGGCTCTTAACAGTATACTTGACCAACTGTCTAGCAATAACACATGAACCTATGACAGGGAGTTAGCATTTTAAACTCAGTGTAAAATCATCATGAGGGATATGCTGGGATATGAATGTATTGTAACATGTGCCTTAGTTATTTGCTGAGGAAGGTTTAGTTCCTTTAATCAGGTATTTGAGGTATCATTTGTTCTGTGAAGAAATAAGAGGTTGAAGTGTATTGGGTCTTTCATGGCTCAAAAGACTAGTCACAGATCTCCATGAAGGAGTCTGTAAGAGACTCGAATACAGAGATAGGGCTGTGCTTCTGTCCTGATAAATAAGATAGATATTTGAGGTCTCTGTTTTTTTTTAATTATGAATCACTGATGTCTCCAAAGACGAGTGATATGTTTAGACAAATACATGCCAAAATGTGCACTATTTTTAATAATGGGTCAGATGAGGTATGAGGAAAGTGGAATTAAAACTTCTTTAGATTTACAGGAGGTTCCTCTGGAAATTAGAATGGCCTTATAGAAGGCTATCTAGACTACTATGCAGACATGCTAGTCAAACAATAAGGAATTCTCAAAAGGAATGCCTAGATCCTTTACACCTGTGTTTGATAGGAGAGTGTGTAAACTGTTTTGTATTCAAAAATGTTTTTACCAAAATGAACTATGTTGCATTTGCTTTACATTTAATTTGAGACCATTGTCCTATCACGAATTGTTGATTTAGTCTAATTATGTTGGAGCAATTATGAGTCAGTAGAAGACAGAATAACACCACCTAGTTTACTGTTGTCTACAAACTTAAATAGCCATAGGCCAGGACTTTTGGCTTGAAGGTCTGAGAAATAGATACCAACTAGAAAAGTACCCAGCACTGACCCCTGGGGAACACCACTGTGACGTTTTTCAACTTTCAAAAGTGGCACCTCAGACCCAAACCACATGGTTTCTGTCAAACAATCAGTTAGCTATCCAGTGTACAGCATAAGGCTTTATTATTCAGATATACAAGTCTGTCAATAATGTCAGCACAGAAAATGGATTCAAGGTTCTTGGCCAAGTCTGGATATGCTACATGTCCTGCATCCCCAATATATGCTGCAGGACCTTCCTTTGCAAAACCAATTTTTGAGGATCTAGGGTTAAGAGAAGTTTAATGTCCAGACTAATAGGATCCAAGATAATAGTTATTTATTTATTTATTTTATTTTACATTTGTTAACAGTGAAATTCTGACTGGACCAAGTCCATTTTCAGCTGAGGCACGGGGGAGAAAAGCTCCAGCATCAAGTTATACAAATACAGTACATCCAGCATAATACACAAAACAGGTTACATCATGTATGCTGAGCATAGCAATATAAAAAGAAATTAATAAAAACACCCCAGGTAAAAGAAAATATAGAACATAGGTAAAAGACAATGTCAGTTACAGTACATTCAGCATAATACACAAAACAGGTTTTATCATATTATGCTGAGCATAGTAATATAAAAAGAAATTAATAAAACACTCCAGGTAAAAGAAGATGTAGAACATGGGTAAAAAGACAATGTCAGTTATACATTGGTAAGAGAAGAAAATATATCAAGTAAGATTCTACAGTTAAAAGTACCCTTTCAGATGAGCAAGCCTACAGGGGGTCAGAGCTCCAGCATGTGATTAGAGAGGAGTTTGGGGAGTTAATAGTAGTATGGTTAGGGTTATGTGATACAAAGGCATAATCAGGTACTATGAAAGTGCAATTTGAGGGAGTTTTTGAATATGGATGTGGAGGGGGCAGTGGACACGGATAGGGGAAGAGAGTTCAAATTTCTAGCAATGTTGTGGGAGTAGAGCACTTTCCATGCATTATTGTTAGCCTTCGTGATGGAGAGGAGAGATTTTTCACTTTATCTTTGATACTGGTTTGCAGTATAGACAGTAAGTAGGTTGGATAATGAGGATTTTTTTCAGGATATTTGAGAATATTATAGGCTGTGTCCAGCTGGTGATAGTTAAGTAGCTGTGTTAGCTCCAGCCATTTTAGTTCTTTTAGTGCAGCACAATGATGGGTTCTATAGGTTGAGTTAGTAGCAAGCGTGACTATTTTATTGTAGCATGATTCTAGTTTGTTTAGGTCACATTGTCTGATTTGGGTAAAGATTGGTGCTACGTATAACAGAGTTGAGAGGAGGTGGCTTTCTGCAAGAGTGACTCTTGCTTTTTGTGAGAGAAAGGACTTATGCCTGTATAGGGAGCCTAGTTTTTTGTGTACTAGTTTTATGGTATGTGAGATGGTAACATCAAAGTGGAGATTATTGTCTATTTAAATGCCCAGAAGTTTGGTGTGGTTAGAAGGGGAGATGGTGGTGCCGTCCTTAGATGTTATGGTAAAGGAGAAGGGTTTTTTTATCTATTAGGGGTAAATAATAGCAGTTTTGTCTTTTTGTGATTTAGAATTAGTTGGATACCTGATATCCATTTTTCTACTGAGTTAAAGGTATCTTGAGTGAGTGGATGTAGGGTGGTGGGAGATGTGGCGGAGCAGATCAGGGTTGAATCATCCACATATTGTATGAGTGTGGCATGTTGTGTAGTGATATTGAGGTTATTTGTGAAAATAGAGAGCAATAGCGGGCCCAGTATAGAGCCCTGTGGGACTCCTATGGTGGTTGGAAGTTGTGTAGACAGAGTTCCTTTCCACTGGACTGATTGTTGCCTGTCAGACAAGTAGCTTCTGAACCAGGCTATAGTAGAGGAGATGAAGGATAATGATGTTAGTGAGTCTAGTAGAATGGAGTGGGAGACCATATCAAATGCTTTTGAAAGGTCTAGGAAAATGGCTGATACATATTTTTTATCATTCCTGTGAAGGTTTATATAATTAGTGAAGGATAGAAGGGCTGTGGTAGTGCTGTGATGTGGACAGAAACCGTGTTGTGTGGTAGATAGTAGATTATGTGTGTTAAGAAATGTCATCACTTGCAAGTGGATGCATTTCTCAAGAATTTTCGATAAGGGGCAAAGGATGGCAATAGGTCGGTAGTTGGAGAATTCGTAAGAATTACCTCCTTTATGGAGAGGAATGATTTGAGATACTTTCCAGAGTTTGGGTATGTAAGATTCTAGTATGGAGTGGTTGATAAGGATGGAGACAGGATATGATAGGGAGTCACTAGCCATTTTTAGGTATACAGCAGGTATGTTATCAGCTGCCAGTGTGGTTGGCTTTAGTTTTAGGAGGAGTTTTTTGATAGTTGAGTGGGCACTGGTGATAGGCTGAAAGAAAATAATATCCTCCAATGACTTTACATAAGATGCTAGTGAGACTACTGAGTCTATAATTACTGGGGTCAGGTGTTGGGTCACCCTTATGTAATGGTGTCATGATGACTGTTTTCCAGGCTTCAGGAATGTAACCAGTGGAGAGGCTTTGATTAAAGATGTCAAGTAGGAGTTCATATTGGCCATATGTGACGCTTAGGCAGTCTGCTGTATCATCAGGGCCCATGGCTGAAAACGATTCCTAAAAATGTCAACTTTGCAGATCTTAACACTACTCCAATTAAAACAACCATGTCTGCTAAATAGCTAGATTTATGGCTGGACCAGTCATTTAACTTTGATTACCGCACTGAATATACCTGGAAAAGATAAAATCCTCCTTTTTTTCTGGTTCTGGAAAATATCTCCTTTTGTCTCCAGGCCAGCTAGAGCTGCAATAGGCAAAGGGCTCCCTCTGCTCTTCTTGACTTTTGACTCCCCATCATAGCCAAAGCCTCTAAAAAAAGTCATCTACTCTACAGTCCATTGAAAACAAAATATGCTGAATAATTTCAAACTCCTCCCCTCAGGAATACCACTATACATGTTCGATCCTCAGTTAGAGCTTCTTCTGTGTGTCGACATGTGTGAATGGGCATCTCATCATTGAAGGTTGTGCGTTAGGCCCGGCAAGCCAGCATGTAAAAATCTACTGCCAATCATTAGCAGACCGGAGTTCTGCTGTGGAGACACCTAACCGGGAAAAGCCGAAAGAAGACACACACTATACTATCCAAAGCCTGACGGCTCCAAGTCTCCTACAGAACTAAGCTATTATTAGGCTCTCTTCTTTTCAAACTACTTCAGCCAGGTGCCTTGTTGCCTCTTGTTGCCAAATTCCATAATAAAATCGACAATACAACTTTTACAACCTGTACCTATTAACTACCTCACTCCATACCCCAAACCAAACTGCACTGTACCAACCACTGCTTCTCCATTCTTGCACCCAAACACCTGCAAGTCTTCCCCTCTTCACCTAAAAGAAATCTTCACTTTCCACACTTTCAGAGTACATCTCAAAAGACATTGCCATCAAAAATCTGACTGCAAGTGAGTTTCTACTGGATGTAACACCTAACTCCCCCCTTTACCTACATCACTTCTACTTCAACCTGCTGTTTACATTTCATATTTACTACTAAAATTGATCCACATTTGTTTTTTCTACTCTTTTAATAATGTTTGCTCATTGTTTCAGTTTTCTGCAGGACTCTCTATATTCTGTGGGTGGCTGCAGTGGTGCAGCAGTTAGGGTTGCTGCCTCAGAGCAAGAGGTTCTCCAGTTCTATTTTTGACAAGGGTGCCTTTTGTGCAGAGTCTGCATGTCCTCCCTGCAGTCACGTGGGTTTCCTCCAGCTGCTCCGGTTTCCTCCCACATCCCAGAGACATGCTGCAGGTTGATTTGGACATTCTAAATTGGCACAAGGTGTGAGTGTGTGCCTTTGGTAGAAGGTTGGGCACCAGGTTGGCAACTCAACACCGTAAAATTCCACTGCCAATTATTTGGTGGGCCGCTGTTCCACTGTGGTGACCAGGCTTAGGTGTGAGTGTGAGTGTGTGCCTTCAAAAGAAGGGTGGGTTTGGGGCTGGCAACTCAATACTGTAAAACTCCACTGCCAATTGTTCTGTGGACCATTTTTTCACTGTGGCGACCCCTAATGGGAAAAGCTAAAAGAAGAAGAAAAAGTCTCTCTACATTCAGTGATTACTCTTTGAATCTGAATTAGTTCTGTTTTATTTTTTTTGTGAATTCCTTCACCCATATTGTGATGCAGATGGTCTACTGTGATCAGCATACTAACCCAGTAAACAAATTAAACTAAAATAAGTAAAGTAACAGAAGGTGTTCTTATACTTTGAGATGGCTGAGAAAACATAGTAATTAAAGGATGTGGCTGGGGTTGTGGAATATGTGGAATAGCTGTAATGTAACTGTGAGTGGAGTAAATGTTGTACTACCTTTGTCAGCTTGGATGTTAGATATTTTGTTTGTAATATTATTGTGTCCTAGGTTCGAGCATTGTTAAGTGCTAATTCTTAAACTCCTGACATAGCTAAGGAAAGATTTGTTATTTTTTGTTTTAGTGGCTATTTTTATCTTGGCCACCCTAATGGTTCCCTTAAATTCTTTATTAGTTGTTTTAAAGTGTGCTCTTAAAGTAAGATAGAATGAAACCAGAAACTATGCCCTCTCTTTCTCCTGTTACATAATTTATTTACAAGCTTATTCCAGCATTGAAAGTATATTAGTTACCCTGATAAGAAAATTATTTCCAAATGCTGCTGACAGAAATGTATGGTCTCAAATCCAGTCATCAAGTCTGGCCATGAAGGCAGAGTATTACTTAAAATGAGCTTATTTCATTGCAATCTTACATTGCAGTCACTTCATGCAGTGAGTGAATGCAGATTTCTTAGTTCCAATTTCTGAATTCACATTATCTATTTTCTCTTCTCTTCATGAAAAGTGAAAGTATATGCCATGCATCAGTTTAGGAAAGTATTCATCAGGTTCTATACAGAGGTATATTCTGTCAAATATTTTAGTGGAAAAAATGTGAGGCATCTTAAAAGTAATGGTAATTCCTTAGAATTCAACGTGTTTTAGAAAGGTTAACAACAGACAGGTGCCCAGCTGTTATAGGTTTTAGTCCTGTTGTGCTTTTATTCACATCCTGATTACCTGAGAATGTAACGTTAAAAGGTAGCATTTATTTTTTATCTTTGGAGACACCAATCCATCAAAGTTTCTTGAAGTCTGTGCTAATTTCCATGCACGTCTGGATGGATGGACGGATAATGAAGATTAAGCTAATTAAATTGTGCTGTCGGACAGCAAGTAGTCTGAACACGGATCTTAGTCTTACAAGGCATTGTAACACTTAAAGAATGTGCCTGTCTTTCTGAGATATTCATAATAGGAAGCAAACATAATGCTCAGGCAGCAATACTTTTGTTTTCCTTCATTTATTCCCTCAGCTAGCTAAAGTACAGCCTGTGTATTATGCTAATTGCTACACAAGACAAGGCTTTCTTTTAATATTAATATGCCTGGGCTTCCTTGTCCTGAAGTAATCACATTTTCACATTACACACACACTCACACACACACACACACACACACACACACACACACACACACACACACACACTCACACACACACACACACACACACACACACACACACAAGCTCTGACACAGTGTCCGTCTGTGAGGTTTATGTGTCAAAGTTCTGAACCTCTGTCCTAAAGACCGACATATTTTTTTTTTCAAAATGATAATTTGTGAGGCATCACTTTTAGCGAATAGGAATTAAATAATGCGTTCTCTTCTACTCCCTCAGGGCACAAGCAGATGTATCTAAAAACAATAACTTATTAACCCTTGTCTTTTAGGAATATGAAGTAAATGAAAAATATATCACATCAACGTTATGTGCTTGTGGCCCCTTATATGTGTAATTTGCCATTTTCTTAACATATCTTGCAACTTTGTTGTATTTTTTGCACCATTTGCCCCCACTTTCCATCAGAGCATTCATTCCCCAACCCCATACAAGGAGGGAGCATCATTAAGACAGCCATCAAAGCTGGTGTGATTTTTTTCTGCTTTAGTTTTCCCCATCCCTAATGGTACACACGTGACAAGACATAAGGGAGGATATGAATGCTTACCAGGGGCATTCCCTCCAAACATCCCTGAACCACCATCTGAGGTGCAAGCAGTGAGGGAAAATTGCATGGGCCATGTCCTGAAACCTCTGTCCCTCCCTGCCAGGCTGCTCCAGTGCTGGGGTCTCTAGTTAAACCAAGATTGTCTTGTTTGCAGTTGGGAATCTGTCCTCTGCACCATGAAGTCTGGCTTTCCTATGCTCTAACTGATCTTATTATGGTGTTTTAATGCTGCATATTCTTGATTACAAGATATTACACTGGAGGAGGTGAGAATATTGAAACATGTTTTTGTAATTCTAATAAGTCTTAGCATGATTCTATACTTATTTTAGCTTTCAAACATACAGTATTTAACATTTTGCATGAATAGCAACCTGTAGTTTTGAAAATTCCTAAATATTTATGAATACTGATAGTTTCTATAAAATGGTCTTCCATTTTACAGATTGTTGTGAAACCTTACTTAGAAATATCACTTTCAAACAAAGCATTCTTAGCAGTGTTAGTAGTACAACAGGTAGCATGCTTGTCTTTGTTGCAGAAGGTTGTAGGTTCTACTCCCACACCATATAGATGAATTGCTGATGCAGTGGTGCCCTTTAAGAAAGGATGGAAATGCTGTCATCCTTTAAATGAGATGCCTAGTAGCTACGAAACTGTTGGCTCATTTATTCATATCTTCCCTGGATTGGCTTGGAATCCTGTGACTTCAAAAGACTTGGACTGCATCTAAAGCCATCTGTGGGCCTGTAAAGCTGATGTACACATTTTTTTCACTTACTCTGTCTCAGTGCTATTTAGCAGTTCTGCATTACATTTATTGATTTGTTTGAATTTATCAATGTTTTTAAGATTGTACTTGTTAAAGAAACTCCATCTATTTGTTACTGTACTGCTCTTAGGTTGTTTTAACAGTATCCTGATAGTTCTTAACCTCCTCTGATTCTGCAAAAGCTGTTTTGAGTTTATCAAATGTCTCCTGAGTTTGCCAAAATATATCTACGTTTTGAAAAGTTTTTCTGTGTTTGTAGATGCTTTCCTATGTTCACACACATTTTTTCTGTATATTTGGGAACATTTCTCAGAGTCTGTAAACTTATTTCCATAGGTTCCTGATTCTGCAGGAGTTCTGCCATTTATTGTAAACCATTTGTTACTGCACGTGAGCTCAAAACCAGTTTGTTTTACATTAACATAGTTTTATTCTGCACTCTGGTGCTGAGTCAACCCATTCAAGTTAGGAACTGCTGGTTGAAGGTTTGTTGTGTGTTTTTCTGATTGGCCTGAGGGCTTTAACTGTGTAAAAGTTTTTTTTCATCCTGCTGGTATAAAATCCTTACATTTGTGTGAGACTATGCTCATTTATTCAGAGCTTCTGTGTGCCTGGCTTAGACCACTGTGAGTACAAGACCCTTGAACTACATCTAAAGCCATTCATGGACTTTCAAAGGTGATATAAGTATTTTTCTGCACTTGCTCTAAGTCCTATTTAATAGTTCTGTGCTGAATTTATTGATTTGTTTGAAATTATCACTGTTTTTTGGTCTGCACTTGTTAATGAAACACCATCTGTTTGTTACTGTCCTGCTCTTAGGTCATTTTAATAGTATCCCCCAATATTTCCTAGCCTCATATGATATTGCAAAAGCTGTTCTGAGTTTATCAAAGTTATCCTGAGCTTGCTAAAATATTTTTGCAATGTTTCTGTGTGTTTGTAGAAGTTTACATACATCTGCACATATTTTTCTGTGTTTTGGAACATTTCTTAGGGTTTGTGAAGTTATTTCCAAGGATTCCTGATACTGTAGGAGTTCTATTTTTTATGTAAAGCATTTTACTGCACGTGAGCTCAAAATCATTTCGGTTTTCATTAAAAGGGTATTATTTTGCACCATGATGGGAGCAGAGGGCTGATTCAACCCACCTGCTTTGAGAACTGCTGATGGAAGGCTTATTGTGTGTTTATATGATTGGCTGGAGGGCTTAACTGTGTAACATCTTTCATCCTGTGGAGCATTGTGCAAGTGTAGTTACCCATTCCTTACACACACACACACACACACACACATACATATATATATATATATATATATATATATATATATATATATATATATATATATTCCATATATATATATATATATATTACACTTAGTCGAAAATGATTCCAGGCATTTCACTTCACTGAAAGCTCACTTGACTGAAAGCTCACTTGGTCGAAGTTCATTTGGTCGAAAATGGAATATAGCCCCTGCCTCACTGCAGTGCAACCCTGGAGTGAGAATATTAAATAAGGGGGGGGGGGTGGAAGGCACAGCCCCCCACATTATGCCAATAGTTTGTACTAAACATATATATATATATATATATATATATATATATATATATATATATATATATATATATCAATGCATTCCTAATGGATATACCTTCTTATAAGAGTGAATACATTAAAATTATGTAGGGCGCTATGCCCCCCACACCCCCATTGTGGGGGGCTGTGTCCCCACACACCTCCTTATTTAATATTCTTACTCCAAGGTTGCACTGCAGTGAGGCAGGGGCTATATTCCATTTTCGACCAAATGAACTTCGACCAAGTGAGCTTTCAGTCAAGTGAGCTTTCAGTAATGTTCAATGCCTGGTATCATTTTCGACTAAGTGTAATTTCACCAAATGTATGGAATACATACATATATATATATATATATATATATATATATATATATATATATATATATATATATATATATATATATATATATGTATATATATGCAAACTTCTCCAGTTTAAAATTCTCTACAATAAATATTCTCCATAATTGCCCACTGTTCATAGCTGCTCAAAGAACTGCCAGTTTGCACAGAGGGTAGCAGCACTGCAGGTCATCCTATAGTATACTACTAAAAACTTTCACTTAGACCTTTAAGTCACTCTGCTCTACTCCGTCCCATCTGCTAAGGATCTGGCATAGTGGATAGGCACTTACTTGTCAACTCTGGGTCTGGCTTGATGGATATAGGCATCTAGAGACAGTGTAGTAACTCCCTAAATTTTACTGACAACCAGTTTATTTTAGAGCAGACAAACACAGTATGTGAGCGATGTAGATACACAATGTCATTGGAGGCAAAGCTATCACATACGCACATGAAAAATGCAAACCAGGTTGTCAGAATTACACCAAAAACACTCAATACTAACACTAAGGAACAAGTGGATAGACCCACATATGCAGAGGTACTCGCATGTAATTTATCCAAACCTGCAAGACCTCCTAACATCATCTCTCAGTGGACCTGTGAGCACTCAAAATGACAGTGTCTCACACAACACATAATTCTGAAAAATCCAAGCCCATAAGGCAATACATGACACAGAAAAACATTCTACTTATTGAGGAATCCATTGTAAGACATACTGATGTCCCCCTTACCGGGCTAAACAAGGAGAAGGTCACAGTGAGCTGCCTGTCTGGAGCTAGGCTCCACCAGATCACTCATGCTCTTAAGTCTTTAAACCACAAGTAACAGTAAGACAGTTATGTGGATTAAACTGATATAAGACATACCTCACTGGACTCTCTGAACATGTGTCCCATCAGGTATGAATCTAGTCTTGAGTAGCATCCTACCTCCGCCAATTATGATGCCACAGTACCTGCAAAAAATAACTGACTTCAACAATAGGCTTAGTTTCTGGTGTCGCAACTAGGGGATCCAATATCTGTCAGCTTGGAGAGACATGATAGATAAACCATGGTGCTTTGTTAGAGCTCACCACTTGGCTTCTGGATACTGGAAAAAACTTTATCTATCCTCATAGTGCCTTAGGCCATATAAAGTTGTTAAACCCTCCAATACAACAAAAAACAACCACCTAAAGGTACTGCTGCTCAGCGCTAGGAATTTAAATAAAAATGCACTCCCTGAAAGCATTCATCACCCTGCAGAACACAGACATATGTTCGGTCACAGAAACATGGTTCAGAACTATAGACAGTATCCTTGCTATCAAAGGCTACAATACCTTTCATACATTTAAATCACCATCAGCTCAGGATAAAACAAAAGGAGGGCATGTCTCATTGTTCATACAAGGACAAGTAGACTGTTAGACTGCTCCAACAATATGGCTTGCTTGAACTGCTCCATGCTCAATTAACCATAAGTGTGATCCCCTATTATATCCTTGCTAGCTACAGATCCCCTAACATGAGTCTGGAAGACCACACCTCCTACCTAAGCCTGCTGGACTCTCTTACTATTCAGGCAAATGCAATACTTATGGGTGACTTCAACTACTCCTTCATAAACAGGGAGACATATATGACCCATAATTCACTTGCTCAGAGGTTTTTGAACTTTATCAATGCAAACACCCTGGAGCATCTAGTTAGCTTCCCAACTAAACGTACAAATATCCTTGACCTGATACATGGGGGTATGCTGCTTCCATACATGCATTAACTCTTCCCTGGTAAGTTGTGACCACAAAATGATCTCCTTTAGTATTAAAACTAACCTAGAGCCATCATCAAACTCCAAGCCTGTTAAGAACTTTGCTAAGGCCAACTACCTCAAACCAGTTGAGAGCTTATTCAACTTCTAAGCCCTCCTGAACCTGGATGACACTGAGGCCTACTCTTTGCTGTACACAATATCATTGTATAACCACATATATAACTACAGAGAGGAGGTAGTACCTGTGTGAGTCAAACCTATGATTACTAAGAAAAATAAATCACACTGCTGGATACCTAACATAAATATGCTATTCAGCAAAAGGAAAAAATCCCCCCAAAGTCAAGAAGGAACAGACAAAACAGTGTAAAGAGACACTCACCAGTCTAAACAAACAAATTAGAGAGCTGGTCAAATCTTCCAAAGCAAACTATGAGGCAAAGATAGCCTCTCAGATGAAAGATAGCCATAAAGCTTTTTTAATTATGTTTGTATCCTCAGGGAAAATGTTCAGTAATGTACAGAGTTAATCAGGAATGGCAACACTCACACCCAGCCTGAAACTATAGCAAACCTGCCAGCTGACAAAATCAGTTCAAACTTCTCCCTCAGTCACCTCCTACCACACTCAAAAAATACCTGCAACGATGCCCTACCACTCATTACAAAGAAACAGGTTCTTACTGCATTCATTAAAGCCAAAACACAGCCTCCATGGGTGCTGGCAACATTCTAGAATTATTCTTGAATAGATTAAAACAGAATCTATAAGGCCACTAGAAACCCTCTTTAACCACAGCCTTCAGATAGGCTTTGTCTCAGAGGAATGGAGAACTGCAACAGTTGTACCTTTGCACAATGGGGACCCATCAACTGACCCAGGGAACTACACACCCATAAATGTAACCATTCATATCTGCTAAGTCATGGAGAAAATTATCGTAGACCTGTTCAATAATGGCATAGGAAATCTCAAAGCACTGGACCAGACCCAATAAGGTTTTGTCAAATCGAGTCCTCCATTCTCATGGTACAAAGGCTTTTTTGAGGCCTTTTTTTAGGTCATGTTTATAGCTGTTTAGGAAGTATCCTGGGATATTGTGAGGTTGCATTGAAGCTGTGTCTTTGGCTTTAGGGAGTGCCACTAGGACCTGCTCAGTGTTAGTAGTTGAGGGGGGGGGTGTTATGCTAGTCGGTATATCACAGAGGGAAGCAGGGGAATGTGGGGGGTGAAGTTTGATCAGAATTTGTCAGCAGCAAATTCACTATATCACTCTGTTCATTGAAGGTAGCACCATTGATCACCAGTTCAGCACAGTGATTTGTGCTACCTTAGAGGTTTTAGACATAGCTATAGAAAGCCTTGTGGTTGTTTTTACTCTGTGAGGCTATCCTGACCTCATAATTGGCCTTGTTGGACTTAAGCTTCTTAGTTTCCTGTTTAGTTTAATTAAAAAGCGCCTATCATTATGGGAGTCGCTCTTTATGATTTTAGCCATATCTTTATTCATTTTGTTAAGGTTAGGATTCTACCAGTATGGTTTATTTTTAGAGTTTGTTTTGGGTTTGGTTCTAGTAGATACAGCAACCTCTACGCCACCATTTACATGGTTGTACATGGTCTTTGTGAACAATTTTGCATAGGATGTTGTGAACTGAGGGCTGGGAAAGAAATTAAATTTTGATAAGCTGTCACTTAATAGGGTATTGTTTACTTTGGCATAGGTCTTAACTCTTACAGGGTTTGCTGAGTTGAGTTACATTTCAAAGGATACAGCTTTGTCATCTGACCTCACCAGGGAGGATGTGACACTGGGGGGAGTGCAACACTCTCCAAAATTGGTGAGCACTATGTCTAATATCTCTGAACCTCTGGTGTGTGTGCTCTATCTGGTCAAGGATATTTGTGTTAATAAAGTCCAGCAATCATTGTGTCTGTGAGTATGAAGCAGTGTATGTTTCCCAGTCTATAGAGGGGTAGTAAAAGTCTCCAATGAACAGGGTATTTGGTTTAATGGTGAGTGTCTTCAATAGGTCTAGGTATGTGCTTTGGGATTCTAAAGACATAGAGGGTGACTAAAAGCTTGCTAGGATATGGTATGGGACTTTGCCTATGGTGATTTGCATGACAATACATTTTAGGGCATTGTCACTTTGTCTATGGTGATTTGCATGCCAATACATTTCAGGGCAGTGTCACTTTGTCTATGGTGATTTACATGCCAATACATTTTAGGGCATTGTCACTTTGTCTATGGTGATTTGCATGCCAATACATTTTAGGGCATTGTCACTTTGTCTATGGTGATTTGCATGACAATACATTTCAGGGCAGTGTCACTTTGTCTATGGTGATTTGCATGACAATACATTTCAGGGCATTGTCACTACAATACATTTCAGGGCATTGTCACTTTGTCTATGGTGATTTGCATGACAATACATTTCAGGGCAGTGTCACTTTGTCTATGGTGATTTGCATGACAATACATTTCAGGGCAGTGTCACTTTGTCTGTGGTGATTTGCATGCCAATACATTTTAGGGCAGTGTCACTTTGTCTGTGGTGATTTGCATGACAATACATTTCAGGGCATTGACACTTTGTGGTGATTTGCATGACAATACATTTCAGGGCAGTGTCACTTTGTCTATGGTGATTTGCATGACAATACATTTCAGGGCAGTGTCACTTTGTCTATGGTGATTTGCATGCCAATACATTTCAGGGCATTGCCACTTTGTCTATGGTGATTTGCATGACAATACATTTCAGAACATTGTCACTTTGTCTGTGGTGATTTGCATGACAATACATTTCAGGGCATTGACACTTTGTCTGTGGTGATTTGCATGCCAATACATTTTAGGGCAGTGTCACTTTGTCTATGGTGATTTGCATGACAATACATTTCAGGGCATTGACACTTTGTGGTGATTTGCATGACAATACATTTCAGGGCATTGTCACTTTGTCTATGGTGATTTGCATGACAATACATTTCAGAGCAGTGTCACTTTGTCTGTGGTGATTTGCATGCCAATACATTTTAGGGCAGTGTCACTTTGTCTGTAGTGATTTGCATGGCAATACATTTCAGAACATTGACACTTTGTCTGTGGTGATTTGCATGCCAATACATTTTAGAGCAGTGTCACTTTGTCTATGGTGATTTGCATGACAATACATTTCAGGGCATTGACACTTTGTGGTGATTTACATGACAATACATTTCAGGATAGTGTCACTTTGTCTATGGTGATTTGCACGACAATACATTTCAGGGCAGTGTCACTTTGTCTGTGGTGATTTGCATGCCAATACATTTCATGGCAGTATCATTTTGTCTGTGGTGATTTGCATGACAATACATTTCAGGGCAGTGTCACTTTGTCTATGGTGATTTGTATGACAATACATTTCAGGGCAGTGTCACTTTGTCTATGGTGATTTGCATGACAATACATTTCAGGACATTGTCCTGTTCAACCAATGTAGAGTTATGCTTGTTGCTAATATAGAGTGAGACTGCCCCACCTTTTATCCCTGTCTGTGCAGCTAATGATCAACCTGTGTGGAAGGCACTGAAGCCTTGCATGGCCTGTGTACATTCTGTGGATGTAAACCATGTTTTGGTAACAGCACAGCTGTTTCAATTCTCCAGACTGAGGAAAGCTTGTAGAGTGTGAGGTTTCTTTTTTAGGCTTCTAACATTGAGCATTAATACCTTCAGGTTTCCTTGGGTTTGCTAGGTCAGTAGGTTTATCAATTTGATGTTACCTAAACAAGGCTCTAAATGAATAGATAAGATTTTATGCAATCTTCAGAAGCCAAGGGGAGAAAGGGGGAGACCATCCATTGCACCTTTGCAAAGCAATGTGGTTTGTCAATCATGTTCTTTCATGCTGTCAAATACTGAATCCCTCTGGAAAGATGCTAAATTCTTAGACAATTATTGAAGTTAATCATCTTTTGTTTATACTGCAACATCATCCTTGGTGAAGATGGAATGCTGCTCAATGCAAGGTACATACATGCCTGAGACACATACTCAGAGAGATCAAAAATATTTGTCTTCATATAGTCCAGGGAAGTCCATTTCAGGTCGGTAACTTCCACAGAGGCTATGATAGAGTCATACCTGTGGTGTAGTGACTTGAGTGTGTGCATAACTTGGTGGATCCTGGCTCCACATAAGCAATTAACCATTATCTTCTCCTTGTTCAGTCTAGTGAGTGGGGCATCTGTGTATAATACAATAGAGACCTCTATGACAATAATCCTGGGTAATATATTTTCCTTATTGGGTTTCCACTTGGAGCTGCGCTGCATGCAGGAGTATATGTCCTGGGTATTGCTTTTGGTGAGGGCTTTAGAGATTGTTAAGAATAGGCATTACATTTTGTAGGCTTAAGTTTGGGAGGACTGGTTTTCATTGCCTCAGCATAAGCTGGTCTATTTGGGTGGTAGGTGCATTGTGTGTGTTCTCCACAACCTTGTTAATATGCAAGATTTTTGCCTACAGTGAAATTGTGCATGTGGATCTTTCTCATACTGTGTTTATTTTTAAGGATTAAATGGTTGCCTGTGAACATGAGTCAATTGCTACATTGTCTCAGGATGCCCATATCTACCAAGCTGGCTAAGGAGATACTTGGAATTTGCATATCGACGTTGTCCGGACCTGTATTTTGGTGAGCTACTGTAGGTCAAGGACTGGGTAATACAGCAGTCTCCTTGGGTAGTCTCTGAGGGTTGTCACTACACTAGATTAGATTGAGATAAAATTTGATAGTAGTGCTGTTTAATGTGCAAATTAGCTGATCTATGCTTGTCTTCACACAATGGCTTTGTTTTAGCTACACCAAATTACAGGTTTCAGCACTAAGGGACGTTTTATAGCAAAATTTATTTTCTGGGCATCTGTGTCTGTACAGGCCACTGATAAAATCTTGATGAATTAATACCAAATAAGATTGATTGTGTTACAGCTACACTTAACCACCATGACAAGGCAATTCCAAATATCAGGGACCTTTAGAATGATTTACAGGTAAACTCAAAACATAAAGAAAAAATAAAGCAGTGGCATTCTAAACTGTTAAATGAACTGAAAAACAATAAAATAAAAATCCTACCTGCCAAAAATGAAGTAGTATTAACTCAGAACTCCATTAAACAGTACTAAGAGTGCCAAGTAGATGGGTTTTCTGGGAAAATGAACAAGAGACAGTTTGTAGTAAGGGAGGTTTACTCAAGGGCAATACTGATTTGCTGGGTGGGCACTTAATATTATGGATATATGGAAAACAGTAGGTGGAAAAGTACTTAAATAGGTTACACAACAGAGAAAAGCAATGAAAGAGGGGAGTGAGGGATTTGGAAGTCACATTACCATAAGCGTCAGACATCAGACATACAGCATTTTAAAAACCACAACAAAAAGGGGAATAATGCAGTTAGAATTTATGAAATATTTAGATTAATGTCTCACTGGATGGGTAGGGCAGACTCAAAGAATAGGGAAAACATTAGCAAGATAAACAGAAATTCACTGTAATGCAACTTCAAGCAAGTATAGCTAGCTATAAAAAGTACTGAAGCACAACTCCAGGAGCAGAGTCCACAATACTACTATAATCCCTCAGCTTTAAGCATGTATATACAGCTATAAAAGTACTAAAGTACAAACCCTGAAGCAGCAGTGACAATATTGCCACTACGGCAAACCTACCTCAGACGAAGGTGTGATGTTATGATGTAGTACCTTCTTTGCCAGGGAGAATAGTGCAGTACATTTGTGCATATGCCAGCATAGCTAGCTTGAGTTTTGTAAAGATCTTTATGTTATCTGACCATCACACTGATTTGTACAGATGTTTGAGTTAAGAATATATTTGTAAAGTTACTTGTGTTAAAAATGCATCAACAGTAGGTTATACTGGACAGAAAGAATGTATGCATGTATATTAGGTTGTATTGTTATAACTGATCTAATGTGTATGCTTATCAGAGACCCCTGGAAGGGTGGAAAGTTTTAAATTGTATTATAGCTTTCAGATGCTGCCACAGATCTTAGCAAAGCTCTGTGTGTATATTTGTACCAGAGCCAGGTGACCTTAGGTGATGTCATCCTCTAGCCAGTATCTGGTTTCTTTAGAACCCTCACAGCACCACTTTAGAATCTAACAGGAAAGATTTCTGACAAGATATATATTTCACACATCCTCATGGGCAAATAAAAACATCATCTGGCTTTTGTTGTGATAAGACACTCAGCACATATCAGCTTGCCTTGCTTTAGTAAGTAACCAGGGAACAGTTCATAGGTTCATACTAAGCTAACTGCCCTTGCAAGCCATTTTTTTAGCCAATTATCCCTTGTGAGACTCAAACCCTGCACCTTGTGTTTGTAAGGCAAACACCTTAACCATTAGGCCACCCTCCCAATCAATTCTTTAGTTAGTCAGAGCCATTTAGTGAGAATAGTTTAGTATTGTTTACTGCATCTATGAGAAACTATCCAACTGTATTATTTTTTATATCTATGTGGCTGAAACTCTGCTGTTTATTATATTCAGTATTCTCCTGTTTTGTGTTTTATTATTTATCATTACATCATTTAATACCTTTCATTGTGGGTGGTCATTTAGAGAATACTTTTAACATCTTGAGAGTACTTATGCTTGTTTTAATGACACTGTGGCCAGCCCTGAAAGCCGTGCTGCTTTGGTCACACTCTACCATTTGTGTTAGTTTTAATTTTACACAGTATAATTGGGTAGCCCTTGTAAGAGCCTTAGGGTAGCTGACTGGTGGCAGCATGATTACCTCAGAGTCTGGGTAGAAAGTGGGGCAGCTAGTAAATGTGTGCCAGCTTTTTTTCCCAGGTGTGTGTGTGTGTGTGTGTGTGTGTGTGTGTGTGTGTGTGTGTGTGTGTGTGTGTGTGTGTGTGTGTGTGTGTGTGTGTGTGTGTGTGTGTGTGTGTGTGTGTGTGTGTGTGTGTGTGTGTGTGTGTGTGTGTGAAACTCAAATATCCAGGTGCATGTGTCAACTACTGGGAACAGGGGCACAGAACTCCAAAATTGTCAGTACGGAGTTTTGTGTGGGTCTGGAAAGAGAAGGAAAGCCCAGCTCCAAGTCTGGTGTACTCCCTGTATAGTCTTAAGGGAAATTGTGCCTGGTGCAGAGAGCTACATCAGAAAATGCTGTGTGAATCCATCTTTGTTCTTAGTGACCATCCCTCAGTGGTGAGGATTGAGTCTCCTTGATTGCTGGCCAAGAGTAGGGATTCCTCACATAAAGTTACAGACCAAGCATAAATTTACCAGTAATGCTGTAACAAATGTCTAAATAAAGCTCAGAATTGGCACAGATCACAGTCCTGTCACAACTGTGAAAGAAGCTGCAAGATTGTCTAAACTGGGTTTAAAATACAAAAAAAGCTACCTTTTGCATGTCATTCTACTTATAGAAATAGAAGTGCAATATAATGTATACACAGTGCTAAAATCTTGCAATAACACACAATCTTCACACAACCAAACATGAAGCTGCAAGACAAAGGTCCCAGAATAAACAAATAAAATAAATGGACAAAAAGCAGTGAAGTGCTAAACAAAATTCACCTCACATGTCACTTTACATGCAGCTTAGAATATTTAGGCAGGGTTTGCCTTTAACACAAGGAACTTCATTGCTAGATTAAAAAAAACTGTGCAGATGTTCCACCTTTATATAATCATTTATTTTTTTTCCATTTACATCATTTTTATTCTGGTGCAAAGTATATGTGAAATATGTAAGTGTTTATGTACTTAAATGCACTTGTATTAATCAGATGCCTGCTGAAGTACTGTTGATGATCTTGTCAGCAACTCAGAAAGTATTCCATTTCCACAGCAAAGGTCCATTTATTTTACTCTTAATTTTATTCATAGGTTCATAGGTAGGGACTAGGCTATCTGCCCAAGGGCATTTATAAGCCTAGCCAGAGTGTGTTAGCTTTCGCCAGCCCATTGATTAATTAACTGAGCCTCTGTCAAGAAGAGCCAATGAAGTGATCCCAGGGGTGTATTTTCTGTTACCCATCCACTCATCAAGGTTTCTCTTGAAGAGTGTTAGTGAGGGGCTCAGCCTAATGTAGTTAGGAATTTTGTTCCAAAGCATGGAGAGTCTCTTTGACAGGAATCTATCCTTCCAGCATGTTCTATTTATTGTTGTGGTGAGGTTTAGCTCACTAGAACGAATGGCTCGCAGTGACTTGGATTTCTTTAGGTGGAGCATGTCCATCAATTCTGATTTGGACAGGGCTTTGTAAGTCAGGCAGAGATCACCTCTGAGTAAGAGATATGCCACTGAGTACAGCTGGAGTTTTTCCAGTTGGGCTGCATGTTTGAGGCCAGTAATTCTCTTGGTGAAGTACTTTTGTGGTCTTTCCAGCTGTTGGAAGTGTCTTGTGAGGTACATCTCAAATGGGGCATTGTACTCTATGATGGGTCTGATGAGTGATGAGTAGAGGGGCACTATAAGCTCTTTATTTCTAGATGTGAACCATTTAGTAATTAGATGGGCTACATAGAAGGATTTCCTAACTACATTGGCAATATGATTGCCAAAAGAGACATTACTATCTACCCAGATCTCTTATTACCTCTTCTGTATTAAGGGGGCTGCCACCTATGTGGTAATTCATGGGTGTTTTGTTTTTCCCAAACAGGATGACTGTGCATTTTTTGGCATTTACTTGAGACCATGACTTTGACACCAGGTGTCCATCTCAGTAAGGCCCTTTTGGAGAATGTCCGTGTCAGCCAGAGAGTCAATTATGGCTCCCAGTTTGCAGTCATCAGCGAACTTAGTTAGCCATAGTCCTCCTGTTTTTGCCTGTACTTCTGAGAAGTATATGCCGAACAGTAGGGGTCCCAGGACCAAACCTTGTGGGACAGCACTTGTGACTGGTTTAGAATCGGACCTGGAGCCCACTATTCTTACCGTGTGAGTTCTGTCTGTAAGCCAGTTGGCAACCCATCTCATGACGTAGGGATTTATGTTCAGGCTGGTGAGTTTTTCTATAATTCCTGAGTGGGGAATGGTGTCAAAAGCCTTGGTGAGGTCAATGTAGGCTGTGTGAACCACCTTCCTCTCATCTATGGCCTTGGTGACTGTCTCGAAGAAGTCAACCAGGTTTAGTAAGCATGATCTGCCCTTAACAAAGCCGAACTGGCTCACGTCAAGTGTTTGGAGGTTCCCAATGTCTTTGTTAATGAGTTCCATGATGATACGCTCCATAGCCTTGCAGACCAGGCTAGCCAGGCTTATGGGGCGATAGTTTTCAGGGTCAGTTGTGGCCCCTCCTTTGTGGAGAGGAATAACCGTTGCTGTGTGCCATTCTATGGGCACATAGCCTGTGGAGAGGCTGAGGTTAAAGAGTGTGTTTAGGTGGGGGGTAAGTTTGTTCTGCTCTTTACTGCTTTGTTCTCAAGACCAGAATAACATACCTATCCTTAATTGCATTTAACACTTTACTCTTCATAATGTTCTTTCTGAATTGTTATTTGCTTCATCATTTTCCATATGTGTTTGGCAGTTTCTTTCTGAAAAAAAAAATGGATTATATCAAAAACATTAGTTTGTTAATTAGATTAATATCTTATTTTCCATCTTCAACTGTTCTTGGCTCCTCAGTACTTTCTTTGCTTAATTTATTTCAATTCTGTTGCTACATCTATTCTCCTGTGTGTTATATAAGTAAAAATGCATGAAAATGTGAGTGTTAAAGACATCTAATAGGCTACTCAGGTGCGTTTTGGGGCCTGAAACTACATATGGAGGTCTGCCATAACACAGAAACATCTATTATTCCACTATAATGTCTTACATGAAGAGGATATTGAATTAAATGGCAGCTATCATATTTGTATTAGAGTCCATGTTATCATTATTATTATCATTATTATTATTATTTCTCTTTTGATGGTAGAGAGACAAAATCCTTACTTTTTTGTGTTGCTTTCAAAATAGGGTTACCACCTTTCCATCTTAACTCAGCGCATTCTCCATTCGGGCAGTTGTGCCCTGGGGGGGGGGGGGGGTTGTGGACATGAATTTCTAATTTTCTTCTAATAGTTG
>NC_056732.1:813876385-813973885 GCF_019279795.1 Protopterus annectens
AGCAAAATCCTTGCTCACTTTTGTCACTAACTCTTTCAGCTCCCTGCCATGAACTGCTTTCACGAGAAGCAACATGTCTTTCAGCACTGTTACCTTTTTTTGGACAGAAAGCTCTACTACCTTTTAATATTACTTGACAGGTACTGCAAAGGGTGACAATGCTTGTTTCAACTGATCAAACAAAGAGGATACCTTACCACAATACAAGTTACATACGCATATCTATATCTATATCTATATCTATAGTTATATCTATAGTTATATCTATAGTTATATCTATAGTTATATCTATATCTATAGTTATTTCTATAGTTATATCTATATCTATAGTTATATCTATAGTTATATCTATATCTATAGTTATATCTATAGTTATATCTATATCTATAGTTATATCTATAGTTATATCTATATCTATAGTTATATCTATAGTTATATCTATATCTATAGTTATATCTATATCTATAGTTATATCTATAGTTGTATCTATAGTTGTATCTATAGTTGTATCTATGTATCTATAGTTGTATCTATATATCTATAGTTGTATCTATGTATCTATATATCTATAGTTGTATCTATATATCTATAGTTGTATCTATGTATCTATATATCTATAGTTGTATCTATATATCTATAGTTGTATCTATGTATCTATATTTCTATTGTTGTATCTATGTATCTATATATCTATAGTTGTATCTATGTATCTATATATCTATAGTTGTATCCATGTATCTATATATCTATAGTTGTATCTATATATCTATAGTTGTATTTATGTATCTATATATCTATAGTTGTATCTATGTATCTATATATCTATAGTTGTATCTATGTATCTATATATCTATAGTTGTATCTATGTATCTATATATCTATAGTTCTATCTATATATCTATAGTTGTATCTATGTATCTATATATCTGTAGTTGTATCTATGTATCTATATATCTGTAGTTGTATCTATGTATCTATATATTTATAGTTGTATCTATGCATCTATATATCTATGGCTGTATCTATGTATCTATATGTCTGTAGTTGTATCTATGTATCTATATATCTGTAGTTGTATCTATGTATCTATATATCTGTAGTTGTATCTATGTATCTATATATCTGTAGTTGTATCTATGTATCTATATATCTGTAGTTGTATCTATGTATCTACATATCTGTAGTTGTATCTATGTATCTACATATCTATAGTTGTATCTATGTATCTACATATCTATAGTTGTATCTATGTATCTATATATCTGTAGTTGTATCTATGTATCTATATATCTGTAGTTGTATCTATGTATCTATATATCTGTAGTTGTATCTATGTATCTATATATCTGTAGTTGTATCTATGTATCTATATATCTGTAGTTGTATCTATGTATCTACATATCTGTAGTTGTATCTATGTATCTACATATCTATAGTTGTATCTATGTATCTACATATCTGTAGTTGTATCTATGTATCTATATATCTGTAGTTGTATCTATGTATCTATATATCTGTAGTTGTGTCTATGTATCTATATATCTATAGTTGTATCTATGTATCTACATATCTATAGTTGTATCTATGTATCTATATATCTATAGTTGTATCTATATATCTATAGTTGTATCTATGTATCTATATATCTATAGTTGTATCTAACCTATTTTACCTGCCTATCTTGTCTTTTCCTGTTCTCACTGCTTTTCTATGTAACCTGAACCTAATGTCAGCTCATTTTTAATGCCCAATCTTTTCAGCTCCTTGTCCCTCTCTCTCTTCCACCTGATAACCACCTAAAAGGAGAAATACTATTTGGAGGAAGGAAGAACTCAGGAGAATGGTAATCTATTACAAACTCCCCTTGCACCAGTTATTTTTGTTTTGAGTTCCTGTACTTCACTGCAAAAACTCCGAATGAGCTCCATAGGGCAGAACTGTTGACATAACTCTGAAGTCTGACTCCCTAATTTCTGAATATAAGGCTGAAATTAATTGTTTCCAGACCAATTGTTTTAATACAGTACTCAAAGGCTACAGCTTGTATCATCACAGATTCTGAGGTAGAAAGTTCATTTACAAACACTCATTACTCCAGGCCACAGTGATGTACACTCTGCCACAGTAAATTACACCTAGCTGCAGTAATGTACACATTGTCACAGTAATGTACACCATTAGACCACAGGTAGCTGTCCAAATATAACACAGGACTATGTCATCATATCAGACACTATGCAAGCTTATGGCAAACTCTTTGCACTCATTTTTGGATGAAACTGCATCCTTGGGAAACCACAAATGTATGTAAATGGCTCTCAGAAGGCAAACACTTTATCAGTACACTATCCAGTTTCCTTTTGGAACATCAATGAGCTGCTTCTGGCGAAGTGAAATTGATTACATGTATAGATCTGCAATTGTGGGACTGCATACATATCTGCTGACCTCATAAAACCCAAATGTAGTGAAAGTTTTGAAACACGAGGAAAATAAATCTAGGATGACTTCTCTGCTTAATCTAGCAGAAGCATATCGGCATCATGAATGGAAATCAAACCAAAAGTAGATATATATCAGGCAGCAAATGGATGTGACAAAAAACAAAATAAAAAAATATAAGGTGAAGGACCAGATGAGAAGGCAAGAAACAGGGAAAATGCATAAATTTAGTTGTAAGTATAGAAACTTCTGGAAAGACCTCATGTTGATCAGGATCGAATGCAGGAATGATTAAGGAGAGGCAAATTCAAACCAACAAATGATAGGTTATTACTGGCAGCACAAGATAATAGGCTACATACACATTGGTTTACTAAGTCCATTGAACATGTGGGTGAAAGAGACAAATGCAAGTTTTGTAAAACAGAATTGGAAACATTTGCACACCTTGTTGCTGGTGATGACATACTAATGGCAGAAGGACTATATACTGAAAGGCATAATAATGTGGCAAGACTGTTGCCCTGGGGATTGTGCAAACATTATGGTATTGAAGTGGCTAAAAAACACTGGAAACATGAGCCACAAAGCATCATAGAAAATAATGAAATCTACATCACACAGAATCACCCATTACCAACAGTTCAAACGATAGACCCTAGAAAATCAGATATAGTGGTCTATGAAAAGAAGACAAAGGTAGCATTAATCATTGAAATCATCACAACCAGTGACTATAGTGTCTTGTGTACAGAAAGACACAAAGTCATAAAATATCAGGATTTACAGGCAGAAATGAGAGCAATGTATATGAAAGATACTCAGACAGTTCCAATAGTAGTAGGAGCAACAGGTCTTATAATAAAGAATCTACAGTCATAGTTAGATATGTTACCAATACATGTAACCCCATACAAATTGCAGAAGGAGTCATAACTGGACACCTTGTGGGTCCTGCAAAGAGCACTTCTGGCTGACATCAAAGACTGAAACAATAAAAATGTAATGAACTTTAATTGTACTTTGACTTAGGAATGGGTTCCATTCCCGTCATGGTATTAGAAACCCAAAATATTTGGAGAATTGAAAAAGGGAGAACTCTGGTTATGCATTACCTGTAAAGTGAAAGATTTAGGGCAGGATTCACGAAGGCTTGCACGGAGTCTAAGAGTAGTGTAAGACTCCATGCAGCCTTCGCGATCCAGGAACAGCCCAAAGTCCGTGTAAGAGACCAGCTAAAACGTCTCTTACACGGAGTGGGCGTGGATAAGCTAATCACCTCACTTGCAGCCAAATAGCATGCAAATGAGGTAGATTAGCGATCCAGGAAGCCCAAAGCAGCCCATGTAAGAGCCATTTTAGCTGCAGAAATGTACTCAGTTGACAACTGAGTATGTTTCTGCAAAAACTACAATGGAGCCATGTCAGCTCCAAATAAAGGGTGCATATGTGTCAGGCAGCATGCCAATGGCCAAATATGTGGCCATTGGCAAGGTACCCCGATGCAAATAGGAGAAATAAATATTTTTTTATTCGACGATCGCCGGTGTTTAAACCCAGCGCAGCCCTGCGCAAATGGGCTGCGCTATATAAAAACATAAAAATGAAGGTTATAAACCCACAAATGTGGGTTTTATGCAATACATGGATTTACAATGCAGGGACCAGCAGACCAAAAACAACATGGCCACCATGTAGTGGTTGCTAAGGGGGGAAGCTGAGCCTAAGACATGTAACTAAGCATTAGTAGGCAATCTGATACAAATGAGTGTTAGGATACTGAATTCCACTGTCACATAGCAAATGAGCACATTCTGAGTAGTGTAAGAGTTACATAAGGGGGAGGAATAGAGTAGGAGATAGGTGACATCACAGGGGGGAATGGCAGAAAGAAATGCAGTTCATTGGAGGCCAGAGTTACATGACAGATGTCAGACACATATCATGGAAAGAGGAGTGCCACAACATAAGCATGGGAAAGTCAAGAAATGGAAGGTGTACACTGTTGCCTACACCAAAGTTTCTTGCTGGGCGTGCATGCGCATGTGTGCGCACCATGAAGCGTGAGTAGGACAGTGTGCGTGCATGTAAGACAGACTACGCATGTGGGAGTGTGTTGCTAGATGCCTAACACTGTTTGCGTGGGTGTGCACGCGTGTAGGGCAGACTTAGCATGTAGAAGCCTGTTGGCAGACCTGTAACACTGTTTGAGCTGGTGTGTGCGCGTTTTAACCCGAATAAGCAGATTCTGAACCATGTAAGCATGTGTGCGCACGTGTAAGCCACTGTGAGCGTGTTTCTGCTGGTATGCATGCTGCTCCCCCCTGAGGAAACAGAAAGGAAAAAGGAAGCAACAGAATTAGTAGGAAGCTAGCAGGGAATACTGTTGGAGCTAGCAGGTGAAAACAATTAGAAGCAGGCAATTACACAGGCAGAATAGTAGCTCAGCCCAACACTTAAAACTCTGCAAACAGCAGTGCAAGATGTTTCTCACAAGAGACACTGCAAGACAGGGGTAAGCTATTAGAAGTGAAAACTGAAAAAGCTGAACTCAGAGCAGAAATGTTAGGGGCTGCCATAGCTGTCATAATGAGACATAGGCGACTTGCTGAGGGTGGTGACAATGCAGATGGTGCCAGACAACCCACAGTGAGGAGACGGACAAGAGTGTACAGGCCCAGGGTCACCTACCACGGGTTACATGAGCTGGAGATAGTAGAGCGCTATAGAGTGGACACAGACCTCCTGCAGCAAATAGTGGAGCTGTGCAGGCCACGCCTCACACACAGAACCAACATAGGGGAACCCATCCCAGTGGAAACCAAGGTATGTGTTGGCCTAAGAATACTAGCAACACGTACCTTCCAGAGACCAACTGGTGATATGATGGGGATATCGCAGGCATCAGACTCCAGGGTACTGCACCAGTTTCTGGATGCCATGTCAGCACATGTCGGTGATTATGTATATTTCTCTGCACCAGTTCCTGGATGCCATGTCAGCACATGTCAGTGATCATGTATATTTCCCCAATGCCCGTGAGGTATTGGCCAGCAATATGCGTCTCTTCCAGCAAATAGCAGAATACCCTGATGTAGTGGGTACAATAGACTGCACGGTGGTGAGCGGGGTAGGGCCTACATTAACCGCAAGGGCTTCCCCTCCATCAACTGCCAGGTCGTGTGTGATGCCCAGGGCATAATAATGAATGTGTGTGCTGGTTGCCCTGGGAGCTACCATGATTCCTACATCTGGTATTTGACACAGCTGTACCAGACATTTTCCAATTGGGACATCACACACGGAGACCTAGTGGGGGATGCAGGTTATGCACTGGAGCCATGGCTATGACACCCATCAGAAACGCACACACACCTGAACAGGAACGCCATAATGAGGCACACGCACAAACACGTAATGTAATAGAGCGTGTGTTTGGGCTGCTCAAGTCACGGTTCCGGTGTCTGGACACATCTGGTGGAGCCTTGCAGTACACACCAACTACATGTACCCAAATTGTCATGGTATGTGCTATGCTACATAATATGATCTTGCGAAAACAGCTGCAGCAGGACCAGCATAGGGCTGGCCCAAACAGCCCCCCACCATTGCCAAGGCCATCACAGGCAGAGTGTGACTCAGAGGAGGAACAACCTGAGCCTGCCCCAGTAGGCCGAAGGAGGCGTGCCCAGTATGCCCTGGCCTTGGCAAAGAGGCAACGCATAGCACATACACTGGCTCAGTAGGAACCCTGGGAATGATACCCCCTCTGACTCACTCAAATAATAACAGGGATGCCTAAACTGACTTGACCTGCTCACAAACATGTACAGGGAGTGTAATATGTGCATCCGACAGAGGCAGCCCTGCAGCACCACCTGAGGCATGAATGCCATGTGTTAAGTAATGTAACACCATGTACTATATGCACACTTGAGGACCATGACTAACATCCTACCTTCACCAAGCATCATGCCACAATATGACAATGAGATGATCAAGTGCAATAATTGGCTGAAGTATTGCAGTTAGTCAAAGGGGATCCAATGTGTGCCAGCCTGGGATGACATGCTGAGCATGACATGATGTTCCACCTGCTAGGACTGGCATGCACCTATCAGTGCAGGCCGTATGGATACTGGCAAAGGCTGTTGTTACCCACAGCGTGCCCTGAATAGATAAGGCTCAAAACACAAACCTACCTCCATAGGTATCAGAAGGGATAAGAACCTAGATGTAATGCTACCCAATGCCAGAAGTCTAAACAGCAAGATGCATGCAGTCTAAACTCACCCAGTATGGAGAATGTTGATATCTGTGCTGTAACAGAAAACTGGGTCAAGGCTTACAACAGCACCCTAACACTACCAGGTTACACCTCATACTGTGCTGTACAGCCTCAAAACATGGAACAAGCTACAAAAGGAGGGTGACTAGCAATAATTGTCAAGGATAACCACACACCCATGTTGGTACCACAACAAGAAGCAGCATGGACTAGCCATGGTCAAGTAACAGTGGCTAAAACTGCCCCCCAGTTTATAGCCTGGTACAGACTACCATCCCAACACCAGGAACTGCACCTGGCCTATGTTGGAATACATGAATATATCAAGTCCTCCAAACCACATTATATTGGGTGACTGAAAATACCCAGACATAGACTGGGAGCATTATACTAGCTCCAATACTGTAGGACAAAAGTTCATAGAATCCATAAACCAAAATGCCCAGGAACAATGTACCACTCCCACAAGAGGGGTAAGCATACTGGATGTGATAATCAGCAACATGGGTACTGGATGGCAAGATGAGAAGTGTATTGCTCACTGGTAAGACCAGACCATAGAGTAATCACACTGGTTATACACATCCTGACCACAGTCCCTGGCCAGAAAACCGCAGTGAAAAACATGTGTAAAGCAAAAGTTGCACTCCTCCAAACTGATGTGGAATCCATTAAAGGTCCTGTGCAGGTGCAGAATATGGGCCACGCCTCAGAACCTGTTATACAGGCATTCCATGAACACTGCCAGGAATGCTTGGATTATGCAATCCTAAATTAAAACAAGACACAATGCCATACACGCAGGCATCTGGCATGGTGGACACCAGCCATAACCAAACCATGTAAGAGAATGAGGAAGCTACTACATGATAGAGCAAACATAAAAAAAGAAGTAATCACTGATCAGTAGTATGGCAATAAAATAGGTCCACACATACAATCCACTAAGGCCAGCCACAACAAGTTGAATCTGTGAATCTTGAGGCAATGTTACACCTGCCCCAAGTACACAGACAACCCCCAAGAAATACAAATATATGTGAGAGATGCAACCATCTATCCAAACTGGAGGCTGAGCTCCCTCAACTCAGTACTCCCAAAACTAGTCAGGAGGAGAAGGTAACCACACACCACAAACCCAGTCCCACATAGACCTATCACAACTGCAAACCAAAGACATAAACACAGAAAAACATAAGACATAAACACAGAAAAACATTCCCGGAAGCCCGAATTACAAACACACCACACCAACAGAGGCCTCCAAAGCAGACACCCAATCAAACAACCTCCAAACATAACACATGCAACACATAGTACACAAAGCTGGTGTGCCAAACAGTCACAGGCCGGAAGGAGAAACAACATGCCTGATACAGTTGTAATAGGTGACTCTATAGTGAGACACACTGCTGTCCCGGACACCAGACTGAACAAGGGAAAGGGTACAGTAAGCTGCCTGTAGGCTGCTACAATATGCCACATAACACAAGTATGCAGGTCACCCCAAAGCAAGTAGAAATATGATGCAGTCATAGTCCATGCTGGTGTGAATGACCTGAGATGTACCTCCCCGGACTACATGAAAAGAGACATAGATGAGCTCCCCGATTATGTAGTCCAGGCTGGTATGACACTGACTGTTTGCAGCATCCTACCCTCACCAAGAATGATGCCACAGTACAAACACGGAATGATCAGTTATAACAAGTGGCACAATTACTGGTGTCATTCCAAGGGGATCCAATGTCTGTCTGCTTGGGATGTCATGCTTGACAAGCCACGCAGCTGTTCCAGGGATGGCTTGCACCTGTTACCCCTGGGCGTCTGGATATTGGTTAAGGCTTTTGCCACTTCCATAGAGCCTTTCGTAGGCAAGGCTGAAAAGACAAACCCACCACCCTACAAAACATAAGTGGAAAGAAACATAAGGGTAATGCTGACCAATGCCAGATGTTTAAACCTCAATATGCATGCTCCCGAGGCCATCCCCAGTATGGAGAACATTGATGTCTGTGCAGTGACAGAAACCTGCTGCAAGCCTCTTGACAGCACACCAGCACTACCAGGTTATACCACATATCATGCGTTATGGCCCCAAAACCTGGAACAAAACATAAAAGGAGGGTGAGTATCCATATTCAGCACAGACACCCATACATCCAGGTAACTGACAATGCACAAGGCATTGGAGTCCACCCATGTGCAACTAACCGTAGGCAAGACTGCTGTACAGTCTGTAGCATGCTACAGACCACACTCTCACACACAGGAAGCCCACCTAGCCATCCTGAAGACACCGGACAGTATGAATGTCCCACCAAATACCAAACAAGGTACTCACAAATTACCACATAGGTGGTAAACCATTATGTATGGAAGGAGTAATCAGGGACCTAGGGACACAAGTGGACAATAACCTGTTATGTGACACTCACATTGCCAATGTGGCTAGGAAGACTGTCTATATTAGACACTGTATCATGAAAGGATTCACATCTACGTTAACAGAGGTCATTGTGCACCTATACTGTTCTCTTATCAGACCCATAATCTAGTACAATGCCTCATTTGGGATGTACCTTACCTGACACCTGCAGCAGTTAGAAAGACCTCAAAGGTACCTCACCAAGAGGATAAAGGGTCTCAAATATATGTCATATGCTGCCTGGATGCAGACACCCCAGCTGAATGCAGTCACATACTGCCTACGCAGAGGCATTGTATGTCTGTTGTACAAGGCCATGTCCAACACAGGAGTAATGGACATGCTCCACCCCAGAAAACTCAAAGCCATCGGAGCTGTGAGAGTGAGAGATGTCAACCTCAACACATAATGAAATAGGATGTGCTGGAGGGACAGATACATAACCCAGAGGCTCCCCACACCCTGGAACAGAATCCCACTCCATGTTAGGCAGAGCCTGTCTCTGACACTCTTCAACAGGAATCTTGCCAAGTGGATGGATGATCGTAGAGTTACACTGGGGGTCTTCACTGTGTCACGTCCAGACAGAGGCACAGGAAAGCAAATCATAAATGCCATAATATTCACATAGCAAGGGGTGGCGAAAGCCACACACACTCTGGCTAGGCTTACAAATGCCCTAGGGTGGATAGCTTAGTATGAACCTATGAACCTATGAAGATACAAATTGTACAGGACACTAAGGATAATCCCAAGGCTTCCACAACTGATGGTAGGAACCATGTTGGGAATTCACAGATATGCTCTGAATCACACAAATATTACAAACAATATACCAAACACACACACATATTGCCAACATACATCCTGACAGGTGCAGTGCAAACCCCCAGAATGCAAAATATCTATCCCAGCAGACTGCTGGCCCCCTGACATTGCAGATGCTGAGGCAACAGCCAGCATCTACAAAGCAAAACACACAGCAGCAATGGTATGAGATGGTGTCCTGGGCTGAGTCCAACATGGACTCCAAGAAGACTGGAATGCCAAATCACACTACTGCTCAATGTCAGCCTTAACATAGGATATGTACCCAAAGAGCAGTGTACAACAACAGTGGTCCTTCTCAACAAAGGTGTTGCCTGAATGGATACTGAAAACTACCACCCCAGAATCCTGAGAAGCTCGGTCTGCACAGCTATGGAAAAGATCAGTATGTATTGCAGACATAAAGATATTGGGGACCTACTGACACCGGACCCTACCCAGTGTGGCTTTCTCAAGTGCAGATCCTGCCCCTAAACATGTTTGAATCATTTGAAACAGTCATTAAGGTCATTGATGAGGGCAATGTGGTCCACACAGCGTAGCTGGACCTTGCAAAGGCTTCTATACAATACCCTACATGTTCATTATAGATATGTTCACCAGCTTAAATATAAACCCCTATGTCAGTAGAGGGGTTGCAAACCAGACCAAGGACAGAACTGACATGGTCAGACATGCTGCAGCCATGTCAGACTACAAACCAGATATAACTGGCATCCCACAAGGCTTGGTCCTGGGACCTCCCTTGTTTGGTATATATGTCCCATAGGTACAGGCCAATATGGAAGGACTGTGTCTGAACATGTTTGCAGAGGACTACAAACTGCCCACCATATCTGACCCTCCAGCTGACACAAGCATCCCACAAAAGGGCCACATAGAAACAGACAACTGGTGTCATAGCCATGTCAGCAAGCTAATTGCAGAAAAGTGTATAGTCAACCCCCGTGGATATACAGTAAGTGCCCACCAATTACCACATAGGTGTTAACCCATTACGTACTTAACATGTAATGAGAGACCTGGGGACACAAGGTGATAGATATCCTGCATTGGACAAACATGTGGCTGTAGTGTTTACAGAAACATACCATATACCCACCTAATCATGAAGGTTGTCAGATCTAGATAAGGGGAGGTCATTGTGGCTCTGCAGTCATCCTTCATCAGCATTACAATTGACTACAATAGCCCCTGTGGGATGTACCTCAGCAGACACCTCCATCAACTGTAAAGTCCCCAACAGTACCTCACCAGGAGTATCAAAGAGCTTGCACAGATGCCATGTGTTGTCTGATTAAACAAACTGCAGCTACATACACTGCCATACTGCCCACCCAGAGGCAAGCTGTGCCTGATGTATAAAGCCATGTCCAAGCTGGAATCAATAAACTTGCTGCACCTTGTACAATCTGAATGGCAGTGAGCTATGCACATGACAGACCTGAACCCCAGCACTGACATACATAGGACAAGCTGTACTGCATGATCCATAACACAGAAGCCACCCCCACTCATGAGTAAACTCCCAGTACAGGCTATCCATAGAGTCACCCATCGATCCTCCTCAAGAGGAATCTTGATGAGTGGATGGGAGATGGTAGGTTTACCCTGGGTATCACTGTTATGTCCCAGGTAGACAGAGGCACAGTATACTAACCATGACATGGCAAACTCCACTTACAATGTGTGTCGAAGGACAAACACACTCTCCGACTAGCATTAGAAATGGCCTAGGGCACATCGCTAGTGTTTGCAAATGTACACCTATGTTGTGGAATACACTACCAATGTTGGACGAGCCTGGTTAAAGTAGTTCATATCTGAACATAATGCAACATGGTCAGATGTGCACAACTGGCCCCTAACCAGGCTGTTGTGCTCACTATGGAAATGTAAAGCAGTGATAGGACTAAAGCCCAGGATACTGTCCACCACAGTCAAAGTACTGAACCAGTACACTATACGGTACTACAGTGTTAGGTCAGTATGAAAGGATGTTGACAACTGTATGCAAATTATCCCATGCAAACCCTGCAGGCACAGTATAATCCCTGTTGTGTTCACACACAAAGCAGTCGGACAATAACTACACAACATGACACACAACACACAACCATAAACGGGAGATATTTGTTGAAGTTCACACTCATCCACAAATGTGGTGGGCTGCA
This sequence comes from Protopterus annectens, assembly GCF_019279795.1. Classification (NCBI taxonomy): domain Eukaryota; kingdom Metazoa; phylum Chordata; order Ceratodontiformes; family Protopteridae; genus Protopterus; species Protopterus annectens. The sequence continues at coordinate 813,888,546 of NC_056732.1, forward strand.
GAGTTCAACATATGGAAAGCTCACACTGGGCATGCTCACACACTTTGATAAATGAGACATATGTCAGACAACATGCCATGGGAAGGCTGAACTGGGCATGCTCACACACTTAGGCCAAATCTCAGTTTAGCAGTTGGCCACACATATCTGGTATTTGTACGTGTTATTCCAGGAACTAACCACATTACAGCAATCTGCCCAGTGCACACAGTTAAATTACTACAGAGACATACGTGATATAGTGGATCCCTCCCATATGCAAACATCTTCCACAGATACACAAGTTGTTCATACAAACAGGGAATGCTATGGCAATAAAGACCTGCAAACATCTATCAGCAACAAATAATGTGCATTTGACAATTAAACATATGGGTGTAGAGGTCAACACTAGGCTGTTTGCCCTAGGAAATGACAGCTTAGCCAGAGTGTGCTTGGCGTCTGCCTCCCCACAGGATGCACATTCCCCTTTCTAATCAGTCCGTCGAATGTCATAACATAGTTAGGTAGGGGTTTGAATCCTGCAAATGCTCAGTGTGAGTGGAGTTGGTGTGTGTGCAAGTCTGTGTGAGGGAAATGTCCCTTTTGGCAACTGGGAAAACACACTACAGGATGCACATTCCCCTTTCTAAACACTGATGATGTCAGCACCCTATAAGTACAGCAGGAGAAGGGAAACCTCCCAGTAATGTGAATAGTGTGCTCCGCTAATGCATCCGTCTCGAGTGTCATAACGTAGTTAGGTAGGGGTTTGAATCCTGCAAATGCTCAGTGTGTGTGAGAGTGGGGTTGGTGAGTGTGCAAGTCTGTATGAGGGAAATGTCCCTTTTGGCAACTGGGAAAACACACTACAGGATGCACATTCCCCTTTCTAAACACTGATGATGTCAGCACCCTATAAGTACAGCAGGAGAAGCGAAACCTCCCAATAATGCAAATAGCGTGCTCTGTTAATGCGTCCATTCTGGGTGTCATAACATAGTTAGGTAGTGGTTTGAATCCTGCAAGTGTGTGTGTTTGGATGAGGTGGGTTAGTTTATGTGCGAGGGAAATGTCCCTTTTGGCAACTGGGAAAACACACTACAGGATGCACATTCCCCTTTCTAAACACTGATGATGTCAGCACCCTATAAGTAAAGCAGGAGAAGGAAAACCACCCAGTAATGCAAATAGCACGCTCCGCTAATGCATCCGTCTCGAGTGTCATAACATAGTTAGGTAGTGGTTTGAATCTGGTTAGTGTGTGTGCAATTTTGTGAGAGGGAAATGTCCCTTTTGGCAACTGGGAAAACACACTACAGGATGCACATTCCCCTTTCTAAACACTGATGATGTCAGCACCCTATAAGTACAGCAGGAAAAGGTATGTGGCATGGACAATGACTGAGTCATATGTGTCCATGCCTTTGACTGACCTGTATGCTTGTGTTATGTGGTGGACTATAGTGCCCCACGGGCATATCACTGTGACCTTCACCATGTCCAGCCTGGTGAGCGTGACCTCACTGTACCAGACAAAAAAGGTACCTAACACAACTGTGGCAGGTGTGTTGTCTAGCCGTACAGGCTGTGACTGTTTGGCACACAGGATTCGTGTGCTATGTGTTATGCGTGATGTGTTCAGGCATAACGTATGCCTGTGTGACAGCTGCAGAGGTGTCTGCCAATCAGGCAGGATGCTATTCTTAGGCTCCACAAATGGGCCAGTGTGTTCACGTGCTTGTAATGCTGTCAGTGTAGGTCTACATCAGACTGGTATTGTAGTCACTGTAGTATTTCATGCCACCTGATATGTTATGCCAGTACAGGGTTCAGAGTGCTTAGTCCCCAGTTTGGCTATGTGGTTCCATCTCATACATGTGTTGTACGTCCATGGGAAGGGGAGAGGATTGACTGTGTACATGTGGCAGCTGTGAAATTGCCACATGACCCACATATTCCACAACTGTACCATAGAGGTGACTGACAACTGACCTTTGCACATGCTGCCATAGTATTGTGATTGCCATGGTGATTAACAGCACATAGGGCCAATGGGGAACAAGGTACATAGGTTCATAGGTTCATACTAGGCTATCTGCCCTAGGGCATTTATGAACCTAGCCAGAATGTGTTTGGCTGTCGCCATCCATTGTAAATATATCTTGCCATGCCCTTTTCTGAGGTTAGTATACTGTGCCTCTGTCTAACAGTGACACAGAAGTGATACCTGGGGTACACCTACAATGTCCCATTCACTCATCAAGCTTCCTCTTGAAGAGAGTCAATGAGGGTCTCTGCCTAACCTGGACTGGGATTTTATTCCAGAGTGAAGTGAGCTTCTGGGTTATGAATCTGTCCCTCCAGCATGTCCTATTTATTTCAGTGCTGAGGTTCAAGTCTCTCAAGTGTGTAGCCTGATGGGATTTGGATATTCTCAGGTGCAGCATGCCCATTAATTCTGGGTTTGACATGGCTTTATACATCAGGCACAGATTGCCTCTGAACAGGCGGTATGCCACTGAGTAGAGCTGGGGTTTCTTTAACCGGTCAGCATATGGCATCTGTTTGAGCCTGTTAGAAAAATCTATACATGCTGCTTAGAAAATATATTTACATACATGCTGCCTAGAAAAATATATTTACAATGTGTGCTGCTTAGGAAGATGTGTATTTAAACATTCAAACATATATAAGTTGTGTGATCAAATATATAGAGAAATGTGTGCTTTAGTTAGGAATAAATGTACTTAAATCCATAATAGAGAACAAAGTTTATGTAATGCATTTAATTCTGTCTTACTAGAATAATAGTAGAAATAAACCTGCATATTATTGCTTGAAGCACAAGCTGCAGTGTAATCAGAAATTTGACCTTGGCAGCTTGCAAGCAGTCTGGCTCATGTCTTTCAAGTAAAGATTATTTTGCAAAGTTAGAAAATAATAAATCTGTTCGCATGTGTGTCCTCTTTCCTGCCTCCACCAGGAGAGTAGCCTTGTGCACTATCTCTGATAGTGCAGCTGGGAACAAGAAAGACAAAGGGAGGCAGTAAAAAAGACATACATCTATTGTATTTAAACTAATCAGAGAACCTTGAATTGGCTACATCCTCAGGAGGTCATCGTGACTGACCAGCTGCTTGCAAGGCTGCAACATTCTCATGGGAAAAGGACTTTTTGAAAAACACAAATTCAGCACTTTTTATGAATTACCATGATGTAAAAACCCTGTCACTGACCACGCCAGTGAGGTGGGCAAAACTGATAATGACATATATAAAAATGGTGTGTTCTGTCAATAAAGCAGTCAAAATTCTATACAAACTTTGTGTATGGTTTTTTGCCTCCTAATGTACATTAGAGCTTTAAAATATCTAAGATCTCCTGCATTATTGTTTGTTATTAATTGACATTGTGTTTGAATAACTCAATGATTTTACAGTCTGACTCTAACGAATTTATTTAACATCTTGGTCCTTCGGACCGGAATTCCCTTGGTAAGCTACAGGTCAGAATATATAGGTGGTACTGAAGTCTGCGCAGAAGAAGGAAAGACCTCCGACTGAATTGTCGTGCCTAAAGAGGCTGTCCACTTGTCTGATCTGTGGCAGCGGAAAACTGGGTCCTAAAAGCCTATCAAACATAAGCAGGAGGCTCGGGTAAGCAGAATTCCTCTCTTTGTTTTGTTTTAGATCGGGGACCAGGTTACACTGTGCTATTGCTAAGGTTTGTGATAGCAGGAGAGAGGTAGTCAGTATTGTATCTTGAGTCATAGATCAGGAAATAAAGCAAAACAAAGTAAACAGTCATTCTAGACACTACTGTGAATACGGGAATAGAGATACCACGTGGTACAAGAGAAAGGGTTACGTAACAGTTCTGTTGTTTTTTTTCTCTCTCCTCTCTCTCTCTCTCTTCTTTTTTTCTCTTTCAGAGACATGGGAAATGAATGCACTAAAGGGTCACGTGACCGCTAACAGAAGATGCAAAATATATGCAATTACAGAGAGCAGATAATGTGAGATATTTTGCAACATGGGTTAACAAGTATGACTTTGATGGTAAATTGGATAAAATGTCATTAGTAAAACTTTTGAGACAGTTAAAATCTGGCCGAGAAGGTCAGGCAAAAAAACAACGACAGCTGGGTGTTCCTCAAGCACATAGGTGGATTGAGGAAGCGAACCGAAGGGAACAGAAAAATAAAAATGCAAGGGCATTATTTTTAGACAAGGAGGATAATAATATAATAGTAGCATCGGTCCCTCCCCTACCACGTCCACCGATGCCTTACTCAGAATATGAAGCGGGAGGGCGGGCTGAACCCCCCCCACGTTACCCAGAGACAACAGGGATATTAAGACAACCATTTGTAAGAGAACCTATCGGGACTAGATCCCGAACACGTCAAACACTTATAGATGTTCAACCAAGCGGAAATTTATTAGATGAGGGTGAGGAGATCTGTCCATTAATAGAAGTACCAAACCCGCAGGCAGGACAGGAGGGCCAGGCCTCAACTCTCTTAGTGTATAGACCATGGACACCAAAAGACATCCGAAAAGCTACAGAAGAAATTCCCCATCCAAAAATTAACTTTGAGAAATTTCTACAGGATTTACAGGGTATGAGATTGAGTTACCACTTAAATGGGGAAGAGGTAGAAAGAGTAGTTAGACAAATTTTAGGTCCGGACTGGCACATAATTTGTGGCGCCTGGAATGCCCGTGACGCGCAACACAGGCCACTCCCACATAGTGACGCAGAACTAGATGCTAGATTGAAGGGTCTTACAGACCGCATTACTGAAAAATGGAAACCTAGGGCAGACTGGACTTGCATTAACCAGTGTGTACAACAAGATAATGAAACTGTGGATGCATACTATGGTAAATTATTAGAATGTTTTAATAACCATAGTGGCATGCCTGTTCCTGAAAATCAAAAAAATGATAGTTCATATGAACAACAATTAAAGAATGCATTTTTGAAAGGTTGTATTGCCCCTATCAATAGCTTCATCACGAAGCACATGATAGATCACCGAACAAGTAGGCTTCAAGCCTTGTTAGAGTATGCTAGACATGCCGAAAAACATTTTAACAGTAAAAGAAAAGAAAAGCAGGTCTTCACAGCTGAAGACGGTGCGGAAGTTTTTGTAGTACAAGCAGCCAAAAAGGGTAAGCAAAATATTCAGGGTAACAAACGCTCTGACAAGAACTCAGAAATTTATGAAAGCAGAAAGAAGAAAGGTGAGTGCTTCAATTGCGGTAAGAAGGGACATTTGGCAAGGGATTGCAGGAGCAAGGCACCTGCGGAAAAAAAGGATAAGGAAGATGAGGATTGACTATATGACAGTTATGCTGCTCAGCAGTCATCAGGAGAGACTAATGAGCAGGGGGATGATGTAAATACCTTAGAAGAAGCAGATGACATGCAACTGGATGTAGAAGTTGGGGAAAGTGAAGTTTTAGATCTGGCATTACTGAGCTTAGAGCTCTATTTAGCAGACACGAAACCGGAAGTTACACTTCTGGTAAAAGGGAGAGAAGTCAAATTTTTGTGTGATTCAGGAGCATCACGAACTTTGATACATCCTTCAAAGTTACCGGAACATTCTGAGTCACCTGATTACATATTAGTAAAAGCAGCAAACGGACAGTTGTACAGGGAACCACTTTCCCATGATATAGCAATAACTGACCCCGTCTCGGGCATGACCCAAAAAAGTAAAATAGTACTTTCTGCCAAATGCCCCATGAACTTATTAGAAAGAGATCTTATGCAACTTTTTGGCATAGCAGTAGTCCCTACCATGAACGGTATGGAGGCACAGAAACAAACTGATAATTTTGTAGTACGGTCGAAGGGTAAAGCTTATTATTGGTACAGCCAGGATCTGGTTACAACCGGTCCAGGGGCAGTGACCAAAGAACTGATAAATGTAGCCACCAGCAAGGTGCCTCCCCTCGATACTGACCAGCAACATTTATTACATTGTACCTTATATTATTGTAACACACCAGGACCTAATAAAGAATACAAACAAAAGTTGTTCAGAAATCCTGCAAATAGACTGATATTACGAACCCTATACTGGGACACTGAGGGCAACAGTGTAGTGAGTTGTTCGTTACCTCAGGAGTTTTTGGAATTGTACAAATCCAATAAACTACCACACGTTAGCCTAACCAAAAACAAAAATGTTAGGTGGGTAGACTTGGGTGACAAAGTAACAGAATGGGAGAGACTAACTGACTCAGAATTATCGGATTTAGAAATACAGAAACAAAAACTGAATTGGTTAACGCAAGCACGCCCAGCTGTACACTTACAACAGAGTGAAGACAGCTGATTGGCGTTCTTGATAAAAAAAAAAGAAAAAGCCTTGAGTAAAATACCAAATGTTCTTTGGTCAACAGGAAAATCAGATGTAGGACTTATTCGTACAGCAGGGCCAGTAGTTATTACACCAAAATCGGCCTTTAGACCAAAAAAAAAGACAATATCCTTTGAGCAAGGATGCAGAGCAGGGAATCAAACCTATCATAATGGCATTACTTAAAAAAGAGATACTGGTGGAATCTTTAGATTCACCATGTAATACTCCTCTATTTCCTGTGAAAAAAGCAAACGGGGAATGGCGGATGGTACAAGATTTACAAGCTGTAAACGATGCGGTAATACCAAGAGCACCTACGGTGCCAGACCCACATACCTTATTAAATGATTTAAAGCCGCAACAAAAATATTTCACCGTGGTAGATATTAGCAATGCATTTTTTTCAATACCTATCCACCCTGACAGCCAACATTGGTTTGCATTTACATTTCAGGGCAAAAGGTATACGTACACCCGACTACCACAGGGATATAGTGAAAGTCCAACGATATTCGCACAAGAGATGGCTAGCAACCTGGCAGGGTTTTCTCCACCAGGGGGCAGCCAAGTACTACTTTATGTAAATGACATCTTGCTTGCAGCCCCTACCCAGCAACAGTGTAGGGAAGACACAATAGCATTATTAAAATTCTTAGCTGACCAAGGGCATAAAGTAAATAAACATAAATTGCAACTTTGGAAAGAACAGGTTAAATACCTGGGATATGTGATATCCAAAGAAGGCAAAACATTAGATAAAGAACGAAAAACAGCTATTTTACAAGCACCCAGACCAACTACCAAGAAGGAAATGATGTCCTTCTTGGGAACGACTAATTTTTGTCAAAATTGGATACCAAATTATGCTTTAGAAATGGCTCCATTGGCTGATTTAATATTTAAAACACCAATGGCAGCACAAGAAACACTACACTGGACTCCGAAAGCAGAGGCAGCCTTTTGCAGACTAAAAAAACTGATAGTTTCATCATTAGTTTTAGGGCTTCCGAATTACCATAAGAGATTTTTCCAAACTGTAGATTGTAGGCGGGGATATATGACATCAGTACTGACGCAACAACATGGCGGCAAGCAACGCCCCATAGCTTACTATTCATCACAGTTAGATCCGGTGGCACGATCATTACCACCCTGCGTACAAGCAGTAGTCGCAGCAGCTATGGCAGTGCAAGCTTCAGCCTCAGTGGTGTTGTTTCATCCTCTCACGTTGAGAGTACCTCATGCAGTTGCGATAATTTTACTGCAAGAAAAATAGCATTTTATCCCCTGCCAGACATCTTTCTTGCATGACCATACTATTGAGTCAACCCCATATGACAATTGAACGTTGTACAACATTAAATCCATCGACATTACTTCCGATTCCTGTGAATGACATACCACACAGCTGCCTACAGGAAATGGAACAAATAACCACACCCAGACAAGATCTTACTGATGTACCTTTAGCTGACGCAGAGGTGACATTTTTTGTAGATGGGTCCTGTAGACGAGGTCCTACAGGAAAAAACCTAGTGGGCTATGCAGTAGTGACTGATGACAAAATCATAGAAGCACAACCCCTGCAACATAACCTGTCAGCTCAAGCAGCAAAATTGATAGCTTTGACACGTGCTTGCACTCTAGCAAAAGGCAAATGTGTTAACATATATACTGACAGTCAGTATGCTTTCTCTACAGTGCATGTCTTTGCACAACAATGAAAAAACAGGGGAATGATAACATCTACTGGCAAGCCGATTAATCATGCACAATTAATTCTGAATCTGTTAGATTCTATTCAGTTACCCACTAGAATAGCTATCTGTAAATGTGCAGCCCATACAAAACAACAAGATAGAATTTCAAAAGGAAATGCTCGGGCTGATGCAGCTGCAAAGCAAGCTGCCTCAGACTCAGAAACTGTGCTTTTAAATAAAGAACTACAACCTTCTGAGACTCTAGATTTAGAGATGTTAAAAACAATGCAGACATTAGCTACAAAAGCAGAAAAACAAAAGTAGATAAAACGAGGAGCAATCCTTGAAGAGGGACTGTACATCTCCAAAGAGAAAAAGCCCATATTGCCATCTAATTTATTTAGATATGCAGCTTTGTTGAGTCATGGGCAGAGCCATGTCTCAACAGGGGGGATGGTACAGTTAGTTAACAAAACATTCCAAACATATGGATTCATGAATTATACACAAAAATTTTGTGCAACATGTCATATTTGTAGCAAACATCATGCACAAGGAGCATTTAAACCAAGCGGGAGCTTTCCAACACCACCCTATCCGTTCCATACCATTTGTATGGATTTCATAAAACTGAACAAATGTGAAGAAAAAAAATACTGTTTAATAATCATAGATATGTTTTCAAAATGGGTAGAAGCTTTTCCAACTAGAAATCCGGATGCAGCAACAGTGGCAAAGGCCCTAGTGAAAGAAATCATTCCTAGATTTGGCATACCGGAAAGAATTTATAGTGACAATGGGACACATTTTGTTAACCAGACAATACAGCAGCTTGGGAGATTTTTTGGGATTTCTTTGAAAAACCATTGTGCTTATCACCCTCAGTCAGCAGGACTGGTGGAAAGGTACAATGGAATCTTGAAAAACAAGTTGAAAAAATTAATGAGTGAGACTCAAAAGACTTGGATTTGCTGTCTGCCTTTAGCACTGCTGAGCATGAAAACTGTTCCAAATGTAAAGGGCTTGACCCCTTTTGAGATAGTGTTTGGAAGGGCATATTGTGTGCCACAATGGAAGGCCCTCATGCCTGCAGAGCTGGAGGTCGATGGCTCATTAGCTAGTTATATGAAAAAGTTATTAACAAATAAAACTGTTTTGCAGTTGAACTCTTTTTCAGATAAACAAGAAACAAAACCAAAAGCCGTGCTGACCCCGGGGTCCTGGATTTGGCTGAAAGTCATAAAGAGAAAGAACTGGGCGAGTCCAAGGTGGGAAGGTCCGTACCAGGTACTATTGGCAACACCCACTGCAGTGAAAATTGCTGAGAGATCATCTTGGGTTCATTTAACCCATTGCAAACCTGTTAAGAAATTTAGTTTGGACATACCACAGGAACAGGATGGCCAGAGGCAGAATGAATAAAAATGTAAAACAACCCAAGAGACACTGGTTCACTGGCCTACTGATCATACACTTAATAACTATGTTTGTAGTAACCTTTTTGTTGTTATGGTTTTTCTTGCATATAACTACAAAAGTGAAATTGATAAAACGTGATGAAGGACTGGCTACAGACTGGCACCCAAACTTTAACACATACCTGGCTATGAAACGAGTTTATGTAGAGACTATGAACGTTTCAAATTGCTGGGTCTGTACTACAATACCCACAGCATATGGAGGACTTTTGATGTCTGCTGTCCCCTTGGGAATAAATAAAACTTGGGAAAACCTGTTATTTGACACAGGCACTGTGAGATCACAAGACAAAGTGGCATTACATTTGCCTGTTACTCAGAAAGGAATTGTTTGTTTTGTTAAAAATGATACACTCCAGGTTGGTTGGAGTAACTGTAACATAACTGTGTCTTACAAATGTTATATAAAACCTATAGACCAAGGTACTAGTTGCAGCACGAATTATGATTCATATTTAAGCTTGATAAAAACAACATTGAGAAATGTGCAAAAATCTCCTGAAATATATAGACAATTCTCTGTTATAGATAAGAAAATGTTTCATTCAGGGTTAACCCGCATCAGTACAAAAGTAAAAAACTGTTATTTTGTTTGTGGGAAAAAAGCCTATAAATGGTTATCTGAGAATTGGTCCGGCAGTTGTTTTTTGGGTTATCTGGTTCCAGCCATAAGACATACTGCAGAATTGCCCCTGGGTAAAATACGTAATGTAAGAGATGTAGCTCACCAAGCTAAAAATACAGTCAGAAAACCTACTAATCCAGTGGGTAAGATTGAAGCAAGCTGGAAGGATCATTCGTCTGTGAAGGACAAAGAAAAATTGACCCATATGGACTTGAGTGACAGTGTTATATCCTGGGCTGGAATATTCCCAACCTATGGAGCAGTCAAATCGATTTGGGAATTGAAAAAATTATCAAAACTTCTCGAAGTAATGAGCAATGCGACTTTTTCCGCTCTTGAACTTGTGACTGATGAGATGAATGCAATGAAAACAGTTGTATTACAGAACCAAATGGCTCTCGACTTCACCCTAGCGGCGAGAGGTGGTGCGTCTTGCGCTTATCAAAGAAGAATGCTGTGCGTACATTCCAGACAACCAGCATGAAATTAATGATCACCTGGAGGTAATACAGCAGGTGTCAGCAATGGCAGAACCAGGCCCAAACCCACTGACGAACTTTTTCCAAAATCTGTTTGGGGGGTGGGGGTCGGTCCTTATAAACATTCTGATTGCAATTTGTGTGGTACTGCTCATAATTGGAGCATGTGTCTGCTGCGGGATACCCTGTGTGAAAAAATTAGTTAAAGACTTAGTTAATGTATCAGTGACTGAAACCATGTACCAAGATATGGAATTAAATTTGTTGATACCAAGTAAAAGTCTTTCTGAAATATAAAACAAATGACTTACTTAGCTGAAAGTCCTTGAAAGGAAAAGGCTAAAAAATAAACTAATACTGTTTATGTTTCAAATAGCATTAAATGCATTAAGAGGAGGGAGAATGTTAGAAAAATCTATACATGCTGCTTAGAAAATATATTTACATACATGCTGCCTAGAAAAATATATTTACAATGTGTGCTGCTTAGGAAGATGTGTATTTAAACATTCAAACATATATAAGTTGTGTGATCAAATATATAGAGAAATGTGTGCTTTAGTTAGGAATAAATGTACTTAAATCCATAATAGAGAACAAAGTTTATGTAATGCATTTAATTCTGTCTTACTAGAATAATAGTAGAAATAAACCTGCATATTATTGCTTGAAGCACAAGCTGCAGTGTAATCAGAAATTTGACCTTGGCAGCTTGCAAACGCAGTCTGGCTCATGTCTTTCAAGTAAAGATTATTTTGCAAAGTTAGAAAATAATAAATCTGTTCGCATGTGTGTCCTCTTTCCTGCCTCCACCAGGAGAGTAGCCTTGTGTGCACTATCTCTGATAGTGCGCAGCTGGGAACAAGAAAGACAAAGGGAGGCATTAAAAAAGACATACATCTATTGTATTTAAACTAATCAGAGAACCTTGAATTGGCTACATCCTCAGGAGGTCATCGTGACTGACCAGCTGCTTGCAAGGCTGCAACATTCTCATGGGAAAAGGACTTTTTGAAAAACACAAATTCAGCACTTTTTATGAATTACCATGATGTAAAAACCCTGTCACTGACCACGCCAGTGAGGTGGGCAAAACTGATAATGACATATATAAAAATGGTGTGTTCTGTCAATAAAGCAGTCAAAATTCTATACAAACTTTGTGTATGGTTTTTTGCCTCCTAATGTACATTAGAGCTTTAAGATATCTGAGATCTCCTGCATTATTGTTTGTTATTAATTGACATTGTGTTTGAATAACTCAATGATTTTACAGTCTGACTCTAACGAATTTATTTAACAGAGCCCTTTGATCCTCTTGGTGAGGTACTTTTGGGGTCTTTCCAGTTGCTGCAGGTGTCTGGTAAGGTACATCCCAACAGGGGGATTGTACTCAATTATGGGCCTGATGAGGGATGAGTAAAGAGGCACGATGTCCTCCCATGATCTAGATGTAAATCCCTTCATTATGGGGTGGGCTATATAAAATGTCTTTCTAACCACTTTGGCCACGTAGTTGTCAAATGAGAGATTGCTATCAACTTGGGTCCCTAATTACTTCTTCTGTACTTAATGTATTACCGCCTATGTGGTACTTTGTGGGCACTTTGTATTTGCCAAAGGGAATGACTATACACTTTCTTGCATTCAGCTTGAGGCCATGGCTCTGGCACAAGTTGTCTGTTTCTATGAGGCCCTTTTGGAGGATGCTTGTGTTGGCTGGAGAGTCAGTTATGGTGGCCAGTTTGCAGTCATCAGCATATTTGGTCAGCCACAGTCCTTCCGTGTTGGTCTGTACCTCCGATAAATATATACCAAACAAGAGAGGTCCCAGGACTGAGCCTTGTGGGACACCACTTGTAACTGGTTTGGAGTCTGGCATGGCTCCAGCAATTCTAACCATGTGGGTTCTGTCCTTGAGCCAGTGTGCAATCCATCTAGTGACATAGGGGCTTATATTTAAGCTGGTGAGCTTCTCTAGAATGTCCGAGTGGGGTATTGTATCGAAGGCTTTTACGATGTCCAGGTAGGCTGTGTGGACCACCTTTCCCTCGTCAATGGTTACTGTTTCAAAGAAATCAACCAGGTTTGAGAGGCAGGATCTGCCCTTAACAAAGCCAAACTGGGTATGATCCAGTGTCTGCAGGTCCCCAATATCTTTATTTATGAGGTCCATGATGATCCTTTCCATAGCTCTGCAGACCAAGCTAGTGTGGCTTATGGGGCAATAGTGTCCAGGATCCGTTGAGGCACCACCTTTCTGTAGAGGGACCACTGATGCTGTACGCCACTCTTTGGCCACATATCCTGTAGTAAGGCTGGGATTGAACAGTAGTTTTATGTTTGGTTGTAGATCTTCTTGGAGTTCATGTAGGACACAGCCCGGGACACTGTCTGGTCCCATTGATGCAGTGTCTATTGCTTTGGAGAGGGCGGCTCTTACCTGAGCATCTGAGATGACAGGGGGGCAGCACTCTGCTGGGATACATATTTGCCCTTTCAGTGTGGAGGGGGGTAGAAGTTTGCGCTGAACCTGTCAGCTAGAATGTTGGCAATGTCTGTGGGTTTGGTGTTTCTATTGACATTTTGGACTACCTCTGAGCATATCTGGGTATTACCACCCAGGTTCCTAACATAACTGAAGAAAGCCTTGTGATTATCCTTAGTGTCCTGTGCAAATTCTCTCGAAGCTGGCCATAGACAATCTTATGAGTGCCTGTGGTTATTTGCTAATACTGATCAGTGATGCCTTCCCTTTTTGGGATTTTGCTGTAACATTTAGTAGCTTCCTCCTTCTATTGTGTAGTTTGTTTATGGCTGGGGTCCACCAGACAGGACGTCTGCCTTTGGAGGATTGGGTCTTGGTTTTATTCGGGATCACATGCTCCATGCATTCCTGAAGGTGTCCATAGAATGTGTTTATAGAGGAATCTGCGGTCTGGTCTGTAGTTTCCACAGGCCCGGGGGCTTTGAAGGTTTCCACATCAATTTTGAGGAGTGTGAATTTGCTTTAGAGAAGTTGTTCATCGTGGTGTTCTGGGCAGGGGGTGGGGTCGGATGTGAATATCCAGTGAGATTAGTTCATGGTCTGATCTTACCATTGAGGGATACACTTCTGGTCTGGAGCATAGAGTCCCCATGTTGGTGATGATCAGGTCCAGTATGTTTCCCCTTCTTGTGGGAGTGTTAACAAGTTGTTCCATAGCATTTGAGCTCATATATTCTAAGAATCTTTGGCCTAGGGTGTTGGAGATAGAGTCATGCTCCCAGTCTATGTTTGGGTAGTTGAAGTCGCCCAATATAATGGTGTTTGGAGAGACCTTCATATTTCCACTGTTCTCAGGAAGGCCAAATGCAGTTCTTGGGTTTGGGAGGGTGGTCTGTAGCAGGCTATAACCTGGAAGGCAGTTTCACCCATTGTTAGTTGCACATGGATAGTCTCTGATGCTTGGTGCTTTGCCACCAACCTGGAGGTGTGGGTATCTTTGATGAATATCAATACTCCCCCTCCATTTGTGGTTTGTTCCAAGTTCTGGGGCTGTAAAGCATGGTATGAGGTATAACCTGGTAGTGCTGGGGTGCTCTCAGTAGCCCTGAACCAGGCATCTGTTACTGCACAGATATCGATGTTCTCCATGCTAAGAAGAGTTTTGAGTGCATGCATCTTGAGGTTTAGACTTCTGGCATTGGGTAGCATTACTCTTACTTTCTTATCCCTTGTGATACCTATGAAGGTGGGTTTGTCATTTGAGCCTTGCCTAACATAGGCACTATGGGGGTAGCAAGAGCCTTTGCCAATATCCGAAAGACCAGGGGTGACAGGTGCAAGCTGTCCCTAGCGAAGCAGGTGGTTCAACAGAAGATGAATATGTGAGGGTGTAGTGCCTGTGATTAGTTAGCAGTAGCATATATGACTGCTCACGTGGACAAATGCCAGGTAAGTCATATGCAATGTGTCACAGGCAACGTACATGTGAACAGGACAAACAGTGACATTCTGTCAAGTGAGACATGGACATACATATAGTAAGCTATGCAGATGTCACTAGGAGTCCAAAGAAGCTCTGTAACTATGCATTGCAAGTGGGATCAGTATTCCAGGGTAATTGCAAGCAAACATGCATGCAAACAAAGCTACAGTAAGCAGGGCTGCATGTAGTGCATTGTACAACAAACAAGCTGTACCACTTCCAGTAGGTAACACTGCAAATATGCAGGCACTATGCACATGTACATGGAAATACACAGGTCAGATGGCTAGGGTCCAGTCTCAGCGCACACAAGTGTACAGACCATGTACTGTCAGGATGTACAATAACTGGATGGAAACCCATGTGCTCATACCTGCAGTAATACACATGTCAAATAACAGACACTGAGCCTTCACTCAGTGGTTCCATACTTAGTAGGATGTATGTTACCTGGCCTGCCACCACAGTATCCCCGACATGTATAGGGGCTCTCCCTCCTGTGACAGTTAGTTTTGTGTGTTGGGGCTGTCTAGCACGGTATGAGATGTGAGCTTGCAGTGCTAGGGTGCTCCTGTGTGTCCTGTACCAGTCGTGTAGTACTGCACACATAACAACATCCTCAAACATCCGCATTGCATAGACCAGTGTGGGCAACATGCCACTTGCAGTTTACATGTCCATCATTGCGTATTAATACATTCATTACCTTATCCCCTGTGCTACCTATGTATGTAGCCTTCTATTGAAATCTTTACCACCAGTATGCCAACATGTGCAGATGATACACTATGGTACTTACCATGGGTGTAGACAACAGTACATGAGAATCACACCCTTACTGCATCAGGCAGGCTGTGATATACCCACAATTATTCCAGCACACAGTACTGTTAACAACATGATACTATTACTACACGTCTATGTAGTCACCCTGTGCATCAGCAACATGTTAACCTGTACCTGCACTGATGTTACAGATTGCAGAAGGTGGCACAGTTTCATCATATGCACAGGGTGTGAACTTGGTATGCCTGAGTCAGCCACTGATACCACCTATTGACATGTATGTGTATGTGTGTTGGTGAGGGACAGCAGTACAAGGTGGGGCAATGTTGATGCAGTGTGTGCATGTATGCGGTAGCCCTAGGTGTTGTCAATTCGCATGTGTGTATGGATGCACACAGTTCCACCTCATGGCTGCCATATACTGGTGTTTGTGGACAGCCACAGACTGTACCTGCCAGGTCATAAAGATCAGTGTCTCTGGCCACGGACACGGTACCTGTGCCTTGCAGGGGTGCTACGGACCGTATCCGGTACCAACCCAGACTGGGTACTGTCATCAGAAGCAGGTGTTCATTGACTGGACACAGATCCCTGTTGGGCCTGGCCAGAGCCACGTGCACGTGGTCTCCTGGGGTGGTCTGATGACAGCACAGACCCAGCATTGCTGGGGCTGCTGGCACTATGGGTGTGGCCGGGGCCCTGTTGTCATCCGCGACGACTGCCAGCTGTTGCTGTTGCTGGCATATGCCCACATCAATGCCTCAACCGTCCACCATTGCCCTGGCTCATGGACATGTAGTTGTGGAACCAGTCTAATATGTCCCCACAACATCTGTCTATGACATCGGTGAAATTACGGATGGCAGCTGCAATGTCACGCATACTGTCAGTCATGGCTGTGCGACATGCTGTCAGCTCCTTCAGACCCTGTCTGAGGTACCGTTCCATACAAGACTGTGTCTGCATGACAGCCCGAAACATAGCTGAGGTTGTAAGACCTCTGTGGGCACATCTGACAGGGGCATTACGCCCACAGATGCTCCCACGAGAACCCCTGGACATCTGTCTGTGTGGTACCATCTCAGGGTCATGCCCATGGCTGCTGTGTGGGGAGGCATGTGCCAAAGATACCACATTACCCTGGTCAATGCCCACTGTATGCTGTCCATCACCTAGGGACATTGGTGACAAAGGGTGTATTGGCAGGATAACTGTGCACATTGATGGGGTTGACAGCTGTGTACTGTCAATCGGCTGACCAGTGATGGACCCTGGCATACCTTCCTGTGCCATTACACAGATGTCATCATTATCAGTACCCATGGCACCTGATTCAGGTTCCCTGCTGCAAGACACCAGAGCAGCAACAGAACCTGTGGGAGGGAAACAGGAAACACAGTTTACAATGTCTACACATTACCAGTGATGCACACATCCACACATGCACAGGTCCAGACATGCGCACATGCACACATGCACACATGCACACATGCACACATGCACAGGTGCACACATGCACACATGCACACATGCACACATGCACACATGCACGCATGCACACATGCACACATGCACAGGTGCACACATGCACACATGCACACATGCACAGGTGCACACATGCACACATGCACAGTTGCACACATGCACAGGTGCACACATGCACACATGCACACATACACATGCACACAGTTGCACACAATTGTACACTACTCAGTATGCACGATATCAACACACAGACACAGACACACCTGCATGCATACAAAGAGCACTACTAAGTGAGCCTAATATTACTATTACTAGCAAGACTATTACAGGTATTGTTAATACACACTCACCAGCATGGATAGGCTGCATTGCTGTTACACCGGAGGGACCTGCAGAAGTGAGGAAACTAATGTCAGTGGGCACAACTGTGCCATTGTTACTGAGTATGATACAGGTCAGTAATACAACAGTCGCCTTTCACAGGTCAGCTACTAATATTGAGGATATCACACTTGCACATTAAATACTATGATGTCAGCTACAAACCAAGGACACACCTCACACATGCATTAACTACCAGTGTACACAACAGTCAACTATACATATGGCATATTACCTGCACGCTCATAGTCTTGCTGCTGTGTGGCTCCAGCCTCCATCATAATACATGTCTGCTGCTGTTGTTGTTGCTGGCGGACTGGAGCCACTACACTCATGAGTAGTCCCTCCAGTCTAGTGAGTGGGGGTTGTGTAGCCACCCCACCACCTGTGGCAACCTGTTGCCTGTGGATATCCGACGCATGCTGACAGACATTTCTGATTAAATCACTGCAGTGATGTCGTACCTGCTCATATGTCCTATTATGTGTGCCTATGTCATTTACCCAACGGAACAGGTCTTGCCACAGTGCAGCCCTCTCCTGCTGATTCTGGCTGGTGCGGGAAAAGAGTATTGCATAATCCTGCACCAGGGTCTGGTGTATCTCCTCATCCTCAGCTGTGGAGTAAGCGGGATTTCGCGGGTGAGCCATGTACCTGAAAAAGAAAATAACCTGATATCAGCAATATATGTCAGCAGAATTTGGCACACATACTACACATGCTACTCGACTGTTATGATACAACATATCTCACATATATAGCATCTGTCTGTCTATTGGTGGATACACATGTAAATGGCTAGGTATCAGTGCTCAGCCAGCAACTGTGCAACAGTACCTGGCACACTCCATACGACATACTACCAAACCCCAGCAGTCAGAACACTGATTCAGGTCCAGAGCACCTCTTCACTCTGGGGGGTTGTATCTAGGTACTGTATGTCCTTCATCATCAACTACTGTGAGCTGACCACACACTAATTGCCCTAGATATACATAACCCACCTCCACCACCAGCACAAACGACTATAGTGAATAACATTGCAGATGCAAACTTTACACTTTGTAACAGTGACATGGTATCCTTTCAGCCCACTGGGCCAGTGGAAGACACAACCCACAATGCTGACCCTTACACAAATGCTTTCTATGGACATCTCCGAGAATGCATGGATCATGCAATCCCATATATGACCAAGACACTCTCCACAAAGGGACAGCATCCTGTCTGGTGGACCCCAGCCATAGACAGGTTGTATTACAAAAGATGGAAGCTACTGCAAAACAGAGCATAATTCCATACAGGGATGGCATGTCTGAGCAGCACTAGTAAGGATCTATTTTCCCTCATACAAACATCCATGGGCAACTTTGAGAGGGAAATCAAGAAGGACACTACA
This sequence comes from Protopterus annectens, assembly GCF_019279795.1. Taxonomy (NCBI): domain Eukaryota; kingdom Metazoa; phylum Chordata; order Ceratodontiformes; family Protopteridae; genus Protopterus; species Protopterus annectens. The sequence continues at coordinate 813,907,211 of NC_056732.1, forward strand.
GATAACCAGAAGGTCTTCTTCAGTTATCTTAGCAACCTGGTCAGAATCCCTCCTCTATGCTCATAGTTAGTACACAACAACAAATATTTCACTGGAACCACAGATATTGACAACATTGTGGCAGGCAGGTTCAGTGCAGTTGTCACCCCTCCCTCTCCCCCAAAATAAGACATAGTTATCCCAACTGACTGCAACCTCCCTGTCATCACAGATGTCCAGGTGAGAGCCGCCCTCAGGAAAGCAGAATACACAACATGACTGGGACCTGATGGTATCCCCGGTTGCATGCTACATGAACTCTGACAGGAGATAACACACATATAGATGTGCTATGTAACACTAGCCTGACTACAGGATATGTACCTGTACACTGGCGCACAGCAGCAGTGGTTCCACTCCGCGAAGGAGGCACCTCAACATACCAATACAATACAACACAATACAATACATTACAATACAATACTATACAATATGCTATTGCCCCTGGGACTACAGCAGTATACTGTTCTGCTACCCTGACCATTGTGACACATGTGGTGTAATGGTACCTGCTGCTGTCACACAGTTACACAGGGTGACTCATATGGCATATTACCTATCTGACTAACATTCAGCAGGGGTATGTGTGACATGTACTCATGGGGAGTCTTGCTTCTTAACACTGTGTGGTTTATTGCAGGGTATGTCTTATCTGTGGGTAGGAACCTTTACCTCCACATGTGCTCTCTATTGCTGTGACATGGACAACACACAGCAGTCATTTAGGTTGTGGATGGTGTGAGGTGTTACTATGGTTGTTGGACATCTGTCATGGGTGTGACCTACGTATGTAAATCCAGGAGTGGTAACCTCTATGTGGGTAGTATGTGTGTACTCTGTGGTGTTGTCAGTCACTATGCATTGGTAATGTGTTTGAGTGCATTGTCACAGTGTTGTACATGTCACTGTGTCCTTCTCCATATCTGTAGCTGTCATGTGAGGTACATACCATGGCATCCATTATGTGGTGTGGAGGGGTACACTGACGTACATGTCCATAGCTGACACACCATGTCTGATGACACATACCATGTGCAGGTATTCCAGGAATAGTGTGCCACTGTGAATATCATTGGGGGGACTATTGTACACATTTATGACCCTGTTCACCCCTGACACATGCAGTGGTGGGCAGCCAATCACATATCTGGTGGTTACTGGTGTAGGTGATTTGAAATGGGGTATGGTACTGCAGTTTTGACACTGGTGTTCACTCCATGCCTTTGTCACCAGGCACCTGTTGCAATACATCTGTACAAATGTGCCTCACTCAGAATATATATACATCTCTCTCTCTCTCTCTCTCTCTGTGTATATATATATATATATATATATATATATATATATATATATATATATATATATCTAATGACCGACACGATTCACCGACAGTGAAATCACCGGCCAGAAAACCGACAACACACAAACCCGACAACGCGAAACACCGAACACCATAACACCGACACACTACACGTAAACAACACAGTACACTACAGCACATATCCACTAGCCCTTACCCAAACCCTAACCCTAAGGTCCGACACTACCACACTCTCCCTACCTGCACCCTAACCCTAACTCACTTACACCCCGAACCCCAAGTCCGACACTACCGCACACTCTCCCTACCTGCACCCTAACCCTAACTCACTTACACACCGAACCCCAAGCTCCACACTACACCACCTCACTCTACCTGCACCCTAACCCTAACTCACTTACACACCCCACCCCAAGCTCCGACACTACGACACACTCACCTACACTCACCTATCACACACCCTAACCTGCCATCTCTGTATTGCACACTTACCTGTCCGCCTCCGCCCTACTCCTAAATCCCTCACTATCGCATACTTACCAGGTCGCGCTTACACATTCCTTGTCGGTCTTCCGTCTGTCGGGATTCGAGCGTGTCGGTCAACTGCATTGTCGGTCGTTGTCGGTGATTTCACTGTCGGCGAATCGTTTCGGTAGAAGGAGACCCATATATATATATATATATATATATATATATATATATATATATATATATATATTGATGTACATATATTGCTATAGATATGGAGGGGGGGACACAGAGGGGTGAGAGTGACAGAGGGGGTGGGACAGGGGGTGTTGAGATTGTCATATACAGTCATACCTGTAGATAGTCAGATCAGTCTGTCTATGTATATGTATCTACATATATCTATATCTGTATGTGTGTATTACATATATATGTTTGTACATATTCTATCTACATCTGTCTATGTATTCCTACATCTCTCTCCATGTATGTATACATATATGCATATTATATATATATATATATATATATATATATATATATATATACATACATACATACATACATACATATTTTGACATACATACGTATCCATATGATAGACAGGTATATCAACATGTTTGTCTAACATACTGTATACACACACTAACATACTGCTAAACATACATAAATGTGAAACCTACTTTGTACATTGCACTACAACCTACAGTCAACCTACATTGATATGTGCACATAGATGCTCTCACATACAAATGTATGTACAGCCTTCACTGATAGTTGCTGTATGTCCCCTGCCCTTTGCACATCTTCATATACATATGGATACAGAGCAATGACACATATGGAGGGTTCACAGTATGTAGACCTTTATAGTATTACTTTACATTACCTGTGTTTGTCACAGCTGCTTGTGTTGCCATCTGGTTTTGTGTCCTACTGCTCCACTTGCCAGTTGTCAGCTTTCAGGTGGCTGTTGCTGAACAGTTTTGTTTGTGTCTGTTTAATTTCGTTTTTCTCTGTCTCTCTCTCTCTCTCTGTCTCTCTCTCTGTCTGTCTCTCACTTCCTCCTCAGGGTGCAATGAAAGTATTGCATGTGTGGACTAGGAGTACAGCATACTTGTGTAGGTATCTGCATATGTCCATGTGATGGCCTCTGCACCAATTGGTAGCCAGTATTTGCTAATTGCATGCAGCCAGTTGTGTACTGATTGCAGTTCTCACTGTGATTTCAGAACAGTGCTATAAAAAGGTATGTGAGATAGGCATAGCCCTTTCAGATTTTAAGGGCAGGGATCATGCTGGTATGCTGTGGACAATGTTCTGTGAGTGTAAAGGTTGGTATCTCTCTCATATTTCCAGCTGTGTTGTAGATTAACATTCCTCCATTCATTTCTCCAGTTTCCTGTACTAACTGTGTATGTACACTGACACCTATGACTACTACTACCGTTAATGTGTGTGTGTGTGCTTTCCTTGCACTTTTGCTTGCACTTTGTTGCTATGGCTTCAATATTTGCCCTTTACAGTCACTACTTGTATGCCTGCTAGGTCTCCTGATTGTAGTGTGCTGCTGTGGCTTTCCTATTTTCCATGTACATTCACACCTTGGAATGCTTGCTATATCTGCTAGGGTGTTACAGCATGCAGTGTGGTCTGGCCATGGTGTGGGCCTTGACATCTATTAGGGTATTTGAGTATGCTGCTGAGCAGGCCACAGAGACTCTCAGGTGCATCTGTTATCTGCCTCATGGAATGGTACATATCAGTGGGGTACACCCATTAAATTGTCTGGTATGCTGCAGTTGTGACTGTGGGATAGCATGAGCATATGTATTACTACACTTTTTCTGCCATGCAAGTGGTGCATACTTTCAGGACACCATAGTTACCATTGCATGCGTTGTAACATCTTTCTGCCTACTGTTTGTACATTTCACATGGAGTCTGTGGGGCATCCCTGTAACTTATTCACTGTTGCTATGTCTAGGCTCTTAACTATTCAAATATGGTGCTGTCAAACCTCTCATGTGTACAAATATTTGCAGGTTGTCCACATTTCCGCCTCATATTTTAGTCAATATCTCATGCACAGCTTTTTCTGGCAAATCACTCTGGGCTCAAGTCAGAATATAGTGACAAACATTCAAGTTTCAGACTTCATACCCTTCCAAACATCCCACATAATGCAGAACCTGTTACTCTCTGAACTGTCTGAGTTTGTTGTAACATTATTTGTAATGTGTCCCTGGTTTTAGGCCTTTGCTCCACATATTTTATTACTTGGTCTGGATGTGTTCCTGTAAGAGGTTGTGGGGTATGGGCAGTGATTATCCTGCTGTGAGTATGTGTGTGGCTTGCAAGGTGCTACAGTGACATTATTACCTACTAGCTACCAACTAGCATGGCTGTTTCTGTTCACACACTACTATTATGGAAATCCACTAGTTTTGACAGTAATTCTAAATGACATGCTTTGTGTACTACACATCCTATACTCCCTTTACATTCATTCCTACTATTACATGATATATTTATTTTAGCACAATGTTTTTGTATAACAGTCATGGCTTAGTGGTCAATCATGCAGACTACTGTTTCCAAGGTCCTGGGTTCGGGACTGCTAGTGGGATTTTATTTTGCTTCTGAACTGACTACAGGACCTGTCAATCAAAGTGACTAAGGCACTATTAAGCAGTTGTAACCGGGTTAGCACTGGTTTGAGCAGAGCTCACGCATGCGCACTGGAATTTAGCTCTGCGCACACACGCGCACACCCGCTTACAACCACTTAAATTTGCTTACACTTGCGCACACCCGCGCTATTTTCTTTGAAATAAATGAAAATGGGGAGACAGGAAAGTGGTGAAAAAGGGGTCAGAAAGAGGGTAAGACAGTAGGGAAACAACCTTGGGTTTTGCAGGAGGGATGTAGGTAAAGCTCATAGCTGCCCATTTCTTCATCAGCAACAGCTGTGCATATGTTTGTAATTTGGTGTGACATTTGATACCTTCCACCCCTGAGAGAGGTGTAAGGACAACAATAATACTTGTTGTACAGCCAATTGTAATTGATAGTTTCCATGTCCAGCAGACATATGTGTGGAATGGGCAGCTATGTATGGGGCATAATTTTTTTGTGGGTACAGAGTGCCCTTTTTTTTTTTTTTTTCAGGTGAGAGTGGTATGTCAGGTGAAGGAAGTCGGTATAGCTGGGGAGGTAGGTTGGGTAGGTCAACAGACAAGACAAACAAGATGCATACAGGGGCAGTGTATGACACGTGTGTGGGGGTTGCATAATTGACAGGGACGGAGGTTTGGATATCCAGAGCCCATGAGCCCACAGATGGCAACAGTGGAACTGATATCCCCACCCATGGGCAGTTGCCACTGTTCCTTCACTGCCCAGGATGGGGCTGTGCTGGGGGCTGTGTAGGCCGGGCAACAGGCATGCCCGTAAGTTGTGCAACCTGTGCCTCAAGCTGGTGTAGGGGCTCAAGAACAGAGTCCCGGATCTCCCTACGCACCACAGTCCGGACGCTATGGAGGGTGAGTGGTTGTTCTCCTCCGGCCACGCTAGTAGAGGGTGGATGGGCCCCATCTCCTGCAGCGCTTCCACCCGCAGGTGGCACAGGGCCACCGGAGGAGGGTCCAGACTGGGCACTAGTGCCAGGTGCACTCGCCAGCTGAGGTGGGAGAGGTGGGTCCGCTGGACCCCATCTTCCCTGTCGTCCTATGTTTTGCATTATGTCATGACAGTTTGGGTTAGTAACATACAATACCATTCACAATTAGTTGTAACAGCATGCATTAGTATTCCCATTAACCAAACACCCAGATATTCACACCATTGAACAGCGAGCATAACACATGCATAATTTGAACAGCAATACACAGTCCAACAACATGCAGGGTTGATTGATGGCAACAGGCCATCAGGTTTGGATGTATGAACAGGGCAGATGCATCAACGGACATGCAAATATTTATGACCCATCAGGACAAATGTCCAGGGGTGTTAATTGTGATTGCACATACCAATTTCACGTGGAATGGATTATATGTGGTTATAGGGTGGAGTGAAGAAAATATTATTAACACCTTCGAATACCAATACATATGCTGTACATTTCTAATAGCTACAGATATATACACACTACTGTTCTAACTACAGTTTCCTATATGATAACTACTTCACTTTGATGATAGGGTTGTTACTGTTACATCAATATACATTTTATTGTTATTCATACACGTTCATATCTGACTTTGTTCAGCTACATCATCCTGCTACATTTGCTTTATATAGCTATAGACAACTGTGGATGTTTGATATTTCAGACAATCATACTATCTGCATATTGCAGACTAAGAGCAACATATCCAGATTTTGGGATGCACATTCCAGCTGCAGCAACACTTTGGACACATTTCGCAGTTTGGTTCTATCTGTCACATTCATTTCATTCTGTACTGACTGCAGTATACTTTATTCAGGGGTTATTACTACTTTATTGGTGGATTCATAAGTCTTTCTCACACCCTCTCACTTGTTTTCATTTTACTATTCAGGATGGTACTTACTTCTAGGCTTTATTGACATGTTTTACCTGTAGTTATTACAATCCTTTCCAGCAGTCTCACTTCTGTCATGTTTCGGTATTTCAACAGGAATATATTTCACACATGTGATTTGCTCATTTTCTGCATCTGTACTTTTCAGCCTGCTGCAGGTTATGCACTATTATATTACAGGTGGGGCATCTTTAGTTCAGATTTTATTTGAGACATTTTCATTTTTCTGTTTGGATTACAGACTGCAACACACTTTTGTAATCAAGCAATACTTGCAAACACTTTTACACTGTTACTTGCACATTTTATTACTTAGTGATACACTGCACTCTTTTGCTAACTGTCATACTTTGATATTTCTTTACAGTTACTGGGAGTGGATTACTGACATGCCTGGTGGCGCAACCGCACCAGCCTATCACCATAGGCTCTGCGGTTCGCAGAACGGACACCTGCAGCTGTAATATAAATGAAGTAATATTGGAATACACATCCATAATATCAGCTAATTTAATTTCTTACATACATAATTAAATGTAACTTACTCAGTAGTGGGGCGTTGGGCATTTGCCGGGCCTCCTGTATCCAAAGGTTCAATTGGTCCTGCTTGCATCTCTTCAGGTCTGCATGGTGGTGACGGACCTGCTCACCAGTCCTTGGAATCCCTGTGGCACTGGTGAGATCATGAGCCAACCGGTCCCACGCCTCAGCCCTATATGCTCCCCACAGGACCTGGCACTGCATGAGTTGGGCCTCATGATTGTGGACTAGGAGCCAGACCATGTATCTGGACTCCTCAACACCCCACCTCTGTGCTCGAAAGCAACTACCCTCACCTACACCTGACATTCTGGCTGCAAGTCAGTTCTACAATCGTTTATGAGGTGTATTCCTGCCTATGGGACTTATATATGCCGTTTTTCCCCACACTTATCTGTGATTGGCCATTTTGGAATTGTATCCACTTCACAAAACCTGCTTTGTCATGCTCCACTTTCTATTCATTCCTATATATTTGCTATTACTGCACTTCTGAGTACAGCTGTCGTGGCTTAGTGGTTCAGTACCTTGACTATGGTGCATGGCATCCTGGGTTCGAACTTAGCCACTGCTTTTTATATTTTATGACTGTCTAGACAGGCTAAGGGGTGTGTCTGTGTAAAGGCAGTTTTGTTACAGCTTGCTCAATGGTGCCCGTCGGTTAGTTTGTTGGGGCTGTGCGCAGCTCCGCGCAAATGGGGTGCGCTGGCTTACGCCTCATTTGGCTGTCAGCATGCATATCACACTCAGCTCTGCTAGGGTCACACAGTTTCAGCATGTTAAACCACTGCTCACCTACGGGCACTCAATATGCACCTGTTAAACCACTGCTCAGCTACGGGCACTCATTTTGCGCCAGGTAAACCACTGCTCACCTACGGGCAGATGCACTCACCCTGTTAAACTGTGGCTCAGCTCTAGGCACATCTGACATTTTTTATTGTTTTATTACCTCACATTTCTTCAAAATAAATGGACTATTTCATTACATTTTACATAAAATGTGATTTTTTATGTGTACATGTTTGTCAGGGACTTGTTTCATGCTTATTTTGCTAAAAATAAAAATTGGTGTTGTGGGGACTCGAACCATGAACGCCTGCTCTTCAGCTGACATCTCTACCGCTATGCTATTGCTTCTTGGCTTACTTTGCATATTTAGTTCTTATATGCTTTCCCACTGACTGCTAACTGTAGCTGCGCTACGGGCACACCCGCGCAAACGAGCGCACTCACGGTCAAACATCTTTATGATTTAAAAAAATTTATAATATGTTCATTTATATATTTTCTGTTCATAGTCTGTGGGGGCATGTTTTGTGTTGTGTTTATTCACATTTCCATGGACTTTGTCGTGGGTGTTTACTTTGGGCACTTTTACTCTTCTGGGGGCGTGTCCGCTTACAGGGCTTGGCCTATGGACACGCCCCCTACTGTCTTCCATGGACCATGTTAGCCTTAGGTGTGATTCAGCATGCTCTCATGAATATGCAGAGCATGCTGACATCACTCCGTTTAACTGCAGCCTCCATGTAAGAGTTATAACTCTTACATGGAGGCTTCGTGAATCCTGCCCTTAGTGTAGAAAATTTAACTCAGATAACAACACAACAGGATAGTACTCACCACTGCCTGAACCTACGACAACTAGGTTGGCTTGAACTCCCTAACCAGCTTGTACTTCAACAGCTCTTAATGACTCACAAGATCCTCTACCAACCAACTAAAATACCAATACTCTCTAACCTCATTTCACCATACAATAACCTGAAACATTTACGTTCTTCTAACAAACTGACTACCAGGTTAGGATAGAGCAACTGACTACCAGGTTAAGGAAAAACAAGTGGAGTGGGAAGCATCTAATCAGTAGACATATGAGGATACTTTGGACCTGTTCTTCACAAAATCTCACCAAGACGACACTGATATATAGACTATATTTTATATATCATATATCATGGGCAAAAGTATGTCAAAAATAAAAAAGATAGCTTGGTGCACAAGACCCAGGATAAAAAGGTGCCCAATCCTGGTAGGCACACTGCTGACAGGACTGGAAAAAATGAGACTGGAGAATCCTCAAAATATAGAAACATTCATACAATGGGGCTAGACCAGGTCCAGGGGGAGAATGGCCCCTCTGTTGTAGAAGGAAGCAGCAGTCCACAAAAATCAAAAAACCTGATAGGCCAAAGAAGAGCCATAAAGATGATAAAGTGAACTATCGAAGATAAGAAAGAAATTATGTATTGTTACTATTATGTAAACAGCTCAGAATTTCCATGCACAAAATATACAAAAAAATTAAGAGAGAATTTTGAGAAAAGAAAAATACTTCCACAAGAAAAACTGTCAGAACCCTCAATTAAAATGTGTGTTCATTATAGATCCCAAAGGATCATACTAAAACAAAATTTTTTTTTAATGAAGCTATATAGCATAGCTACATTGAATCCATCCCAGACTTCCTGGGAAGGGAAAAGAGTGTAGCGATAAACAAATAAAAGCACACTTAGCATTAAAAATTAGTGATCATAAGAAAAGTATAATACAAACAAAATATGGGAGCAAATCTTACATTGTTCTTATTAAGGTTCCATTCCACTTTTCTCTTTCTTCTCAGAGACTAACTATGGAGTTGTCTATATAGATGTTTTATATTGATTATTATGATTTTTATTCTTTTTTTTTTTTTCTATAATCTTAGAAGTGTGTAGTGTGTGTATAAAGACTCTATGTGACTGTTGCATTCATGTTCTCATATATATTGTGTATTAAGTAGGGTGTATATTAACATTTAGAAAAAAGAAAAATAAAGAATTATTATTGAAAAAAAAAATGTGTGTTCATTAATACAACAGATTTGTGAAAAACATTATATAGAGCAAGAAACTTTGATCTGTTTGGAAAAAGAAGCATCTGAGGAAGTGCAAAAATATAAACAACAAAACCTAGAGATTTTTGAAAAGTATAAAAAAGAAATATGGACATGGAAAAGAGAGACTTGATATGGTAAGTTGAAAGCCAAATTAATCAATATAAAAAGGCAGCCCCAAAGATATTCGAAGAAAAATACAGGCAAAGGCATCCAGATAAGGACAATTTCACACTAAAAAATAATATCACAAAGATTAAAATGTAGAAAAGATCAGTAAACTAAAAGTTAAAAAAAAAAAGAAGCTGAAGTTACCTGAGAATTTGACATGTTAAAAGGTAGCATTTATTTTTTATCTTTGGAGACACCAATCCATCAAAGTTTCTTGAAGTTTGTGCTAATTTCCATGCACGTCTGGATGGATGGACGGATAATGAAGATTAAGCTAATTAAATTGTGCTGTCTGACAGCAAGTAGTCTGAACACGGATCTTAGTCTTACAAGGCATTGTAACACTTAAAGAATGTGTCTGTCTTTCTGAGATGTTCGTAATAGGAAGCAACAGGACTTAATGCTCAGGCAGCAATACTTTTGTTTTCCTTCATTTATTCCCTCAGCTAGCTAAAGCACAGCCTGTGTATTATGCTAATTGCTACACAAGACAAGGCTTTCTTTTAATATTAATATGCCTGGGCTTCCTTGTCCTCAAGTAATCACATTTTCACATTGCACACACACACACACACACACACACACACACACACACACACACACACACACACACACACACACACAAACAAACTCTGACACAGCATCCGTCCATGAGGTTTATGTCAGAGTTCTGAACCTCTGTCCTAAAGACCGACATTTTTTTTTTTCAAAATGATAATTTGTGAAGCATCACTTTTAGTGAATAGGAATTAAATAATGCGTTCTCTTCTACTCCCTCAGGCACAAGCAGATGTATCTAAAAACAATAACTTATTAACCCCTGTCTTTTAAGAATATGAAGTAAATGAAAAATATATCATATCAACTTTATGTGCTTGTGGCCCTTTATATGTGTAATTTGCCATTTTCTTAACATATCTTGCAACTTTGTTGTATTTTTTGTACCCTTTGCCCCCACTTTCCATCAGAGCATTTATTCCCCGACCCCATACAAGGAGGGAGCATCATTCAGACAGCCATCAAAGCTGGTTTGATTTTTTTTCTGCTTTAGTTTTCCCCATCCCTAATGGTACACATGTGACAATACGTAATGGAGGATATGAAGGCCCACCAGGGGCATTCCCTCCAAGCATCCCTGAACCACCATCTGAGGTACATGCAATGAGGGAAAAATGTATTGGGCCATGTCCTGTCACCTCTGTCCCTCCCTGCCAGGCTGGTCTAGTGCTGGGGTCTCTAGTTAAACCAAGATTGTCTTGTTTGCAGTAGGGAATCTGTCCTCTGCACCATAGAATCTGGCTTTCCTATGCTATAACTGATCTTATTATGGTGTTTTAATGCTGCATATTCTAAATTATTAGATATTACATTGGAGTAGGTGAGAATATTGAGACATGGTTTTGTAATTATAATAAGTCTTAGCATACAATATGCAGACGATTCTACTATAATCTGTACTGCTACGTCTCAAACTGAACTTCAGGCTCTTACCCAAAAAGCTTTTACCTCTGTTGAACAATGGTTCTTAGACCATTGCCTACTCTTCAACCCTAAGAAAATCAAACTGTTATTATTCTCACCTACCCGTAAATCTACCCAACTAAACTTCACTCTCACATCTACTGATAGTACTGTCATTTTTCCAGATTCAACTACAAAATTATTAGGAATAACTATTGACAATAATCTCAGCTTTGACACTCATATCAACAATACAATAAAATTAGTTAATAAAAAAATAGGATCCCTTTACAGAATTAAACCCTTCCTTACACCCATAGCAAGGTTCACATTAGCCAGATCTCACCTAATCTCTACTCTTCTATATGCTTCCCCCATTTACACTAATCTCTCCAAAAACAACCTTAAGAAACTAGCTACATCTTACTATAATATTGCTCGATTTGCTACAGGATCCCAATTTAGAACTCATCACTGCCTGAACCTAAGACAACTAGGTTGGCTTGAACTCCCTAACCAGCTTGTACTTCAACAGCTCTTAATGACTCACAAGATCCTATACCAACCAACTAAAATACCAATACTCTCTAACCTTATTTCACCATACAATAACCTGAAACATCTACGTTATTCTAACAAACTACTGGTTAATATTCCCAAATCCAAAAACTCTACAGGTGACTCCCTCTTTTCCAACTCTGTTGGAAAAATGTGAAACAAACTCCTCTCTTATATCTCATCTTTATCCTCTCCCACTTTTTAAAAAGCAACTGAAAATGCATCTTAATAAACACTGGCTTTGTTCCTGCACCAACCCTGATTAACTTTTCTTCTTCTTCTCTCTCTTTTCTTCTTACATGATTCTTTCTTTCTCTTCTCCCTATATCCTGATAGCTCTCTCTCTCTCTCTCTTCATAACATCTATGTAAATATATGCCATCACATATACACTGTATGACTTTCGTAATAAAAAAAAAAAAAAAAAACTTTTTTTGTTTTTAATACATCATATGATTACACTTTTGGTTTTTGCTCCTATCATATTTGTGTATTATGTGTTTTAACTAGTTCTGTTTATAATTTTTAATCTTGTATTGCCTATTCTCTATTTAACTTGTAATGACTATTGGAGCTTTTCTCCCCGGGCCTCTACTGAAAATGGACATATATCCAGCTAGACTAGCCCGGTCAACAAATTTAAAATAAAAAAAATAATAAATGATTCCATACTTATTTTAGCTTTCGAACATACAATATTTAACATTTTGCATGAATAGCAACCTGTAGTTTTGAAAATTCCTAAATATTTATGAATACTGATAGTTTCTATAACATGGTCTTCCATTTTACAGTTTGTTGTGAAACCTTACTTAGAAATATCACTTTCAAATAAAACATTCTTAGCAGTGTTAGTAAGTGCAACAGGTAGCATGCTTGTCTTTGTTGCAGAAGGTTGTAGGTTCTACTCCCACACCCTATAGAAGAATTGCTGATACAGTGGTGCTCTTTAAGGCAGGATGGAAGTTCTGTCATCCGTTAGATGAGATGCCTAGTAGCTATGAAACTGTTGGCTCATTTACTCATATCTTCCCTGTGATTCGCTTGGAATCCTATGACTTCAAAAGTCTCAGACTGCATCTAAAGCCGTCTGTGGGCTTGAAAAGATGATGTACACATTTTTTGCACTTGTTCTATCTCAGTGCTATTTAGCAGTTCTGCATTATATTTATTGATTTGTTTGAATTTATCAATTTTTTTAAGATTGCACTTGTTAAAGAACCTCCGTCTATTTGTTACTGTACTGCTCTTAGGTTGTTTTAACAGTATCCTGATATTTCCTAACCTCCTCTGATTCTGCAAAAGCTGTTCATAGGTTCATAGGTTCATATTTTCATACCAGGCCATCTGCCCTAGAGCATTTATAAGCCTAGCGAGAATGTGTTTGGCTTTCGCCACCCATTTTAAATTTATTTTGCTATGCCCTTTTTCGAGGTTAGTATACTGTGCCTCTGTCTAACAGTGACACAGAAGTGATACCCGGGGTAAACCTATGATCTCCCATCCACTCATCAAGATTCCTCTTGAAGGGAGTCAATGAGGGACTCTGCCTAACCTGGACTGGGATTTTATTCCAGAGTGAAGGGAGCCTCTGGGTTATGAATCTGTCCCTCCAGCATGTCCTATTTATTTCAGTGCTGAGGTTCAAGTCTCTCGAGCGAGTAGCTCGATGGGATTTGGATTTTCTGAGGTTCAGCATGTCCATTAATTCCGGGTTGGACATGGCTTTATACGTCAGGCACAGATCGCCTCTGAGCAGGTGGTATGCCACTGAGTAGAGCTGGAGTTTCTTTAACCGGGCAGCATATGGCATCTGTTTGAGCCCTTTGATCCTCTTGGTGAATGGTACTTTTGTGGTCTTTCCAGTTGCTGCAGGTGTCTGGTAAGGTACATCCCAAAAGGGGCATTGTACTCAATTATGAGCCTGATGAGGGATGAGTAAAGAGGCACGATGACCTCCCCTGATCTAGATGTGAATCTCTTCATGATTAGGTGGGCTATATAAAATGTTTTTCCAACCACTTTGGCCACGTGGTTGTCAAATGAGAGATTGCTATCAGCTTGGGTCCCCAGGTCCCTAATTACTTCTTCTGTACTTAATGGATTTCCACCTATGTGGTAATTTGTGGGCACTTTGTTTTTGCCAAAGGGGATGACTATACACTTTTTGGCATTTAGCTAGAGGCCATGGCTCTGGCACCAGTTGTCAGTTTCTATGAGGCCTTTTTTGGAGGATGCTTGTGTTGGCTGGAGAGTCGATTATGGCGACCAGTTTGCAGTCATCTGCGAACTTGGTCAGCCACAGTCCTTCCGTGTTGGCCTGTACCTCCGAGAAATATATACCGAACAAGAGAGGTCCCAGGACTGAGCCTTGTGGGACACCACTTGTAACTGGTTTGGAGTCTGACATGGCTCCAGCAATTCTAACCATGTGGGTTCTGTCCTTGAGCCAGTTTGCAATCCATCTAGTGACATAGGGGTTTATATTTAAGCTGGTGAGCTTATCTATAATGCCAGAGTGGGGTATTGTATCGAAGGCTTTTGCGAAGTCCAGGTAGGCTGTGTGGACCACCTTCCCCTCATCAATGGCCTTGGTGACTGTTTCAAAGAAATCAACCAGGTTTAAGAGGCAGGATCTGCCCTTAACAAATCCGAACTGGGTAGGATCCAGTGTTTGTAGGTCCCCAATATCTTTATTTATGAGGTCCATGCTGATCCTTTCCATAGCTTTGCAGACCAAGCTAGTCAGGAATATGGGGTGATAGTTTCCAGGATCCGTTGAGGCACCACCTTTATGGAGAGGGACCACTGTTGCTGTACACCACTCTTTGGGCACATATCCTGTAGTAAGGCTGAGATTGAACAGTAGTTTTATGTTTGGGTTTAGCTCTTCTTGGAGTTCATGTAGGACGCAGCCCAGGACACCATCAGGTCCCATTGATGCTGTGTTTTTTGCTTTGGAGCGGGCGGCTCTTACCTAAGCATCTGAGATGTCAGGGGGGCAGCACTCTGCTGGGATAGATATTTGCCCTTTTGGTGGGGAGGGAGGGGGAGTTTGCACTGAACCTGTCAGTTAGGATGTTGGCAATGTCTGTGGGTTTGGTGTATTTTTTGTCATTTTGGACTAATTCTGAGCATATCTGGGAATTACCACCCAGGTTCCTAACATAACTAAAGAAAGCCTTGTGATTATCCTTAGTGTCCTGTGCAATTTCTCTCTCGAAGATGGCCTTAGACAATTTTATGTGTGCCCGCAGTTTTTTGCTAATACTGATCAGTGATGCCTTCCCTTTTTGGGAGTTTGCTCTATCATTTAGTAGCTTCCTCCTTCTATTGTATAGTTTGTTTATGGCTGGGGTTTACCAGACAGGACGTCTGCCTTTGGAGGATTGGGTCTTGGTTTTATTTGGGATCGCATGATCCATGCATTCCTGAAGGTGTTCATAGAATGCGTTTATAATGGATTCTGCGGTCTGGGCCATATTTTCCACAGGCCCGGGGGCTTTGAAGGATTCCACCTCAGTTTTGAGGAGTGTGAAATTTGCTTTAGAGAAGTTTTTCACTGTGGTTTTCTGGGCAGGGGGTGGGGTCGGGATGTGAATATCCAGTGAGATTAGTTTATGGTCTGATCTTACCAGTGAGGGATACACTTCTGGTCTGGAGCATAGAGTCCCATGTTGGTGATGATCAGGTCCAGTATGTTTTCCCCTCTTGTGGGAATGGTAACAAGTTGTTCCATAGCATTTGAGTTTATAAATTCTAGGAACCTTTGGGCTAGGGTGTTGGAGCTAGAGTAATGCTCCCAGTCTATGTTTGGGTAGTTGAAGTCGCCCAATATAATGGTGTTTGGAGAGACCTTCATATTTTCCAGTTTTCTCAGGAAGGCCGAGTGGGGTTCCTGGGTTTGGGAGGGTGGTCTGTAGCAGGCTATAAACTGGAAGGCAGTTTTACCCACTGTTAGTTGCACATGGATAGTCTCTGATGCTTCGTGCTTTGCCACCAACCTGGAGGTGTGGGTATCTTTGATGAATATCGATACTCGCCCTCCTTTTGTGGTTCGGTCCAAGTTTTGGGGCCGAAAGGCATGGTATGAGGTATAACCTGGTAGTGCCGGGGTGCTCTCGGGAGCCCTGAACCAGGTTTCTCTTACTGCACAGATATCGATGTTCTCCGTGCTAAGGAGAGTTTTGAGTGTGTGCATCTTGAGGTTTAGACTTCTGGCGTTGAGTAGCATTACTCTTAGTTTCTTATCCCTTGTGATACCTATGGAGGTGGGTTTGTCTTTTCAGCCTTGCCTAAAAAAGGCACTATGGGGGTAGCAAGAGCCTTTGCCAATATCCGAAAGCCCAGGGGTGACAGGTGCAAGCTGTCCCTAGCGAAGCATCATGGCTTGTCGAGCATATCATCCCAAGCTGACAGGCATTGGATCCCCTTTGAATGACACCAGTACTTAAGCCAGTTGTTGAAATTGATCATCTTGTCTTCATATTGTGGCATCATTCTTGGTGAGGGTAAGATGCTACTCAAGGTCAGGGTCATACCGGCCTGGGCTACATGCTCAGAGTGCTCCTTTATGTCTCTTTTCATGTAGTCCAGGGAGGTACGTCTCAGGTCATTCACACCAGCATGGACAATGACTGAGTCATATTTGTACTTGCTTTGGAGTGACCTGAGTGCTTGTGTTATGTGGCGGATCCTAGCCCCCGACAGGCTGCTCACCATGACTCTCTCCTTGTTCAGCCTGGTGAGCGGGACGTCAGTGTGCCTGATGATAGAGTCACCTATTACAAGTGTATCAGGTGTGTTGTTTAGTCTTAAGGGCTGTGACTGTTTGGCACACTGGCTTTGTGAGATATGTGTTGCACATGTTTTGTTTTGGGGTAGCGGCTGCTTGGGTGTCTGCTTTGGAGGTCTCTGCTGCTTCGGCAGATCTTTATTTAGAGCCTCCGAGTATGTTTTTGTGTGATTATGTGTTTGGTTTGCTGTCGTGGTAGGTCTATGTGAGACTGGAATTGTAGTGAGTGTGGTTTCCTTCTCCTCCTGACTGGTTATGCCAGTACTGAGTTGAGAGAGCTTAGCCTCCAGTTTGGCTATATGGTTGCATCTCTGTTGGAATTTGTTGGGAGGAGGAGAGGGTTGTCTGTGTACATGAGGCAGTTGTAACATTCCCTCAAGATTCCCAGATTCACCAGCTGGACCGGAGAGGAGATTGACAACTGACCTTTGGACATGCTAGAATAATATTGGGAATTCCTTAATAATTGAAAACCAGGGCCAGTGGGGAGTGAGGGTGTAGTGCTTTTAATTTTTAGTGCTGACTTATATAATTGCTTTAGTGAGCAAGTGCCAGGTAACTTAAGTGCAATGTGTTACTGATTTGAGTTTACCAAATGTCTCCTGAGTTTGCCAAAATATATCTAAGTTTTGAAAAGTTTTTCTGTGTTTGTAGAAGCTTTCCTATGTTCACACACATTTTTTCCGTATATTTGGGAACATTTCTCAATGTCTGTGAACTTATTTCCATGGGTTCCTGATTCTGCAGGAGTTCTGCCATTTATTGTAAACAATTTGTTACTGCACGTGAGCTCAAAACCAGTTTGTTTTACATTAACATAGATTTATTCTGCACTCTGGTGCTGAGTCAACCCATTCAAGTTAGGAACTGCTGGTTGAATGTTTGTTGTGGGTTTTTCTAATTGGCCTGAGGGCTTTAACTGTGTAAAAGTTTTTTTCATCCTGCTGGTATAAAAGCCTTACATTTGTGTGAGACTGTGTTCATTTATTCAGAGCTTCTGTGTGCCTGGCTTGGACCACAGTGAGTACAAGACCCTTGAATGGCGTCTAAATCCATTCATGGACTTTCAAAGGTGATATAAGTATTTTTCTCCACTTGCTCTATCTAAGTCCTATTTAACAGTTCTGTGCTGAATTTATTGATTTGTTTGAAATTATCACTGTTTTTCAGCCTGCTCTTGTTAAAGAAACACCATCTGTTTGTTACTGTCCTGCTCTTAGGTCATTTTAATAGCATACCAATATTTCCTAGCCTCATCTGATACTGCAAAAGCTGTTCTGAGTTTACCAAAGTTAACCTGAGTTTGCTAAAATATTTTTGCAATGTTTTTCTGTGTTTGTAGAAGTTTTCATACATCTGCACATATTTTTTCTGTTTTGGAACATTTTCTTAGGGTTTGTGAAGTTATTTCCAAGGATTCCTGATACTGTAGGAGTTATATCTTTTGTTGTAAAGCATTTTACTGCACCTGAGGTCAAAATCATTTCAGTTTTCATGAAAAGGGTTTTATTTTGCGCCATGATGAGGGCTGATTCAACCCACCTGCTTTGAGAACTGCTGATGGAAGGCCTATTGTGTGTTTATATGATTGGCTGGAGGGCTTAACTGTGTAAAGTCTTTCATCCTGTTGAGCATTATGTAAGTTACCCATTATATATATATATATATATATATATATATATATATATATATATATATATCTCCAGTTTAAAATTCTCTACAAGAAATACTCTCCATAATTGTCCACTGTTCATAGCTGCTCAAATAACTGCCCATTTGCACAAAGGGTAGCAGCACTGCAGGTCATCCTATAGTATACTATTAAAACTTTTACTTAGGCCTTTAAGTCACTCTCCTCTACTCTGTCCCATCTGCTAAGGATCTGGTAAAATGGATAGGCACTTACCTGTCATCTATGTTTCTGGCTTGATGGATATAAGCATCTAGAGGCAGTGTAGTAACTCCCTAAATTTTACTGACAACCACTTTAATTTAGAGCAGACAAACTCAGTATGTAAGGGATGTATATACACAATGTCATTGGAGGCAAAGCTATCAAATCCGCCATGAAAAATGCAAACCAGGTTGTCAGAATTACACAGAAAACACTCAATACTAACACTAAGGAACAAGTGGCTAGACCCACATATGCAGAGGTACTCACATGTAATTTATCCAAACCTGCAAGACCTTTTAACATTATCTCTTACTGGACCTGTGCGCACTCAAAAATGACAGTGTCTCACACAACACATAATTCTGAAAAATCCAAGCCCATAAAGCAACACACGACACAGAAAAACATTCTACTTATTGGAGATTCCATTGTAAGACATACTGATGTCCCCCTTACCAGGCTAAACAAGGAGAAGGTCACAGTAAGCTGCCTGTCTGGAGCTAGGCTCCACCAGATCACTCATTCTCTTAAGTCTTTAAACCACAAGTAACAGTAAGACACAGTCATGTGGGTTAAATTGACATAAGACATACCTCACTGGATTCTCTGAACATGTGTCCCAGCAGGTATGAATCTAGCCTTGAGTAGTATCCTACCTTTACCAATGATGATGCCACAGTACCTGCAAAAAAATAACTGACTTCAACAATAGGCTTAGTTTCTGGTGTCACAACTAGTGGATCCAATATCTGTTAGCCTGGAGAGACATGATAGATAAACCATGATCCTTTGCTAGAGATCGTTTGCATTGTCACCACTTGGCTTCTGGATACTGGCAAAAACTTTATCTATCCTCAAAGTGCCTTAGGCCATATAAAGTTGGTAAACCCTCCAACATAACAAAAAACTACCACCTAAAGGTACTGCTGCTCAGCGCTAGGAGTTTAAATAAAATGCACTCCCTGAAAGCATTCATCACCCTGCAGAACACAGACATATGTGCGGTCACAGAAACATGTTTCAGAACTATAGACAGTATCCTGGCTATCAAAGGCTACAATACCTTACATACATTTAAATCACCCTCAGCTTAGGATAAAACAAAAGTAGGGCATGTCTCATTGTTCATATAAGGACAAGTAGACTGCTAGAGTGGTCCAACAACATGACTTGCTTGAACTACTCCATGCTCAATTAACCATAGGTGTGACCCCCCTATCATATCCTTGCTAGCTACAGATCCTCTAACATGAGTCTGGAAAACCACACTCCTACCTAAGCCTACTGGACTCTTTTACTATTCAGGAAAACGCAATACTTATGGGTGACTGCAACTACTCCTTCATAAACAGGGAGACATATATGAACCATAATTCACTTGCTCAGAGGTTTTTGAACTTTATCAATGCAAACACCCTGGAGCAACTAGTTAACTCCCCAACTAAACGTACAAATATCCTTGACCTGATACTCATAAACATGGGGGTATGCTGCTTCCATACATGCATTAACTCTTCCCTGGTAAGTTGTGACCACAAAATGATCTCCTTTAGTATTAAAACTAACCTAGAGCCATCATCAAACTCCAAGCCTGTTAAGAACATTGTTAAGGCCAATTACCTCAATCCATTTGAGAGCTTATTCATCTTCTAAGCCCTCCTGAACCTGGATGACACTGAGGCCTGCTCTGTGCTGCACACAATATCATTGTACAACCACATCTATAACTACACAGAAGAGGCAGTACTTGTCTGTGTCAAACCTAGGATTACTAGGAAAAATAAATCACACTGCTGGATGCCTAACATAAATATGCTATTCAGCAAAAGGAAAAAAATCATTCCCAAAGTCAAGAAGGAACAGACAAAACAGTGTAAAGAGACACTCACCAGTCTAAACAAGCAAATTAGAGATCTGGTCAAATCTGTCAAAGCAAACTCTGAGGCAAAGATAGCCTCTCAGATGAAAGATAACCATGAAGCTTTTTAAATTATGTTTGTATCCTCAGGGAAAATGCTCAGTAATGTACAGAGTTAATCAGGAATGGCAACACTCACACTCAGCCTGAAACTATAGCAAACCTGCCAGCTGACAAAATCACTTCAGACTTCTCCCTCAGTCACCTCTTACCACACTCGAACAAATACCTGCAACCATGCCCTACCACTCATTACAAGGAAATAGGTTCTTACTGCATTCATTAAAGCCAAAAACACAGCCTCCATGGGTGCTGGCAACAGAATCTATAAGGGCCACTAGAACCCTCTTTAACCACAGCCTTCAGATAGGCTTTGTCAAAGAGGAACAGAGAACTGGAACAGTTGTACCTTTGCACAATGGGGACCCATCAACTGACCCAGGGAACTACACACCCATAAACTCATTCATATCTGCTAGGTCATGGAGAAAATTATTGTAGACCTGATCAATAATGGCACAGGAAATGTCAAAGCACTGGACCAGACCCAGTAAGGTTTTGTCAAATGGAGTCCTCAATTCCCATGGTACAAAGGCTCTTCTGAGACCTTTTTTTAGGTCATGCTTATAGCTGTTTAGGAAGTATCCTGGGATATTGTGAGGTTGCATTGAAGCTGTGTCTTTGGCTTTAGTGAGTGTGCCTACGCCCCTCTTAGTGTTAATAGTTGAGCGGGGGGTGTTATGCTAGTTGGTATATCACAGAGGGAAGCAGGGGAAAGTGGGGGGTGAAGTTTGATTAGAATTTGTCAGCAGCAAATTCACTGTATCACTCTGTTCATTGAAGGTGGCACCATTGACCACCAGTTCAGCACAGTGATTTGTGCTACCTTAGATGTTTAGACATAGCTGTAGAAATCCTTGTGGTTGTTTTTACCCTGTGATGCTTTCTTGACCTCATAATTGGCCATTTTGGACTTAATTAAACTGATTAGGTTCCTGTTTAGTTTAATTAGAAAGTGGCTATCATTACGAGAATCACTCTTTCTGATTTTAGCCATATCTTTTTTCATTTTGTTAAGGTTAGGATTCCACCAGTATGGTTTGTTTTTAGAGTTTGTTTTGAGTATGGTTCTGGTAGATACAGCAGCCTCTATGCCACCATTTACATGGTTGTACATGGTCTTTGTGAACAATTTTGCATAGGTTGTTGTGAACTGAGGGCTGGGAAAGAAATTAAATTTTGATACGCTGTCACTTAATAGGGCATAGTTTACTTTAGAATAGGTCCATACTCTTACAGGGTTTGCTGAGTTGAGTTACATTTCAAAGGATACAACTTTGTCATCTGACCTCACCAGGGAGGATGTGACACTGGGGGGAGTGCAACACTCTCCAAAATTGGTGAGCACTATGTCTAATATCTCTGAATCTCTGGTGGGCGTATGCTCTATCTGGTCAAGGATATTTGTGTTAATAAAGTCCAGCAATCATTGTGTCTGTGAGTATGAGGCAGTGTATGTTTCCCAGTCTATAGAGGGGTAATAAAAGTCTCCCATGAACAGGGTATTTGGTTTAATGGTGAGTGTCTTCAATAGGTCTAGGTGTGTGCTTTAGGATTCTAAAGACATAGAGGGTGACTGAAAGCTTGCTAGGATATGGTATGGGACATTGCCTATGGTGATTTGCATGCCAATACATTTCAGGGCATTATAGGTTCATAGGTTCATACTAGGCTATCTGCCCTAGGGCATTTATAAGCCTAGCCAGAGTATGTTTGGCTTTCACCACCCATTTTAAATTAATTTTGCTATGCCCTTTTTCGAGGTTAGTATACTGTGCCTCTGGCTAACAGTGACACAGAAGTGATACCCGGGGTGAACCTACAATCCCCCATCCACTCATCAAGATTCCTCTTGAAGAGAGTCAATGAGGGACTCTGCCTAACCTGGACTGGGATTTTATTCCGGAGTGAAGGATGCCACTGGGTTATGAATCTGTCCCTCCAGCATGTCCTATTTATTTCAGTGCTGAGGTTCAAGTCTCTCGAGCGTGTAGCTTGACTGGATTTTGATTTTTTGAGGTGCAGCATGTCCCTTAATTCCAGGTTGGACATGGCTTTATACGTCAGGCACAGGTTGCCTCTGAGCAGGCGGTATGCCACTGAGTAGAGCTGGAGTTTCTTTAACCAGGCAGCATATGGCATCTGTTTGAGCCCTTTGAACCTCTTGGTGAGGTACATTTGGGGTCTTTCAAGTTGCTGCAGGTGTTTGGTAAGGTACATCCCAAAAGGGGCATTGTACTCGATTATGGGCCTGATGAGGGATGAGTAAAGAGGCACGATGACCTCCCCTAATCTAGATGTGAATCCCTTCATGATTAGGTGAGCTATATAAAATGCTTTTCTAACCACTTTGGCCACGTGGTTGTCAAATGAGAGATTGCTATCAACTTGGGTCCCCAGGTCCCTAATTACTTCTTCTGTACTTAATGGTTTACCACCTATGTGGTAATTTGTGGGCACTTTGATTTGCCAAAGGGGATGACTTTACACTTTTTGGCATTTAGCTTGAGGCCATGGCTCTGGTACCAGTTGTCTGTTTCTATGAGGCCCTTTTGGAGGATGCTTGTGTCAGCTGGAGAGTCGATTATGGCACCAAGTTTGCAGTCATCTGCGAACTTGGTCAGCCACAGTCCTTCTGTGTTGGCCTGTACCTCCGAGAAATATATACCGAACAAGAGAGGTCCCAGGACTGAGCCTTGTGAGACACCACTTGTAACTGGTTTGGAGTCTGACATGGCTCCAGCAATTCTAACCATGTGGGTTCTGTCATTGAGCCAGTTTGCAACCCATCTAGTGACATAGGGGTTTATATTTAAGCTGGTGAGCTTATCTATAATGCCAGAGTGGGGTATTGTATCGAAGGCTTTTGCAAGGTCCAGGTAGGCTGTGTGGACCACCTTCCCTTTGTCAATGGCCTTGGTGACTGTTTCAAAGAGGTTGATCAGGTTTAAGAGGCAGGATCTGCCCTTAACAATGCCAAACTGGGTAGGATCCAGTGTCTGTAGGTCCCCAATATCTTTATTTATGTGGTCCATGATGATCCTTTCCATAGCTTTGCAGACCAAACTAGTCAGACTTATGGGGCAATAGTTTCCAGGGTCCGTTGAGGCACCAACTTTGTGGAGAGGGACCACTGTTGCTGTACGCCACTCTTTGGGTACATATCCTGTAGTAAGGCTGAGATTGAACAGTAGTTTTATGTTTGGGTTTAGCTCTTCTTGGAGTTCATGTAGGACGCAGCCCGAGACACCGTCTGGTCCCATTGATGCTGTGTTTTTTGCTTTGGAGAGAATGGCTCTTACCTGAGCATCTGAGATGTCAGGGTGGCAGCACTCTGCTGGGATAGATATTTGCCCTTTTGGTGGGGGGGGGAGTTTGCGCTGAACCTGTCAGCTAGGATGTTGGCAATGTCTGTGGGTTCAGTGTATTTTTTGTCATTTTGGAATAATTCTGAGAATATCTGGGAATTCCCACCCAGGTTCCTAACATAACTAAAGAAAGCCTTGTGATTATCCTTAGTGTCCTGTGCAATTTTTCTCTCGAAGCTGGCCTTAGACGATTTTATGAGTGCCCTTAGTTTTTTGCTAATACTGATCAGAGATGCCTTCTCTTTTTGGGATTTTGCACTATCATGTAGTAGCTTCCTCCTTCTATTGTATAGTTTGTTTATGGCTGGGGTCCACCAGACAGGATGTCTGTCTTTGGAGGATTGGGTCTTGGTTTTATTTGGGATTGCATGATCCATGCATTCCTGAAGGTGTTCATAGAATGCATTTATAAAGGATTGTGTGGTCTGGGCTGTATTTTTCACAGGCTCGGGGGCTTTGATGGATTCCACCTCGGTTTTGAGGAGTGTGAAATTTGCTTTAGAAAAGTTTTTCACTGTGGTTTTCTGGGCAGGGGGTGGGGTCGGGATGTGAATATCCAGTGAGATCAGTTTATGGTCTGATCTTACCAGTGAGGGATACACTTCTGGTCTGGAGCATAGAGTCCCCATGTTGGTGATGATCAGGTCCAGTATGTTTTCCCCTCTTGTGGGAGTGGTAACAAGTTGTTCCATAGCATTTGAGTTTATGAATTCTAGGAACCTTTGGGCTAGGGTGTTGGAGCTAGAGTAATGCTCCCAGTCTATGTTTGGGTAGTTGAAATCACCCAATATAATGGTGTTTTGAGAGACCTTCATATTTTCCAGTGTTCTCAGGAAGGCTGAGTGGGGTTTCTGGGTTTGGGAGGGTGGTCTGTAGCAGGCTATAAACTGGAAGGCAGTTTTACCCACTGTTAGTTGCATATGGATTGTCTCTGATGCTTCGTGCTTTGCCACCAACCTGGAGGTGTGGGTATCTTTGATGAATATCGATACTCCCCCTCCTTTTGTGGTTCGGTCCACATTTTGGGGCTGAAAAGCATGGTATGAGGTATAACCTAGTAGTGCTGGGGTGCTCTCGGGAGCCCTGAACCAGGCTTCTGTTACTGCACAGATATCGATGTTCTCCATGCTAAGGAGAGTTTCAAGTGCGTGCATCTTGAGGTTTAGACTTCTGGCGTTGAGTAGCATTACTCTTAGTTTCTTATCCCTTGTGATACCTATGGAGGTGGGTTTGTCTTTTCAGCCTTGCCTAAAAAAGGCACTATGGGGGTAGCAAGAGCCTTTGCCAATATCCGAAAGCCCAGGGGTGACAGGTGCAAGCTGTCCCTAGCAAAGCATCGTGGCTTGTCGAGCATATCATCCCAGGCTGACAGGCATTGGATCCCCTTTGAATGACACCAGTACATAAGCCAATTGTTGAAATTGATCATCTTGTCTTCGTATTGTGGCATCATTCTTAGTGAGGGTAAGATGCTACTCAAGGTCAGGGTCATACCGGCCTGGGTTACATACTCAGAGAGCTCCTCTATGTCTCTTTTCATGTAGTCCAGGGAGGTATGTCTCAGGTCATTCACACCAGCATGGACAATGACTGAGTCATATTTGTACTTGCCTTGGAGTTACCTGAGTGCTTGTGTTATGTGGCGGATCCTAGCGCCCGACAGGCTGCTCACTGTGACCTTCTCCTTGTTCAGCCTGGTGAGCAGGACGTCAGTGTGCCTGATGATAGTGTCACCTATTACAAGTGTATCAGGTGTGTTGTTAAGGGCTGTGACTGTTCGGCACACTGGCTTTGTGAGATATGTGTTGCACGTGTTTTGTTTTGGGGTAGCAGTTGCTTGGGTGTCTGCTTTGGAGGTCTCTGCTGCTTAGGCAGATCTTTATTTAGTGCCTCCAAGTATGTTTTTGTGTGATTATGTGTTTGGTTTGCTGTCGTGGTTGATCTATGTGAGACTGGAATTGTAGTGAGTGTGGTTTCCTTCTCCTCCTGACTGGTTATGCCAGTACTGAGTTGAGAGAGCTTAGCCTCCAGTTTGGCTATATGGTTGCATCTCTCACATCTGTTGGAATTTGATGGGAGGAGGAGAGGGTTGTCTGTGTACATGAGGCAGTTGTAACATTGCCTCAAGATTCCCAGATTCACCAGCTGGACAGGGGAGGAGATTGACAACTGACCTTTGGACATGCTAGAATAATATTGGGAATTCCCTTATAATTGAAAACAAGGGCCAATGGGGAGTGAGGGTCTATTGCTTTTAATTTTTAGTGCTGACTTATATAATTGCTTTAGTGAGCAAGTGCCAGGTAACTTAAGTGCAATGTGTTACAGGTAACTTAAATGCAAAAACGACAAACAGTAACTTTCTTTCAAGTGAAACAAGGAAATAAGTACAGTAAGCAATGCAGATATCACTAGGGATCCACAGAAGCGCTGAGAAGCCGCGTTTTAGGTGGAATTAGCTTTCCAGAGAAATAACAAGCAAACAAACAACAAGCATACAAACAAAGCTAGATTCAGCAGGCCTGGATCTAGTCTATGCTACAGCAAACAAGGTGTACCAATTTCAGTAAGAAACAGTTCAAATATGCAGGCACTATAAACCTTTAACCAGAAATTCCCAGCTCAGAAGGGCAGAGTCCAGCCTCTCCTTCCACAAGAGTGCAGACCATGAACCTTCTTAATGTAAAATAACTGGCCTAAAGCCCAAGTGCTTAAACCAGAACTAATACACTTTAAGAATAACAGACACTGAGCTCTCAATCAGCAGTTCCCAACTTAGAAGGATGAAAGCTATCTGTCCTGCCACCACAGTGCATGCCACAAACCTTCCTAATGTAAAACAACTGGTCTGAAGCCCAAGTGCTTAATCCAAAAGACTTAGAATGATAGCTACACTTTAATCAAGTTACTACCAAGCAGTAATAAATACAATTGAATACTTTAAAGAATGTCTGGATTAATGCTCAAGTTATACAAACACTTTGCCTAAGGTGATTTGCATGACCATACATTTCAGGACATTGTCACTTTGTCTATGGTGATTTGCATGACTGTACATTTCAGGGCAGTGCCACTTTGTCTATGGTGATTTGCATGACAATACATTTCAGGACATTGTCACTTTGTGGTGATTTGCATGACAATACATTTCAGGGCAGTGACACTTTGTCTATGGTGATTTGCATGGCAATACATTTCAGGGCATTGTCACTTTGTCTATGGTGATTTGCATGACAATACATTTTAAGGCAGTGTCACTTTGCCTATGGTGATTTGCATGGCAATACATTTTAGGTCAGTGTCACTTTGCCTATGGTGATTTGCATGACAATACATTTCAGGGCATTGTCACTTTGTCTATGGTGATTTGCATGACAATACATTTCAGGGCATTGTCACTTTGTCTGTGGTGATTTGCATGACAATACATTTCAGGACATTGTCCTGTTCAACCAATGTAGAGTTATGCTTGTTGCTAATATAGAGTGAGACTGCTCCACCTTTTGTCCTTGTCTGTTCAGCTAATGATCAACCTGTGTGGAAGGCACTGAAGCCTTCCATGGCCTGAGTACATTCTGTGGATGTAAACCATGTTTTGGTAACAGTACAGCTCTTTCTATTCTCCAGACTGAGGAAAGCTTGTAGAGTGTGAAGTCTCTTTTTAAGGCTTCTAACATTGAGCATTAATACCTTCAGGTTTCCTTGGGTTTGCTAGGTCAGTAGGTTTATCAATTTGATGTGACCTACAAAAGGCCCTAAATGAATCAATAAGATTTTATGCAGTCTTCAGAAGCCTAGGGGAGAAAGGGGCAGACCATCCTTTACACCTTTGCAAAGCAATGTGGTTTGTCAATCATGTTCGTTCATGCTGTCAAATACTGAATCTCCCTGGAAAGACGCTAAATTCTTATTCAGTTATTGAAGTTAATCATCTTTTGTTTATACTGCAACATCATCCTTGGTGAAGATGGAATGCTGCTCAATGCAAGGCACATACCTGCCTGAGACACATACTCAGAGCGATCAAAAATATTTGCCTTCATATTGTCCAGGGAAGTCCATTTCAGGTCGGTAACTTCCACAGAGGCTATGATGGAGTCATACCTGTGGTGTAGTGACTTGAGTGTGTGCATAACTTGGTGGATCTTGGCTCCACATAAGCAATTAACCATTATCTTCTCCTTGTTCAGTCTAGTGAGTGGGGCATCTATGGGTCATACAATTGAGACCTCTATGACAATAATCCTGGGTAATATATTTGCCTTATTGGGTTTCCTCTTGGAGCTGCACTGCATGCAGGAGTATATGTGCTTGGTGTTGCTTTTGGTGGGGGCTTTAGAGATTGCTAAGAATAGGCATTACATTTTTTAGGCTTAAGTTTGGGAGGACTGGTTTTCATTGCCTCAGCATAAGCTGGTCTATTTGGGTGGCAGATGTTTTGTGTGTGTTCTCCACAAACTTGTTTATATGCAAGATTTTTGCCTACAGTGAAATTGTGCATGTGCAACTTTCTCATACTGTGTTTATTTTTAAGGATTAAATGGTTGTCTGTGAACATGAGTCAATTGCTGCATTGTCTCAGGATGCCCATATCTACCAAGCTGGCTAAGGAGACATTTGGAATTTTCATATCGACATTGTCCTGACCTGTATTTTGGTGAGCTACTGTAGGTCAAGGAGTGGGTTATACAGAGGTCTCCTTGGGTAGTCTCTGAGGTTTGTCACTATACTAGATTAGATTGAGATAAAATTTGATAGTAGTGTTGTTTAATGTGCAAATTAGCTGATCTATGCTTGTCTCCACACAATAGCTTTGTTTTAGCTACACTAAATTACAGGTTTCAGCACTAAGGGACGTTTTATAGCAAAATTTACTTTCTGGGCATTTGTGTCTGTACAGGCCACTAATAACATCTTGATGTAAGAATACCAAATAAGACTGATTGTGTTACAACAAAACCTAAATACCTTGACAAGGCAATTCCCAATGTTAGGGACCTTTAGAATGATTTACAGGTAAACTCAAAACATAAAGAAAAAATAAAGAAGTAGAATTCTAAACTGTTAAATGAACTGAAAAACAATAAAATAAAAAACCTACCTGCCAAGAATGAAGTAGTATTAACTCAGAACTCCATCAGACAGTAGTTAGGGTGCCAAGCAGATGGGTTTTCTGGGAAAATG
Source organism: Protopterus annectens (assembly GCF_019279795.1). Lineage (NCBI taxonomy): Eukaryota > Metazoa > Chordata > Ceratodontiformes > Protopteridae > Protopterus > Protopterus annectens. Next base: position 813,936,440 of record NC_056732.1, read on the forward strand.
AGCAGGAGACAGTTTGTAGTAAGGGAGGTTTACACAAGGGCAATACTGGTTTGCTGGGTGGGTACTTAATATTATGGATATATGGAAAACAGTAGGTGGAAAAGTACTTAAATAGGTTACACAACAGAGAAAGGCAATTAAAGAGGGGAGGGAGGGATTTTGGAAGTCACATTACCATAAGCGTCAGAAGTCAGACATACAGCATTTTAAAAACCACAACAAAAGGGGGATAATGTGGTTAGAATTTATGAAACATTTAGCTTAATGTCTCACTGGGGGGTAGGGCAGATACAAAGAATAGGGAAAACATTAGCAAGATAAACAGAAATTCACTGTAATGCAACTTCAAGCAAGTATAGCTAGCTTTAAAAAGTACTGAAGCACAACTCCAGGAGCAGAGTCCACAATAATGCCACTACTATAATCCCACAGCTTTAAGCATTTATATACAGCTATAAAAGTACTAAAGTACAAACCCTGAAGCAGCAGTGACAATATTGCCACCACGGCAAACCTACCTCAGACAAAGGTGTGATGTTACAATGTATTGCCATCTTTGCCAGGGAGAATAGAGCAGTACATTTGTAGATATGCTAGCATAGCTAGCTTCAGTTTTGTAAAGAATTTTATGTTATTTGACCATCACACTGGTTTATACTGATGTTTGAGTTAAAAATATATTTGTAAAGTTACTTGTGTTAAAATGCATCAACAATAGGTTATACTGGACAGAAAGAATGTAGGCATGTATATTAGGTTGTATTGTTATAACTGATCTAATGTGTACGTTTATCAGAGAACCCTGGAAGGGTGGGACATTTGAAATTGTATTATAGCTTTCAGATGCTGCCACGGATCTTATCAAAGTTCTGTGTGTATATTGTACCAGAGTCAGGTGACCGGAGGTGATGTCATCCTCTAGCCAGCATCTGGTTTCTTTGGAACCCTCACAGCACCACTTTCGAATCTAACAGGAAAGGTTTCTGACAAGATTATATATTTCACACATCCACATGGGCAAATAGAGACATCATCTGGCTTTTGCTGTGGTAAGACACTCAGCACATATCAGCTTGCCTTGCTTTAGTAAGTTGCCAGGGAACAGTAATTCTTTAGTTAGTCAGAGCCATTTAGTGAGAATAGTTTAGTATTGTTTACTGCATCTATGAGAAACTATCCAACTGTATTATTTTTTTATATCTCAGTGGCTGAAACTGCTGTTTATTATATTCAGTATTCTCCTGTTTTGTGTTTTCTTATTTATCATTACATCATTTAATACCTTTCATTGTTGGTGGTCATTTAGAGAATACTTTTAACATCTTGAGAGTACTTATGCTTGTTTTAATGACACTGTGGCCAGCCCTGAAAGCCATGCTGCTTTGGTCACACTCTACCATTTGTGTTAGTATTAATTTTACAAAATATAATTGGGTAGCCCTTGTAAGAGCCTTATGGTAGCTGACCGGTGGCAGCGTGATTACCTCAGAGTCTGGGTAGAAAGTGGCACAGCTATTAAATTTGTGCCAGCTTTTCCCAGGTGTCTATGTGTGTGTGTGTGTGTGTGTGTGTGTGTGTGTGTGTGTGTGTGTGTGTGTGTGTGTGTGTGTGTGTGTGTGTGTGTGTGTGTGCAACTCAAATATCCAGGTGCATGTGTTAGCTACTGGGAACAGGGACACAGAACCCCAAAATGGTCAGTGTGGAGATTTGTGTGGGTCTAGAAAGAGAAGGAAAGCCCAACTCCAAGTCTGAAGTGTACTCCCTGCATGGTCCTAAGGGAAATTGTGACTGGTGCAGAAAGCTGCATCTGAAAATGCTGTGTGAATCCATCTTTGTTTTTAGTGACCATCCCTCACCGGAGTCAGTGGTGAGGATTGAGTCTCCCTGATTGCTGACCCAGAGTAGGGATTCCTCACATAAGGTACACGACTATGCATAAATTTACCAGTAATGCTGTAACAAATGTCTAAATGAGGTTCAGATCTGGCACAGATCACAGTCCTGTCACAACTGTGAAAGAAGCTACAAGATTGTCTAAACTGGGTTTAAAATACAAAAAAGCTACCTTTTGCATGTCATTCTACTTATGGAAATAGAAGTGCAATATAATGTATAAAAAATGATAAAATCTTGCAATAACACACAATCTTCACACTACCAAACATGAAGCTGCAAGACAAAGGTCCCACAATAAACAAATAAAATAAATGGACAAAAAGCAGTGAAGTGCTAAACAAAATTCACCTCACATGTCACTTTACATGCAGCTTAGAATATTTAGGCAGGGTTTGCCTGCAACACAAGGAATTCATTGCTAGATTAAAAATCTCGGCATATTTTCTACCTTTATGTAATCATTTTTTTTTCCATTTACATCATTTTTATTCTGGTGCAAAGTATATGTGAAATGTGTAAGTGTTTATATACTTAAATACACTTGTATTAATCAGATGGCTACTGAAGTACTGTTGATGATGTTGTCAGCAACTCAGAAAGTATTCCATTTCGACAGCAAAGATCCAGTTATTTTACTCTTAATTTTATTCATAGGTTCATAGGTAGGTACAAGGCTATCTGCCCAAGTGCATTTATAAGCCTAGCCAAAGTGTGTCAGCTTTTGCCACCCCATTGATTAATTAACTGAGCCTCTGTCAAGAAGAGCCAATTAAGTGATCCCAGGGGTGTATTTTCTGTTACCCATCCACTTGTCAAGGTTTCTCTTGAAAAGTGTTAGTGAGGGGCTCTGCCTAATGTAGTTGGAATTTTGTTCCAAAGCATGGGGGGTCTCTGTGACAGGAATCTATCCCTCCAGCATGTTCTATTTATTGTTGTGACGAGGCATGGCGCACTAGAGTGAGTGGCTCGCAGTGACTTGGATTTCTTTAGGTGGAGCATTTCCATTAATTCTGAGTTGGACATTGCTTTGTAAGTCAGGCAGAGATCACCTCTGAGTAAGCGATATGCCACTGAGTACAGCCGGAATTTTTCCAATCGGGCTGCGGAGGACATACGTTAGAGGCCAGTAATCCTCTTGGTGAGTTACTTTTGTGGTCTTTCCAGCTGTTGGAAGTGTCTTGTGAGGTACATCTCAAATGGGGCATTGTACTCTATGATGGGTCTGATGAGTGTCGAGTAGAGGGGCACTATAACCTCTTTATTTCTAGATGCAAACCCTTTAGTAATTAGATGGGCTACATAGTAGGATTTCCTAACTACTTTGGCAATATGATTGTCAAAGGAGAGATTACTATCTACCTGGGTCCCCAGGTCTCTTATTACCTCTTCTGTATTAAGGGGGCTGCCACCTATGTGGTAATTTATGGGTGTTTTTCCCAAACTGGATGACTATGCATTTTTTGGCATTTAGCTTGAGACCATGACTTTGCCACCAGGTGTCCATCTCAGTAAGGCCCTTTTGGAGAATGTCTGTGCCAGCTGGAGAGTCAATTATGGCTCCCAGTTTGCAGTCATCAGCTAACTTGGTTAGCCATAGTCCTCCTGTGTTTGCCTGTACTTCTGAGAGGTATATGCCGAACAGTAGGGGTCCCAGGACCAAGCCTTGTGGGACAGCACTTGTGACTGGTTTAGAGTAGGACCTGGAACCCGCTATTCTTACAGTGTGAGTTCTGTCTGTAAGCCAGTTGGCAACCCATCTCATGACGTAGGGGTTTATGTTCAGGCTGGTGAGTTTTTCTATAATTCCTGAGTGGGGAATGGTGTCAAAAGCCTTGGTGAGGTCAAGATAGGCTGTGTGAACCACCTTCCCCTCATCTATGGCCTTGGTGACTGTCTTGAAGAAGTCAACCAGGTTTAGTAGGCATGATCTGCCTTAACAAAGCCGAACTGGGTCGGGTCAAGTGTTTGGAGGTTCTCAAAGTCTTTGTTAATGAGTTCCATGATGATGCACTCGATAGCCTTGCAGACCAGGCTAGTCAGGCTTATGGGGCTATAGTTACCAGGGTCATTTGTGGCCCCTCCTTTGTGGAGTGGAATAACCGTTGTTGTGTGCCATTCTATGGGCACATAGCCTGTGCAGAGGCTGAGGTTGAACAGTGTGTTTACATGGGGGGTTAGTTCGTTCTGCTCTTTACTGCTGTGTTCTCAAGACCAGAGTAACTTACCTATCCTTAATTGCATTTAATACTTTACTGTTCATAATGTTCTTTCTGCATTGTTATTTGCTTCATAATTTTCCATATGTTTGGCAGTTTTTTTCTGAAAAAAATGGATTATATCAAAAACATTAGTTTATTCATTACATTAATATTTTATTTTCCATCTTCAACTGTTCTTGGCTCCTCAGTACTTTCTTTGCTTAATTTATTTCAATTCTGTTACAACACCTATTCTCCTGTGTGTTATATAAGTAAAAATGCATGAAAATACGAGTGTTAAAGACATATTTTTTAGTTTGATTTTAGGAAGGTAAGTAGTTTTAAAATAGATACATATATTTATGAGAGTGTATGTTTTTAGAATATGTAGTATGCATTTTATATACTGTTGTCATATATATTGTGAGTTTACATACAGTTATATATGATAGATAAAGTGTATCCCTTTAATGTATAATATAGCTTTAAGCTAATTGTTTGTCTTATTAGATAATTAGTAAATTAAAAGTATATAAACACTGCAGTTGAGATATTCAGTCTATTGTGTAACCTGAAGAAGTCCTAGTGTGGTGAGGACGAAAAATGCAATGATCCAGTTAATGCATTTAGTTTGTATATTATTGTTTTTTTTTATTTGCCTTGTGTGTCAATAAATTTCATTGGATTTATTGGATCCTCTTCTACTCCATTATTCCTACTCTACTTTTGTGGAGAATAATTGTTGGATTTTGCTCTAAGCACGATGTTCCTCATTGGTTTTGTGTTTGTTTTTATTGACAAGAGTTTTCTATCATGCTGGGTATAGCACGTCCTAATCTTGGCTGTGACATTTGTTCTTTTGTTGTGCAACCTGTTTATGTTTGGATTCCACAAGAAGGGTTTTTTGAGTTAGTTCTGGTCTTATTTATGGTAGGCACAGCTGCTTATATGCATTTATTGATATAAATGTACAGGGTTTCTGTGAAGAAATTGTGCATAGGCAGCTGTGCTCTCAGTGTTTGGTGGGGCCTGACATTTTGACAGGTTATCATTTATTAGTAGGAAGTTTGCCTTAGAATATTTGGTAAATGTTTTATGGGGTTAGCTAGGGACACAGACATTATTTTTATTAATAGCTTTGAGGTATGACCTAACCACAGAGGACAATTCACTAGAGGGGGTAGAGTTATCTGCCTTGTCTGTGAGAACCAGGTTGGTTTGCATATGTTTATACCCCTAGTGCGCATATGGACTCATATGGTTCAAAGTATTTGTGTTTACAAAGTCCAGGACTCTTTACTCTGTAAGTGTGCATCCCAGTTTATAGTGGGGTATGTGACATTGCCCATGAATATGGTATTGGGTTGAAAGGTGAGGGCATCCAAGTATGGGTTATGGGTTACTTGGATCATTGGGTGTAACCTATAGCTTGCAAGGATATGATGTGTCACTTTGCCTATGGAAATTTGGATATGAAGATGCTCAAGGGCAACATCCTGTTTGACTAGGCTTGTTGTGAGTTTGTTATTGATATAGATTAAGACACCTTCACCTTTGGTTCCTTACAGTGCAGTAGCTGGACTGAATGTGTGGAGGGTATTGTAGCCCTGCACTGTCAGGGAGATTTACACCATGTCTCAGTAACTGCACAAATGCCCACATTCTCCAGGGCTGGGAGATACTGGAGGGAGTGGAAATTCTTGTTTAGGCTCCTTGCATTGAGCATTAATACATTTAAATTCCCTTGGGTCAGATTTACCACATCAGAAGGTTTGGCTTTGCCTACAAAGGCACTATGGGGAAGGGCAATTCTTTAGCCAATATTTAAAATCCTAGAAGAGACAGGTACTGACCATCCTTGGCAAAGCAATGTGATCTGTTAACCATATCCTCCCAAGCTGACAAATATTGTACTCCCTTAGAATGATACCAGAAACTAAGCCAGTTACAAAAGTCAATCATCTTTTGTTCATATTGTGGCATCATCCTTGCTGAAGGTGCAGTGCTACTCGGTGCTAAACACATACTATCCTGGGACACACCTCCCTAGATGATATGAAATTAGACATTATGGAAATCTCAGATTATAAGTCTCAGGTAATTTACAGCAACATAGACAGCAACATGGACTATGACTGAGTCATGCTGGTACTTGTGGTCTAATAATATAAGTACAAGGGTGATTTGGCAGATCCTGGCCCTGATAGACAACTATGATTTTCTCCTTATTCAGCCTGGTGAGCTGGACATCTGTATGCCTCACAACAGAGTCTCCTATAATTAAAATATTGGGTAGTGTGTTGGTTTGCCTTATGGGCTTTGTAGTTGAAGATCCAAAGGATATGGCTGTATGTGTTGTATTGAATGTTACTTTGAGAGTTTTTGATGTTGTTGAGGAATCTTTTAGTAGGAGGAATGTTTAGGAGGTCTTTGAGATTTAGAAAGGTTGCTTTTAAGTGCCTTGGCGTATGTTGGTCTAAGTGCTGCATCAGTACTATGTGTATTGGGTGTAATGCTTACATTACTGACAACCATATTGTTATTTTGAATGATTTGTTGTGAGAGTTTTACCTTGAGTGACATTGTGTAACTACATCCCTCACATACTCTAGCCATTTCTCTAAGGATTAGTTGGTTGTCAGTGAAAATGAGACAATTCCTACATTGTCTCAGAATGGCCATATATATCAAGCTTCCAGCAGAGAAATTGGGAAAGGGCCCATCCATGGTGTCAGGTCTCTTTAGATGAACTACAAAGGATTGATACATCAGGATAACTTTGGCACTGTGAGGGTAGAAACTACAAATAGGCTATGTATGATTGAAGTTGTGTGGTAGTGCTCCTCAGTGCACAAACAAGTTGCTCTTTGCACAACAGAGTACTAGGGAAAGTTACAGGGGATGGTTTCTAAGTTGTACAGACATAGCTGTGCAATGAGCAGCAGAATTTATAGACTCAAAGAAAAGTGACTAAATCAGCTAGAAAGCCCTCTGACCAATGAAATTATCTTACTTTAAGCATTCATATTTCTTTCCCAACTAAAATAGACAAGGCTACCTTTTCTACTGCTACTAGAATTGCAGTTCCAGTCATCTTAATGTAAAAACACACTTTAATTAGCCAAAAATAAAAAGGTAACAAAATAAAAAAAAATCAAACAACTTGCTACAAGTAATTACACAGTGATTTTAAGGCAAATAAGTCAGCACTAAGAAGCACACACAGGGAAAGCTATACTACAGTAGCCACTATCACCCAAATGAGGTAGGCTGCTACAAGGGCATGTCAGACTTCATGCTGTAATAGTTAGATAGATCTATTATAAGAAAGTTTGGAGAAGTATCTAGGAAGATCCTGTGGAACATAACAAAGATGCTAAATGGACAGAAGAACTAAAATAAAGAATAAGATGTTTAAAGGTACATGATATGAAATGGGATGAAGTAACAACCACAGAGACTGAAACAAAGTTAAGAAAAGCCTCTAATTGTAAAACCCCTGTCCTCGATGCAGTACCTGACTTCTGGTTAAAAGTATTAACATCTTTGCACAGAGATTTAGCCATGAGTAAGAATTATTTATATGTACACCCCGACCAGACACCAACCTGGCTAACAATAGGGAAAACAATGCTGCTACTTAGGAGTGAGCCTGCAAGCTACACTAAACATTATAGACCAATAACTTGCCTTCAGGTGACATATAAACTATACAGTGGAATCGATGCTGGCAGAGTTTATAGTCATTTAGAAGAAAACTCAATTATGGCAACAGAACAAAAGGGCAATAAAAGAAAGTCATATGGAACAAAGGATCATTTGTTGCTAAATAAAGTCATAGTGGGGAACTGTAAAAAGGGGAAGAATTTAAGTGTGGCCTGGATTAATAACAAAAAGCATTTGATAATATCCCACATTCATGGATAAAAGAGTCCTTAAAAATTTATAAGATACAACCTACACTGATCGATTACATTACAGTGACCATGAAACAGTGGCAGACAACTTTCCAATTAAGCCATGATAAAGGCAACTTATTGTTTTAAGGATAAATATGCAAAGGGGGAATATTCCAGTGTGAATCTGTGTTACCATTGCTATTCTGCCCTGCCCTTAGTTCATTAAGCTGTCTACTTAATCGCTTAGGTCATGGCTATAGATTGGTTCCTAGAAAACAACACATTGCAAAGACTTTTCATCTTCTCTTTGTTGACTATTTGAAACTGTATAGCTCATCAGATGAGGAACAGAAAGTACAACTGCAAGTTGTCAAAACTTTTTCATATGATATAAGAATGTCATTTGGTCTTGATAAATGTGCAAAAGCAACCTTTAAAACAGGAAAACTGCAGCACCAAGAAAACATCAGTTTGGGACAGGAATGTGATATAAAATAACTTGAGCAAGAGGGAGTATATACATATATGGGAATTGTTGAAATATCAACAATAAAAAAATGAACAAATGCAAATAAAACTTAGTAAGGAGTATTTCAGGAGACTTAAATTAATCCTGAAAACAGCCTTGACATCTAGGAACAAAATCCAAGCTATAAACCAATTTGTTCTTCCTGTCCTAACTTACAGTTTTGGAGTTGATTGACTGATCTCAAAATGTGCTGGATAGATTAGACAGGAAAACAAGAAGGATGCTTCATGCTCACTAAAAGATTTATAAAAATTAATGCATACCAAGATTATATATTCCCCGTTCTGAAAGAGGGATGGGCCTCCTTGAAACTGATATAGATCTGCAATCGTGGGACTCCACACATATCTGATGACCTCACAAGACCCAAATGTAGTGAAAGTTTTGAAACATGAGGAGAATAAATCTAAGATGACTTCCCTGCTTAGGCTAGCAGAAACATATAGGCATCAAGCAGGAATGGAAATCAAACCACAAGTAGATAAAAATCAGGCAGCAACTGAATGTGCCAAAAAACAAAAGAAAGAATATAAGGTGAAGGACCAGATGAGAAGGCAAGAAATGTGCAAAAAGCATAAATATAGTTGCAAGTATAGAAAACTTCTAGAAAAACCTCATGTTGATCAGAAACAATCACAGGAATGGTTAAGGAGACGTGAATTTAAACCAAGAGATGAAAGGTTAATATTGGTGGCACAAGATAGTGGGCTACATACACATTGGTTTACAATGTCCATTGAATATCTGGGAGAAACAGACAAATGTAGGTTTTGTAAAACAGAAATGGAAACCACCACACACTCCATACCACACACTCCAGAGACCTCAGCCTCATTATCACAATCAACAGAACATGCTGGAGGGACAGGTTCATAACCCAGAGACTGCCCATGCTATGGAACAGACTTCCCATACATGTCAAGCAGAGTACCTCACTGGCCCTCTTCAAGAGAAATCTTGATGAGTGGATGGAAATAGAAAATTCACCGACAGAGACACTGGGAACTAAGGTCAGGTGGCACGAAGCCAGGCTAATCCTATGGGCTAGGCTTGTAAAGGCTCCAGAGCCATTATTCTAGTACACACCTATGAACCTATGAACCTATGAACAGTTCCACACCTTGTTGCGCATTGCAGCATACTAATGGCAGAAGGACTGTATACTGAAAAGCATGATAATGTTGTGAGACTGTTGCACTGCGAATTGTGCAAACATTATGGTACTGAATTGGCTGAAAAACACTGGAAACATGAGCCACAAAGCATCACAGAAAATGATGAAGTCTACATCACATGGGATCACCCATTTCCAACAGTTCAAAAGATATATACTAGAAAATCAGATATAGTGATCCACGAAAAGAAGACAAAAGTAGCATTGATCACTGAAATTGCCACACCCAGTGACTATATTGTCCTACATACAGAGAGACACAAAGTCATAAAATATCAGGATTTTCAAGCAGAAACAAGAGCAATGTGGAAGAAAGATATACAGATAGTTCCATTAGTAGTAGGAGCAATGGGTCTTAAAAAAAAAGAGTCTACAATCCTATTTAAATATGCTACCAATACATGTAACTCCATACGAATTACAGAAGGAGTCATTACTGTGCAAATTGCAGGTGCTGTGAAGAGCACTTTTGGCTGACATAAAAGAATGAAACAATACTAATTTCATGAAATTTAATTGTATTTAAATTTAGGAATGGGGTCTATTCCCGTTATGGTATTAGAAACCCAAAAGATTTGGAGAAATTAAAAAAGGATAATAGACAGATGACAACACTTTACTGTAGTAAAGTACTTGTCGGCAGTAACTCTCAGTCTGATTATTTAAATGACAGGAGGTCAATGAACACATTGTAAACATGCATGGTAAAAGGGAATGGTTATTGTCCACAATGCTGTGGAAAAACTAGTCAGCGCACCCACAAGAAGCTCAAATGTCCTGGACATAGTACTCACTAACATAGTTGAGCATTGCAATGCGCACCCCTGCAGTGTGATGTCCTCCCCGGTATGATCAGACCATAAATCAGTCTTGTTCAATGTAATTATAAGACCAGATACCCCATCAAGCTCAAAAATGCTTAAGAATTTTTCAAAGACAAATTACCTTTTACTAAGTGATGTTATAAGAAGTTTCAGATCCCCCTCAGACACAGATAACATGGACTCCTATACAGAGGTGTACACCAATGCCCTGTATAACCACTTAAGCACTTGTACCGAATTGGCTGTACCTGATCAGATTAAAACCAGGTCTTGCAAAAAACAAAACACCTTGGTATAAACAGGCTATACAAGAACAAAAAGAAACTAATGTCCAAGAACAAGAGGGACCTGACTTGCAGAGGATGAAATCCCTCTCTAGCTTAAGCAAACAAATTAGAGATATTGTCATGTAATCTAAAGCAAACTATGAAGCAGAGCATCCCTAGCCAAGGATAATCACAAGGCATTCTTTAATTATGCCTGAAATCTAAAACAGAATACCCAGTTATGTACTGAGCTGGTTGTTGATGCCACCCCCCTTACTCAACCAGAGGTAATAGCCAACCTGCTGGCTGACAGATTTGGAACAAACATAATGCCCCTCCCCCTCCAGTCATCCCCCAAATTATACTACCACCATTCCTCAGCTCATTATCTCAAGAGTTGAGGTCATCTCAGCACTCTCCAATGCCAAGAACATGGCATCAGTGGGACCAGTAACATCCCAGCTTGCCTTTTAAATAACTTAAAACATGACCTAGCAGACTCACTTGGATCCCTGCTTAACCACAGCCTGCAAAGGCAGAATGGAGGACAGCATCAGTAATCTCTCTGCACAAAGGGGGATCATCAAATGACCCTGAAAATGATAGGACTATTAGCTTCACTAGCATCGTCTGGAAAGACATGGAAAGAATCATCATAGACTTTATTAACAAGGACAAAGGTAAATCATCATAGACTTTATCAACAAGGACAAAGGTAATCTCCAAACCCTGGACCCAACCCAGTTCAGATTCATTAAAGGTAGTTGATGTCTGTTAAACATAGCTGACATCTTCTAGAAAATCACCAAGCCCCTGAATGAGGGAAAGACAGTGCATACCACCTATCTTGAAGTAGCCAAGGCATTTGACACAATCCTCACTCAGGTTTTATAGAGAAACTTTCCCATTTGAGAATTAACCCTTACATTACCAGATGGGTAGCTGACTGACTCACTGTCAGGACACATGCTAGAAGTCCTGGCAAACTTGGACAGCCTGTGGCTGACCAAGTTTGCTGTTGATTGCAAATTGGGATCAATCATTGAGTCACCCATTGATGTTAACATTTATTTATTTATTTTTTAACATTTATTTAATTATCATTTGTTTACCAGGAAAGTCTGACTGAGACAAAGCCCATTTTCAGTCGAGGCCCAGGGAGAAACTCTCCAGATGCATGTCTTTGGAATGTGGGAGGAAACCAGAGCACCTAGAGGAGACCCACACAAATGCAGGGAGGAAATGCAGACTCCACACAGAAGGCACCCCAGCTGAGAATCAAACTGGAGAACCTCTTGCGGTGAGGCAACAACACTAACAGGTGCCCCACTGCACTGCCGCTGCAGCCAGGGTTAATGCAGACAAACAATTGGTGCCAAAGCTAAATATTAAAGCTAAATGTAAAAAATACATTATTATTCCCTTTGTGAAAGCTGACATCTCTGCTAATTAGTTTATAAACAGCAACCCTGTAAGTGTAGACCCAGTGGTACATGATCTGGGTACTCAGGCTGATAGCAATCGGAACTTTGATCACCACATATCCACAGTAGTAAGAAAATCCTTCTATGTCCTTCTGTGTGGCACATCTTTTAAGCAAAGACATCGCATCTAGATCTAAGGATGTTATAATTTCATTATACCCGGCCTTCATCAGACCAATAATTTAATACAATGTTCCCTTTTGCATGTACCTCACCAGACACTTGCAGCAATTGGAGAAACCACAGAAGTTTCTCACCAAGAAAGGGTACACAAAACAAGTTTTACACAGAAAGACTGAAAACCCTGTCACTCTATTTTGTCTTCGACAGGTTTCTAACGGGTGACTAGTGCCTGCCTTACAGAGCAGTCTCTGACCCAGCCCTGAAGAAAATGCTATACAATTGTAAATCAAACCACAGGAGGGTCACTTGGATCATGGATCTTAACCTAACCTCTGACATGAACAGGTCATGCTGGAGCGATAGATACCATCTCCCAGAGACTGCCACTTATCTCAAACAAACTTACAATTCACATGAAAATTAGCCCCCTCTTTGACCCTCTTCAAACGCAACTTAGATCAATGGATGGATTACCAAAAATTCACTCCTGGGTGTACATGTCCCACCAGGACAGAGGAAGTCGATATTAAATATCATAGACTCTTACCTTTGTGAACTTCACTCACTTAACCACTGACAAGTGGGGCAACTCGGGATAAATTTGATGAAGCATGTAGGGGCTCTAGGGCTGTTAGCCTAGTAACTTCCTATGAAAAATGCATTAAAATGAATATTTTCATCCTGGAGCAGTCTGGTTATGTCATAGTGTCATTGTCAAGCTCCTGAGTTTGTAGAAGGGTATTGGATGTCAGGCTGATAGATTAGTAATGAGTGGAGACACCAGAGTACACTAATTAGGGCCCACCAAATGGGATTAAATAAAGTATAGATACTCATTGAAACCACATTTTTCCCATTTATGCATATGCATACATAGCACACTTATCTCATGTCTGTTGTAGTACAGAAAAACTAATTTTCATATCTGTTTACTATATGCACAGTAGTATTTAAAAAATGGTTGTCATTTCTATTCAGACTACATTTGCTGGGGTCCTATTACAGAGAGAGAGAAGTTTCTATAATAAGTTCTTCCCCCTTGTGAGATTTATAACACCGAAGAGGCATATATCTTGGCTGTATTACATATGTTATCAATATAGTACTTTTTTGCTTAGTGTTATCATTCTCCAGAATAGCCTCATTCAGTCTATATTAGAACATCAAAGTTTCAAAATGTTGAATGTTTTAATATCAAACCCTATTCAGCGAAAGCTGAAAACATCGAACATACAGAACAGCGAATTTTTTCCTAGGGAAAACATTTGCTGTTCCAAAACACATACACAAAACACAAGCACGCCAAACAAACAGCAATCCACACACATACACCTAAAATCTTACACCTAATCCTACACTAAACTATACACACACACCACTAACTATCCACCTACCTTAACCAAAACCCTAGCCCTAAGGTCCGTCACTATCGCACACTCACCCGCGCCCTAACCCTAACTCACCTACCCCGCCCTAACCCTCACGCCCACACAATCGCACACTTACCTGACCCGCGCCCTAACCCTTACTCACCTAACCCACCCTAATCCTCACGTCCACAAAACTCTCACGTCCACACAATTGCACAGATACCTAACCCACACCCTAACCCTAACTACCCTAACCCGCACTCAATCGCATACTTAGCTGAACCTGACCCGTAACTTTCCACCACAGTGCTGAAAATACAGAAGCAACAGAAACGGACAACCAAATTCTTTCCATAGGAAAAATTTCAGTTTTCTGTTGCTTTGATATTTTCAGCTTTCGCTGAATAGGGTTCGATATTAGAACATTCAAAGTTTTGAAACTTCTATCTTCTAATATAGACCCAGCGTCATTTTATAATCTCCTTGCCTTTAAAAAGAACAGTCTTAACAGTTGGGAAACACTGACTCCTTAAGCTAATTATTGGTGGGACCAGTTACTCTTTCAGACAGGGCTGCCAGTTCTTTTACAGTTTTTAAAGCAGCTTGGCTTGCCCACCTTTGGATAACAATGGACAATAGTGATAAGTTAAGTATAAAAATTACCAATCAAGTTCAACTTCAAATAATACTGTCTCATCATCTTTTCTTTTGTTATAAAACCATTTTCACATCTTTTTCCATATACACCAAATAGCAATGAACAAAATGTTATACTTTTTTGTTCAATTTATTTTTCACTCTCATTACCTTGTTCATATCAATGTAGTAAATATTTTACAATCATAAACATCTTTTAATAATGTCCAAAATCCTTAACTTTTGTTACAGTCCAAAAAACAATGGGCCGGATTCACGAAACCTCCATGTATGACTTAATATGTCTTACTCGGAGGCTGCAGTTGAACGGTATAACGTCAGCATGCCATGAAAATTCATGAGGGCATGCTAACTCATCCGTAACTCCTACACGGACTGAGTAGGCAAGCAGGGGGCATGTCCGACTTCCGAACAGTCTAAAAGTCCGCGCCCCTGCAAGGTTTTAAAGAGCATAGTGTCAACAGACAAGAGCGAGTTCGCTCAAATGTACTTGCACCCAACACCACACTCCTTGACACTGTAAACCCCCATCACAGTTATAAAATGTAACAAATAAATATTTTTATTTTAAATCCACAATATAGCTGCCCGTATTTGCGCTTGTTTGCGCAGGTGTGCCCATTGCTTAATCACAGTTAGTAATTGTGATACTGAAGAGCATATAAGAACTACTTATGCAAATTAATCAAAATTGCAATAGTGTAATGGTAGAGCGTATGCGCAAAGAGGAGGCATTCACGGTTCGAGTCCCACCACTCCCCTTCTTATTTATGTTTTAAATCAGAATTTGATATAATACCAGACATATATGATTAAAATTTAATTAAAAGCAGTGAAATGGCCAATGTATCAGTGAACAAAATATATATTTTTAAAGAAGCCAAATATATAATAGCCTGCTGTTAAGCAGTGCTGTACCTAGGTAAACAGAGGTGCCCATAGTTTAATAGCGCTTTACCCAGCTAAACAGAGGTGCCCATAGTTTAATAGCACTTTACCCAGCTAAACAGAGGTGCCCATAGTTTAATAGCGCTTTACCCAGCGCAATAGAGTTGCCCAAAGTTTAAAAGTGCTTTACCCAGCGCAATGTGTTTGCGCGGATGTGCACGCCGCGCCAACTAGGGCACCAGGGAGCAATGTAGAGCTAGGTTGCTTAAACGCAGCCACACCCCCTAGCCTGTCTAGACAGTATTAAAATAAAAGAGTGACAAGGTTTGAACCTAGGACCCTGTGTATCATAATCAAAACACAGAACCACTAAGCCATGACAGCTTAGGAGAAATGGCCACTATTAGCATACATATACATAAAAATGGTAGATTAACCATTACTAAGCAGGTCTGCAGTCAGCGTAGAATTCTCAAAAATGGCCAATCACAAAAAAGTGCGGGAAATGCAGCATATTTAAGTCCCATAGGCGGGAATACTCACCATAACTGATTGTGATACCCACTTGCAGTCAGGATGGCTGGCGTTGGAGAAGCTAATCGCTTTAGAGCGCAAAGGTGGGGCATTGAGGAGTCTAAATACATGGTTTGGCTCCTAGTCCACCAACATGAAGGCCGACTCATGCAGGGCCAGGTTCAATGGGGAGCGTACAAGGCAGAGGCGTGGAACCAGTTGGCACATGATCTTACCAGTGCCGCAGGCATTCCCAGGACTGGTGAGCAGGTCCGTCGCAACCATGCAGACCTGAAACGTCGAAAGGAGGACCAACTGAACCGATGGATCCAGGAGGCCTGTCATATGCCCAATGCCCCACTACTGAGTATCCATGTAATTAAGTATGTAAGAAATGCTATCCTAGCCTATAGTATGGATATGTATGTTCCAATATCCCTTCATTTATATTACAGTTGCAGGTGTTCGTTCCACGAATCGACAAGCCTATGCTGATAGGCTGTTAAGGCTGCGCCACCAAGCACGTTAGTAATTATTCAACTGGTATTGTTATAGAATATAAGTGAGACAGCCTGTAAAAGAGTTCAGTGTTGGAACCCAGTAATAAAGGTCAAATAAGCCTAGAATAAAGCTTCTGTTAGTATGCTAAGATCAGATAAGTGATGCAGCCTGAAAAAGAGTATTGTAATCCATTAATAAAGAGTAAACAAGTCTCAATTAGAGTTTCCACCTGTATTGTAATATCAGATAACTGCTTCAACCTGAAAATGAGTGTTCTGATCTATCAATAAAGGACAGACAAGGCTTGAATACATCCTTGTATATACTGTCATATGAAATACGTGAGTCAGCTAGAAAGGATTGTTGTAAGCCAGTAATAAATGTTAATAAAGCCCGGAATTAAGTACCATCCTGAAATGTAAATATAAAATAAGTGAGAGAGTGTGAGAAAGAGTTTGAAGCTACCAATAAAGGTGTAAGAAGTCTGGAATAAAGGTATACTGCATGCACTACATAATGAAATGAATGAGACAGCCACAACTAAAGAGTGAAATGTTTTTAATAAAGTACAATACCTGGACTGGGTCTGTCTCACATTTTGGATATGTTGTTGTACCCTTGCATTATGGAGATAGTATGGATGTATGAAATGCTGAACATCCACAGTTGTCTAGGCCCATATAAACTGGCTGATGGGAATGCCAGTATCTCAGAGGAATATTTATAGTCCTCAGCTGTTTCATGTATAGTATGTACATGTTAATCCGGTACATGAGCAGCTTGTGCTTGTGATCCCACAAATGTCAGTGTGTCACTAGTACTGTACGTAACTGTTCAAATGTAGCAGAATACTTTACCTGAACACAGCCAGATATGAACATATATGAATACAAATGGAATGTATATTAATGTAGCAGTAACATCTCCATCCCCAACATTTCTAAGGTTACATACAGGGAACTGTACTAATACATGTAGGGGATATATATCTGCAGCTAGTAGGAATGTACAGTATACGTATAGGTATTTTAAGTTGTTAATGTAATATTTTACCATCCTATGTTATGTTCATAAATGATGCCTTCCACACCAAACTGGGTATGTCTATTCATAATTAATTCATATGGACATTTGTCCTGTTGGTTTATACATATCTACATGTACGTTGATGCATGTGCCCTGTTCACATATCCAAACCTGATGGCCCGTTGCCACCAATCAAAACTGCATGCTGTTGGAATGTCCACTGTTGTTCTAAATATGTATGTGTTATGCTTGCTGTTCAATGTTTGGAATTCATGTGTGTTTGGTTAATGGGAATACTAATGCATGCTGTTACAACTAATTTGGAATGGTGTTGTTTGTTACTAACCCAAAATGCCATTAAATACTGCTAAACATAGGACAACAGGGAAGGCAGGTCCCAGCGGACCCACCTCTCCCACCTCAGCTGGCGATTGCACCTGGCACCATTGACCAGCCTGGGACCTCCTCCTCCGGTAGCCCTGTGCCACCTTTGGGTGGAAGCACTGCAGGGGATGGGGCTCACCCCCCCCTCTGCAAGCGTGGCCAGAGGAAACCCTCCACTCACCCTCCAAAGGGTCCGGGCTGTGGTGCGTAGTGAGATCAGGCGTTACGTGACTGATCCCCTATGCCAGCTTGAGGCGAGAGTGGTGCAACTTATGGGTGTGCCTGCCTCTCCTATCCAGCCCCCAGCACAGCCTTGGCCTGGGCTGTGAAGGCCCAGTGGTAACTGCCCATGGGTGAGGATCTCAGTTCCACTGTTGCCATCTGTGGCCTCATGGGCTTGCGATATCCAAGCATCCGTCCCCGTCAATTGTGTGCACCCACCACATGTGTCATACTCTGCCCCTGTATGCATCTTGTTTGTCTTGTCTATTAACCTCCCTAACCCACCTCCCTCAATATTCCTACTTCCTTTACCTCACATTCCACTCCTACCTGAAAAAAAATAAAAAAGGGCAATCTGTGCCCGCAAAAAAATTACGCCCCATACACAGCTGCCCATTTCACACACATGTCTGCTGGACATGTAAACTGATAATTACAATTGGCTGTACAACGTACTTTGTTGTCCTCACTCCTCTCTCAGGGGTGGAAGGTTTCAAATTTCACTCTAAATTTCTAACATATGCACAGCTGTTGCTGGTAAAGAATTGGGCAGCTATGGGCCTTCCCTACATCCTTCCTGCACATCCCAAGCTTGTTTTCCTACTGTCCTACCCTCTTTGTGCCCCCTTTTTCACCACTTTCCTATTTCCCCATTTTCTTTTCTTTAAAAGAAATTATCATGGGTGTTAAAGTGAGTAAGCACTTCTAAGCAGTAGTCAGCGGGTATGCGCTTGTGTGCGCTTAGCTAAGCATAGATAACTGTAGCTAAGCATCGTGCAAACCCATACAAACCCGCTTACAACTGCTTAAAAGTGCCTTAGTCACTCTGTATGACAAGGCCTGTAGTCTGTTCATCAGCAAAATAAAATACCCCTCTCAGTCTTGAACCCGGACCTTGAACACACTAGACTGCATGAATTACCACTTAGCCACAGCAAATATGCGATAACTTGTTGCTGTAATAAATATATCATGCATTACTATGACGGAATGTAAAGGGAAAATAGGAATGCCATAACACAAATCTTGTACTGTGGGCCTTAACCAGCAGGTGTTGTTGAATTGCATGACATGATTGTGAAAAGAGAATCAGCCATGCTAGTAGGGAATAAGGTTACAGTAGCAGCTTACAAACCCCACACAGTATCAGGGCAGGATAAACACTGGCATATTTGCATAGGTCAAAGGCCAGACCTCCCAACAGTGACTGCTCTACAATGATGACCCTGATTTGTTAAGAAATGCTAGCTGTGCCCCTCTGACTCCCTGTGAAATGTACTAACAGTAGGCAGAAAGGTGTTGAATCTCACTTAATAACAAATGTCAATAAGTGAGAGTAGACACCGCTTGCACATCAGAAAAGGTGTAGTAATAGAAATGCTCTGAATCACCCAAAGTCTGAACTGCAAAATGTCTGAACTATATGACAGGTGTATCCCAGTTATATGTACCTTTCCCTGAGACTGTTCAAATATATACGTGAGAGTATCTGAGGCCTGGAAGAGTCAGAAACCCACAGGCATATCAGCTTGTCTGCTGTTACACACTCTTCAAATAGCTGTAGAATGAATCCCACAAGCATGCCCTTATGTAGAAGTACAACACAGAAATAGCAAAGGATGTAGCCATGTACTGCTAGCAACCACCTGTGACAATGCCATTGTTCAGGTGCTGAAAAGACTGCTGTGGTGCACAGTCAAAGAATACTAGGCTGACCTCTGTCTACCATCTGGATATGTCCACAGGTGGGAGCTACTCAGACAGATTACAAGCCTTCATAGACTTACAGGTACACAGCAACTCTGCATGTTCAGTAAGATAAACATCACACGATAATAAATAATGCACACTGCAGTTCTGCACCCCTACCCAAAGGTACTATATACCCGTGTAGTCAGGCACAACCAAGGGTGTAGGTAGGCATGTAAGTAACGTACTAATGACAGTATAGCAGTTCACAAACAGTGCATGTGCCTGATATTCATAATTGGTAGTACAACATACTTAGATGTCCTCACCACTCTCTCAGGGGTGGAAGGTTTCAAATATCCCACCTAATATATGAGTTAGTGACTCAGTAGCTCAGGCTGGTAAATGCTTTGAAAACATTAATTTATTATAAACATTTAAATGTTACTGTGGAGCTTTTCTCCCCGGGCCTCTGCTGAAAATGGAAATATATCCAGTTGGACTAGCCCGGTTAACAAATGTAAAATAAAAAATAAAAAAAAAACATATTGCATATGCACAGCTGTTGCTGGTAAAGAAATGGGCAGCTAAGGACCTTCTCCACACCCATCGTGTACATCCCAAGCTAGTTTCCCTACTGTCTTCCCCTCTCTGAGCACCCTTTGTCACCACATTCCTATCTCCCCATTTACTTTTCTGTCAAAGACATGAGCGCGGGGGTTAGCGGGAGTGAGCACTTGTAAACAGTAGTAAGTGGGTTTGAACCAGTGTGCACATGTGTGCGCCTCGCTTAGCATTGCTAAGACGTGATAAGCTCCGCCAAGCTTAGCTTACTATTGCTAACATAAAATGAGCTAAGATAAGCTTAGCTTAGTATTGCTAAAATACACTAAGCTGAGTTAAGCGTTGCTTAGCATCGGTAAGTGTCGCCCAAACCTGTGCCAACTCGCTTACAACTGCTTCAAAGTGCCTTTGTCACTCTGTATGACAAGGCCCTTGTATTGCTCAGCAGCAAAATAAAACACCCTTGTCAGTCTCAAACTTTGGACTCACCAGTCTGCATGATGTACCACTAAGCCACAGCAAATATACAATAACTTGGTGCTGAAAGAAATATAACACGCATTACAAGGAGTGCATGTAAAGGGAAAATAGGAAAGCCATAGGAATACATTGCAGTAAAGAAATATGACATGCATTACAATGACTGGATGTAAAGGGAAAATAGGAAAGCCATAGGAATACATTGTAATAACTACTGTTGTATCCCAGTTAATTCCCTAATTCCAAAAGAAAGTACATATTCCCATGTATCCAGTGTTAGCATTAGGAGGTGTGAGTAAACTTACACACTGAGAAGAGTGTACTTGAAGAAGCAACAGTCAGGTTTTAGTACAACATGCATTTCACTGGCTACAACCCAGCTTCAGATATGAGACATATACCAACCTTCTGATTGACACAACAGTGTCCACAGCAAACAAGCATGGTCCCCACCTTGCAAAACTGAAAGGCCTATGCCTACCTAACTTATCATCTTATAACAGTGTCCTGAAATCACACTGAGAACTGCAATTACCACACAGCAGGCTGCATGCAATTACTAAATGGTGGGCACCAATTGGTGCAGAGGCCATCACATGCACATGTGAAGATACCTACAAAAGCAGCTTGTACCTGCTGTCCACTCATGCAATAATATCATTGCAGCAACTGGAGAGAGAGAGAGAGAGAGAACAAGAGAGACAGACAGACATAAAGACAAACAGTTGGAGAGACCAAACCAAAAAAAAAACATAGGCGATTGGAGATACCGACCAACCAAAACAAAAATTAAAACAAACAGAGGCAGTGGAGGACACCGACCTAAATAAATAAAAATAAAAAACATCAACAGGTACAACAGACTGAGGTGAGACATACAAAGGTAAGGTATGTAACACATATGTATTTGCTGGCATCCAAATGATGTGTCTGAAGGGTACTCTACATTCTGTGAACACTCCTTATGTGTTAGCAGTCTGTATCTATATGTATATGCAGATGTGCATAGGGCAAGGGACATACTGCAACTGTTAGTAAAGGCTGGACATATATATGTATTTGAAGGTTGCTATGTGCACATATCTATGTAGGTTGTAGTGTGTGGCATTGAAAACAGCAAGCAGTGCAGGTATATGTCATGTGGTGGTTAAATGTTGTGGGACTGAGTTACAGCCAGTGAGGTCTGCTACGGCTATACGGCCTGAGGGTAACGAAATGCATTCTGCACAACACTGTACAATATTATTACATAATCATATGTCTCACAACTGTTCCATAATTGATATTCCCACCATGAAAGGTGGCCAGTATATCTGCATATATGTGCATGCTTGGTGTAAAAAGGCCAATATGGAAAATACTTTGAAAAACACTTGCAGTGCACAGAGAAACTTTTCAGTTCACGAACACGAACTAGAACGCTGTATAATTTTAAAGCTATGTATTAACAACACAGCACAACAGTATTCAAATATTCCAAGCAGAAAGATTTAGCGCTTTCATTTCCATAACAGGAAACTTCATCAGAATAATACGTGTATTCCTGCTTGCTAATTTATACAAATTCTGAACTCAATTAATCAATTATTCAAATTATTTCAGTCTATTAATTAAAGTTAAAATGCAATTTTAAACATCAAAAAACAAAACAAAAAAGACTTTTTAAGTCATTTAAATCATTTTGCAAAACTTCTTTTAGCAAGACTTTTATAAAATCATTTTAACAATCAATTAACCACAGGAAAATAAGTTGTATTGTATTAGGTAATGTGGTTTAAGAGTTGTTTCCCATTTTGTCAGTGGATGAATTAGGTACAAAAAAATGACATATACAAATGTAATATACATGTATAATGTATATACAAGTAGGCATATATAATATATAAAAAATCTAAATGTAAGTTGTATAATCAATATGATAAATATAATAGATATATAAAAATATATATATATATATATATATGTATATATGTATATATAAATATAAATATATAAATATATAAATAAATATGAACCAGTTTATAGCAACAACATAATAAGTTAAATATAATATATATAAAATAATAATCATGTCCAAGGATGGATTAAAACTCTTGTTAAAAATTATTCTTTTTGTTTTTATTACTATTTTTAACTTTGTTAGCCCTTAACCTTAGGGCTGGTAAAATTGACACATGATCATTCATTCCTGGGGGTGTATTGGCATCCAAGCGTAGCTGCCATATCAATTCTCTATGTGTTAAATGATTTTCCCAATCCCTACCTCTGTTATTCCTAGGTAACATTTCCAATATCCAAAATTTAAAGTTAGCCTGATTACAAGACAATGTATGTTTAAAAAGTGCATTTGTTTCTTTCTTTCTGTCTACATCATACATATGTTCATATATTCTTTGTCTCAAAATTCTTTCTGACTTCCCTACATAGTAAGCCCAACAGAAAGTACAATAAACTAAATATACTATTCCTCGAGTATAGCAAGTATAATATTGTTTACTTTTAAAACTTATAGGAATAGTAGGAATGGTTAGTTTATCGGTATTTGCTATAAATATACATTGGGAACATCTTCCACACTTCAAGGTTCCTTTTTTCTTGTTATTCTCATCATTCTCATGCATATTCTTCTCAAAAATGTTTTTGAGATTAGGGCCCTTCCTATAACTGTAACATAAGTGTCTATTGAATATGTCTAACTTGTTTGGCATACTTTTAAAGATGTTCCAAGTCTTGTTTATAGCTTTTCTTATCATTTGGGTGTTAGAGTTATAAGTCATAACAAAAAAAGGGGTGTTTTGCTCTTCCTTTTTGTTCCAAACTTCATTATTTTCATTAGTTTCCTTTTCCACACCTTTGTCTGTAAACTCACTACATGTACTACTACTATCAAAGTTTAATAAAGGTATATATCTCGTACCCCTTCCCTTAATCACCTCATTCTTCAAGGATAAAATGAGTGTTTCTGGGTAACCTCTTTCTAAACATAATGTATGTACATAATCCATCTCCTTTATGAATTCTGTGTATTCTGATGTCATCCTTGCCACCCTAACCATTTGTCCCTTAATAATTTTGCAGTGGTGGGTGGTTACTGTAATAATGCAAGTAAGAATTAAAAAAACAAACTTTTCTATAAATACTAGATGTATATTTTTTATTTTGATCATCCTTTTGAATAGTTACATCTAGATAATGTGTTTCATTCATATTAAATTCATGTGTAAACCTAAGAAAATGGGTAGTATTATTTAGATATTCCATAAAGTTGGATATTTCTTGTTGTGTACCTTTCCATACAATTAATATGTCATCCAAAAAACGATAGTATTTTTCTATATAGTCCATAAATTAAGTATTTAATACAAAGTGTAATTCTATATAGTCCATAAATGAAGTATTTAATATCTATATATTCCATAAATGAAGTATTTAATAATGTATGTATATATATATATATATATATATATATATATATATATATATATATATATATATATATATCTATATATATATATGTATATATACACACACAAACACATATATCTATATATATATATCTATATGCATATATACATATATAGATATATATAGATATATCGATATGTAGATATATAGATATATACATATGTAGATATATACAGATATATATGGATATCTATGGATATATATATATATATATATATATATATATATATATATATATATATATATATATATGTATATATATATATACATATATAGATACATATAGATATGTATATATAGAGTGATATATAAATGTATATGTATATAAATATTCATATATATATATATATATATATATATATATATATATATATAGTGAGAGAGGGAGACACAGGGTCAGATGTATTGCAACAGGTGCCTGGTGACCAAGGCATGGACTGAACACCAGTGTTGATACTGCAGTGCCATACCACATTCCAAAACACTTTACCCACTAGCTACCAGATAGGTGGTAGCCTGATTAACACTGAAGGTGTCAGAAGGGAACATGGGACACAAGTGGACGGTAGCCTCCCCTTTGAGATTCACACATATTCCTCTGACAGACAAACAGATGCTATATATGGCAGTTAACTGATATCTGTACTGTATAATGTTAAGTGTGCCACATGACTTGCTCACACATATCGTTTACTTGTCTTCCAGGCTAAGGCTCATCACAGGAACCCCTGCTACACAGCTGCAGAGGAACAGGAAATCCACCACAGCTTGGTACAGCACTATACCCTACTGTTTTCAAGGGTCAGCCAGCACCAGCAGGAGCGTACTGCACTGTGGCAAGAACTTGTTCGTCGGATAAATGACATAGGCATGCATAACCGGACATATGAGCAGGTACACCATCACTGCAGTGATTTAATCAGACATGTCCGGTGGTGTACGTCTGATATGCATAGACAACAGCTTGCCACAGGTGGTGGGGTGGCCATACACCCTCAATAGAGTGGAGGAACTGCTGCTAAGTGTGGTGGCCCCTGGCCTACAGCAACAACAACATCACACATGTGTCATCATGGAGGCCGGAGCCACCCAGCATAGTGACATGGAGCGTGCAGGTAACATGCTCTAGCTGTAGACTACTGTTACCTGTATTGTTAGATTATGCATGTGTGAGATGTGTACTGTGTTTAGCAGTTGTGCTGCCTATTGTGTGCAATACTGATAATTTGAATAGTATCTGTACACCTATGCCTGTTGTTCTACTGTAGTTTAGCACACTCACAGTAGCAATGCCACAGGTGTGGCCACTGACAAACTGTGTCATATTCTTGCAGGTCCCTCTGGTGTGACAGCAGGGCAGACGTTACATGCTGGTGAGGGTGTTAACACTTTAAACTTGGTATTGAACTGTGCATGTCATTGGTAAGGTGTAGGCCATATACACATAACACACCTACACATAATGCATGCTGTGCATGTTTGCTGTGAGACATGAAACATCTCAGTAATGTCAGTAGCTGCCTCATTCACATGCAATGCACAGAGCATCAGACACAAATGTGGCAACACTGTACTGCACATTGGATAGGCATAGTTGACACACATGTACACAACATAACACATTTGTCATACGCAGTACACCTCATCATGCTACACATAGTGTAACCGGACACCTGCTGGCAGGTCACACTTCAGTATCCCACATGTCATCCACACACCACACATACCATACCTGAAGGGTAGGGGCCTAGCATGGGGCTGTGCAACACTCCTCAACACATAACACAGTCATGTTAGGCAATGCTCCCTATTGGACACCTCACACACCCTTGTGCAACATGGATGTGTAATTGTGAACTTAGCTACAGCACTGCGGTTCAGGTACAGATTACTAGGCAGTGGTCTAGCACACTTTAGTGGCCTTGAGTGACCACATGATGCATGATGATGATGGCTAATGGTACTACACCCCATACTGTTACAATGGCCATGTCCAGGATTGGTATCCCATCACGTATACATGCAGCACCCATCCCGTGTGTGTACATAGCATGCATGTGCTATACCTGTGTCCACAATTATCTGCTACAGGAACAGACACTGCAATCAGACATGGAAAGCCATGTGACACACAGATAACACACGCAGCCATGGTATGTATACCAGTGTGTGGTGGGGCACAGGACACTGCAGAGCTTATAATACTTGCACAGAAATGCTGTGTCCTTGTACACAGTGTGTTCCAGGGTGTAGGCAATCACTGAACATGTACACACATGCACCACAGCCATGTACACTGTCATCAACTATGTCTGTCTACACTCACACTGCATGGACTTGAGCAACACTTATTCTGCATGCTGACACGTGTGCGTGACTGTTTGCCTTGTGATACTGTCACCCACCTTCAACCAGTATTGAGTATGATTTGGATTTCTGTTGTGTGTGTGTATCTGCTGTAGTGAGGAGTGTGCATGTGTTCCTTTATGCATGTGTGCATGTGTTCATGTGTGCATGTGTTCATGTGTGCATGTGTGCATGTGTTCATGTGTGCATGTGTTCCTGTGTGCATGTGTTCATGTGTTCAAGTGTGCATATGTGCATGTATGCATGTGTTCATGTGTGCATGTGTGCATGTGTTCATGTGTGCATGTGTTCCTGTGTGCATGTGTGCATGTGTAGACCATAACATGTGTTTCCTGTCTTCCTCTCACAGGTGTTGAGGTAGGGCTTGGCGAAAGCAGCAGGCGACCTGAAGCCACTGCCACAGATAGTGGTGATGATGTAACATGTATTTTGGCACAGGGAGATTTGACAGGGTCTGTCATTGGTCCACCAATCGACAGTACACAGCGTTCAACCCCACCTATGCGCACACTCATACTGCCATTACATCCCTCACCACCAATGGCCATAGGTGAGGGACAACATATAGTTGGCATTGACCAGGAGAGTGTGGTACCCATGGCACGTGCATCCCCTCACAGCAGCCATAGCCATAGACCCACAATGGTGCAACATAGGCGGAGGTCCAGGGGTTCTCAGGGGAGCATCACTGACCGTATTGCCCCTGGCAGGTGTGCCCTCACAGGTCTTACAATGACCACTATGTTCCGGGCTCTAATGCAGGCTCAGGCACGTATGGAACGGTACACTAGGCAGGGACTTAGGGTGCAGAGGGCACATAACGCCGCTATCAATGACAGCATCCGTGACCTTGCCAGTGCCATCCGGACATACACCGAGGTCATTGATAGACATTGGGTGGAGACAATAGATGCCCTCCACAACATGTCTTCCTCAAGCCAGGACCATGCGGGACGGTTGCGACGTTGATGCGGATGCATGCCAGCAACAGCAACAGCTGGCAGTGGTCGCAGATGGCCCACAGCTCACAGCCGCTCCCATAGTGGCAGTACCAGCCCCAACAATGCACATTAAGCAAACAACTAGGGCTCACACATACACACACACATTACATCAACATTGGCCCATGCTGTACTGTTGTCCCACACACACACACACACACACACACACACACACACACACACACAGACATGCCAATTGGATGGGTCATTGTCAGGCTCTGGCAAACAACAAAACACCCTGTGCATATGATGATACCTGTGCCGCCTCCTGTCATCTGCATTATCGATGGAGGGACAGGCTAACATGGTGCTGATGTACAGGGTGACACTATAGCAATGTAGCAATAATAGCGAGTTGTCAACATGGAAGTCTAACTACATCCTTGTAGGTATATCTGAGCAGACATTATGCATCAAAGCTCTGTTTGTCAATATAGCATTGTTTACACCAGTGTTAGGTCTGAGTATGTATTATCCACCCATGTGCCACTTGGCTGATGTGTGATGTGTTGCCAGCATGTGTTAACGAGTGGACACTACATGTGTGATGTGTGCTGTACAGATTAGCAAGTGTATATCTGTGAACATGGTGGGTGTGCACTGTCTGGATGTATGTGCATAGTGGACACATGGAATGTGTGGCATACCCTGTCGTACACATTATTAACATCCCATTGCATCTTTCAATGGCCAGTATGCATTCTACTACAGTTATCTACTAACATGGGTAGACGTGTGTATGACATTGGTTGACACTATGCTGTGGGTGATACCTTTAATATCAGTCAATGATTTGCAGTCTGGTAGTATACACAACCTCAACAGTATGACTATAAGCAATCATTGGATGATGTCCTGACAATTAACACACAGTAGCGGGGAACCCAGTATCAATTGGATCCTTCCGGTGCTGCATTATAACACTAACCGGTGGTGATGACTGCCACCCATTACTATGACCACACCTGTGTGTCATATAGCCCCCTTAGGTACATGCAGACACACTAGGGATGTGTCCATCCAAATCTGGGAATGCATGGAATGGCATACAATGCATTCCCTGGATTGGACGCATATCCTATACAAGGGTATCATACAGACAGATACCTGTTGTGTGATACATGCTGTATAGCAGTAAGCTGACTATGGCATAGTCATCCTCATGTACTATACATAGTATCCCGTAAGTACCACACCGGTGGTAGCCCTCAACATGTATGTCGGGTACCATTGTGTGCATACAGACCCATGTTATGTCATGTGTCCCTTCATATCCACATATCCATAGGTATTGTGGAGTCCCAAGGTGTATCACAGACATTAGAGGCCTGAATGCATATCCACAAGGCAGTCATACACCTATAAAGACTGTCCATTCTTGGCAGACTTTGTTGTGTATGACCATGTCTGACATATACCCCAGCCATATACCCTCACTCACACTACTCTTCAGTAACTGTCATGGGTGTGTGTGCCACAGATGACCTTGGTCACAGAACACGACAGTGGATGGCCATGTCACATACATACATATGTGACCTATGATCTGAGTAGCAGCAGCACAACCTGTCAATGGAATCAAATGTATTCATGTACTATGCAGGCTTCACACCTATGTGCTGACTGAGGGGACATGTACACATATATATTTGCCACGCAGATGCCTGATGTCTGCCATGCACTTACTGTTGTCATCATACTATGTCATACCATAGTAAAAGCAAAACTCACACACTGTTTACCAACAGTGACACACACACACAGTCAGCATTTGCAGGATTCAAACCCCTACCTAACAAAGTTATGATAGCAGAGAGTGATGCATTAACATGGTGCGCTATTTGCTTTACTGGCTGGTTTACTTTCTCCTGCTGTATTTGTAGGATGGTGACATTGTCAGACTTTCCAAAGAGGAATGAACCTTCTTTACTGGGTTTTCCCAGTCTCCAAATAAGAACACCTCTCAAAGGAAACTGCACACATACAGATACCTGATGTCTGCAATGCACTTACTGTTGTCATCATATTATGTCATACCATAGTAAAAGCAAAACCCACACCCTGTTGACCAACAGTGACACACACACACAGTCAGCATGTGCAGGATTCAAACCCCCTACCTAACAATGTTATGATATTTGAAAGTGACACATTAACACGGTGCACAATTTGCTTTACTGGCTGGTTTGCCTTCTCCTGCTGTATTTGTAGGATGGTGACATCATCAGACTTTCCAAAGAGGAATGTACCTCCTTTACTGGGTTTTCCCAGTCTCCAAAAAAGAACACCTCTCAAAGGAAACTGCACACATACACACACCCCTAGGATGGTGACATCATCAGACTTTCCAAAGAGGAATGTACC
This sequence comes from Protopterus annectens, assembly GCF_019279795.1. NCBI lineage: Eukaryota > Metazoa > Chordata > Ceratodontiformes > Protopteridae > Protopterus > Protopterus annectens. The sequence continues at coordinate 813,966,324 of NC_056732.1, forward strand.
TCCTTTACTGTGTTTTCCCAGTCTCCAAAAAAGAACACCTCTCAAAGGAAATTGCACACATACACACACCCACACCCACTTTGCAGGATTCAAACCCCTACCTAACTATGTTATGATACTGGAAAGAGATGCATTAACATGGCCCGCTATTTGCTTTAGTGGCTAATTTCCCTTCTCCTGCTGTATTTCTAGGATGGTGACATCATCAGTCTTTCCAAAGAGGAATGTATATCTTCTAGTGTGTTTTCCCAGTCTCCAAAAAGTGCACTCCTTTCAAAGACAATTGCACACATACACACCGACCCCCACACACAAAGTCAGCATTTGCAGGATTCAAACTCCTACTTACCTATGTTATGATACTAGAGTGAGACGCATTAGCAAGGCACACTATTTGTTATACTGGCTGGTTTCTCTTCCCCTGCTGTATTTCTAGGATGGTGACATCATCAGTCTTTCCAAAGAGGAATGTATATCTTCTAGTGTGGTTTCCCAGTCTCCAAAAAGGGCACTCTTTTCAAAGACAATTGCACACATACACACAGTCAGCGTTTGCAGGATTCAAAGCCCTACCTACTTATGTTATAATACTAGAGTGAGACAGACTAGCATGGCACGCTATTTGTTATATTGGCTGGCTTTCTTCTCCTGCTGTATTTCTAGAATGGTGACATCATCAGTCTTTCCAAGAGGAATGTACATCGTCTAGTGTGTTTTCCCAGTCTCCAAAATGGGCACTTCTTTCAAAGACAATTGCACACACACACTCACTGTTTGCGGGATTCAATCCCCTACCTTACTATGTTATGATATTAGAGAGAGAGAGATGCACTAACACGGTGCACTATTTGCTTTACTAGCTAGTTCCCCTTCTCCTGCTGTATTTATAGGATGGTGATATAATCACACTGGACATGGTGATGTGTGTACACTTTGTTTTATGCCATTCCAGGAATGGTCCATGTGGGTCAGCAGATGTCAACAGCTTGAATATGACCTCAGTATCCTTACCTTGTGTGATCTATCTGTGGACACATTGACATTCCGTCATATGTCAACACATATTTATGCACAGCTTCTTGGTTTTGTGGATACTACATGTGTCTGGGATGTTGATAAAGGGCTATACAAAGTCTATGTGACACATGTGTAGATGTGTTCATTGATGTATGTCCTGGGTGGCTGCCTTGCAAACAGTCTAGCTTGTTTGGGCAACCATGATCCGCACATGAACATACCACAGTTGGTAGGGTTGTGTGTGTTTCAGCTTCCAATAGCTCTGTTTATGACTGCAACCATGATGGACTCCATGACCTTGCAGATCAGACATCATAGGCATACTGGACTTGACTTCCCATGGTGTGTTGTGCACCAACACTTGTGGGGAGTGCCATATGTAGCTGTGACACATTCAACGGTTCCACATCCTGTGTAGGGGGTGCGGCTCAGCTAACTGTTCAGGTGCATGATCTGTTTGTTCTGTAGTTTGTGCATGACACATATTGTGAATCAATGTATTCCACCTGCTGCCATGCTTTTGGCAGTGAGGGTAGCTGCTCATCCATTCTACATGTGATATCTCCTGGTATGATGATGTGGACTATTGTAGCCTGATCACAAAGGATCAGTAGGGTGTTAAGCATGTAAAAGAGTATAACAGGGATTAGTGCTCATGTTCGTTAGTGTGTACATGAGGCATGGATTGTGCTCTCCCAAATAACAACAAGACCCACTACTACAATGGCAGGGAACCTGTCTGGTAGACCCCAGCCATTAATAAGCTGTACAACATCAAGGGGATGCTACTACATGATAGAGCACAATCCCAGACAGGGAAGGCATCTGTGATCTGTACTAGCAGACAGCTACAATCACTCATGGACTTTTCTAAGGGCCACTTCTACCAGACAATTGCACCTGACACGTAGGACAATCACACAGCCTTCTTCAGTTATGTCAGGAACCTGGGTGGACACTCACTGATATGCTGTGAGTTACTGCATACTGTCTAAACCTATCCTGAACCCACTGGCATTGCCTACATCCTGGCAAACAGGTTCAGTGCAGATGTCTCCCACCCAACACCCTAAGGAGCAGCTATCCATCCCAACAGAGTATAAACTCCCTGGCATCACACAGTAACAGGTGAGTGCTGCCCTCCCCACAGCGTACATCACAGTATCAATGTGACCAGATGGTGTCCCAGCCTGCATCATACACGAGCATCATGACAAACGCATCCCTCACATTACATCACTGTTCAGTATTGGAGTTACCACAGGATATGTACCCAAGGCATGGCATACTGCAACAGTGGTCTTGCTCCACAGAGTTGGTGCCACAATGGACCACAGACAATATTGCCCTATAAGCCTATGTGGCCTGTTCTGCAAAGCTATGGAGCATATTGAAATAGGACTCCTACACATAGACATCAGGAACCTACAGACACTGTGTCTTACTCATTTCAGCATTGATGTGGCCAGATCTTGCCTCTTGAACCTGTAGGTATTCTTTAAATGGCTAACAGGTCCATCGACATAGGGACGGCTATCCACACAGCCTACCTGAACCTTGCAAAACCATTCAACACAATAACCCACTGGGCAATTATGCATAGGCTCACCAGCGTCAATTTGGACACATATCTCACACAATGGATTGATACCTAGATCAGGGATAGCACCCACATGGTGAGGATTGCAGGTGCCATGTCTGACTATACACCAGTTACACATGGCATCACACACAGCTTGGTCCTGGGATCTCTTTTGTTCAGTATATATTTGTCTTACGTACAGGCTATCACGGGGGGAATATGGCTGATCATGTTTGCACTTGACTGCAAACTGGGTGCCATTATCAACTCTCCAGCCGCCACATGCATACTCAATCAGGGTCTCACAGAGATGGATGAGTGGTGCCTGAGCCATGGCCTACAACTTAATGCCATTAGTTGCATAGTCATCCCCTTTGGGAGTAACAACATGCCCACACATTTTCACATAGGTAGTACTCCATTACATACGGTAGGGGTTGTTAGGGGTTTGGGGACATCACTTGTTCGTACTGTCGCCTTTAACATTCACATTGCCAAAGTGGTTGGACACACCTGCTATGTGTGCCACCTTTTCCCATATGGTTTCACATCTAGATCGAGTGAGGTCATTGTGCTCCTATACTTATCACATCCATGCTTGGTTACAATGCCTCATTTGGGGTGTACCTTACCTGACAACTGCAGCAACTGTACTGGCCACGGACGGTCCTTACCAAGTAGATCTAGGGACTCACACAGATGCCCTGTATAGTTCAGATGCAGTAACTCCAGCTCTACTCAGTCGCTTACCACCTACTCAGATATGATGTGTGCCTGTTGTTTACAGCTATACCCAAACCAGTATTACTGGACATGCTCCACCTCAGGATATCCAACTCCCTTGGAGCTGCACACTGCAGGGATGTATACCTCAGCACAGATGTTAACAGGACATTGTGGAGGGACAGGTTCTTATCCCAGAGGCTCCACTCACAACAGAATGTAATCCCAGTTTCACGTAGGCAGAGCCACCCACTGTCCACCTACTGGAGACATCTTGATGACTGTATGGGTGATTGTATATTTACCCCTGGGATATCCTCTGTGTCCCTGCTAGACAGAGGCACACTAGCATAAACATACATGGGATATCATGTGTGACCTACTATTCACACACACAGTGTAGTAATGTGACAGGGTTGCGAATGCCAAACACACTCTCGCTAGGTTTGTACATGCCCTAGGGCAGATAGCCTAGTATCGACCTCTGAACCTATAACATAATTTCATGATGCACAATGTTTATTGCTGATACTGTTTGCAGGTCTTTATCATCTTTGCTTTACCAGTTTCCATGAAGAACTTCAGTATCTGCAGAACATATTTGATTATGTTAGGGTTCCACTATATTATAGATGTGTCTGTTGTCATATAACTGTGTGCACAGGGCGGATTGCTGTATAGTGACAGGTTCCTGGGTTAACACATGCAACTGCCAGATATGCATGGCCCACTGCTGTACTCAGACATAGCCTAAGTGTGTGAGCATGCCCAGTTCTGACATTACATGTTTTGTTTCCTGACATTTGTCTCATTTATTCGTGTGTGAGCATGCCCAGTGTGAACCTTCAGTATGTTGCTATCTGAGGTCCACTATATTTGCTGATGTGTGCGAACATGACCAATATTAACATTTATACTGTGTGTGTTGGAAGTCAGGTTCTGCTCTCACTGCAGGACTCACCTTTGTGTCATAACTCAACAAGGATTATGCTGTGCCTGCAGTGTTTCCATGGAATACTTTGCATAGACTTATCAACATTCCGTCATACAGGTGGACCACTGCAATACTGTCATGGTTTAGTGGTTCAGTACTTTGACTATAGTGCACAGTATTCTGGGTTTGAGGCCCATCACTGCATTAAATTTTCATACTGAGCAGACCAGACTGCTTAAGAGCCTGTTAAGCAAATATGAGCTTGTTGGCTTTTGTTCAGCTACGCCCTACTTAGACCAGGCTTGTCCGACATTGCTCAATATTCACCAACATTGCTGGACATTGCCCAATATTACTGAACATTGACCACAGTTGTGCTAGTTGGTGTGTGCGATTTTGTTTGCATATACTACATGGTGGTAATTGCTGTTTAACACTGCTTTATATTGCTTAACACATGGCATTCATGCCTTAGGTGGTGCTGCAGGGCTGCCTATGTCGGATGCACATACTACACTCCCTGCACATGTTTGGAAGCAGGTAGTGTCAACGTAGGCATCCTTTTTACTTTATGTGCGAGTTTGAGAGGGGTATCATTTCCAGTGTTCCTACTGAGCCAGTGTATGTGCTATGCGTTGCCTCTTTGCCAAGGCCAAAGCATACTGGGCATGCCTCCTTCTGCCTACTGGGGCAGGCTCAGGTTGTTCCTCCTCCGAGTCATGCTCTGCCTGTGATGGCCTTGGAAATTGTGGGGGGCTGTTTGGCCCTGGCCTATGCTGGTCCTGCTGCAGCTGTTTTTGCAGGATCATATTATGTAGCATAGCACATACCATGACAATTTGGGTACATGTAGTTGGTGAATACTGCAAGGCTCCACCAGATGTGTCCAGGCACCGGAACTGTGACTTGAGAAGCCCAAACACACACTCTATTACATTACGTGTTTGTGCGTGTGCCTCATTATGGTGTTCCTGTTCAGGTGTGTGTGCATTTCTGATGGGTGTCATCAGCCATGGCTCCAGTGCATAGCCAGCATCCCCCACTAGGTGACCATGTGGGATGTCCCCATTGGCAAATGTCTGGTACAGCTGCGTCAGATGCCAGATATGGGAATCATGGTAGCTTCCAGGGCAGCCTGCATACACATTCAGTATTATGCCCTGGGCATCACACACAACCTGGCAGTTGATGGAGGAGAAGCCCTTGCGGTTGAAGTAGACCCTACCCCGCTCGCCGGATGGTGCTTTGATGCATATGTGCGTGCAGTCTATTGCACCCACTACCTCAGGGTATTCCGCTATTTGCTGGAAGAGATGCATATTGCTGGCCAATACCTCACAGGAATGGGGGAAATATACATGATCACCGACGTGTGCTGACATGGCATCCAGGAACTGGTGTAGTACCATGGATGCTAATGCCTGTGATATCCCCATCATATCACCAGTTGGTCTCTGGAAGGTACCTGTTGCTAATATTCTTAGGCCAACACATACCTTGGTTTCCACTGGGATGGGTTCTCCTCTGTTGGTTGTGTGTGTGAGGCGTGGCCTGCACAGCTCAACAATTTGCTGCAGGAGGTCTCTGTCCACTCTATAGTGCTCCACTATCTCCAGCTCATGTAGCCCCTGGTAGGTTACCCTGGGCCTGTACACTCTTCTCCGTCTCCTCACTGTGGGTTGTCCAGCAGCATTTCCGTTGTCACCACCCTCAGCATGTTGCATATGTTGCCTTATAACAGCAATGGCAGCCCCTAACATTTCTTTGTCTCAGTAAACTTTTTCAGTTTTCACTTCTATTAGCTTACTGCAGTGTCTGTTGTGAGAAACATAATGGACTGTTGTTGGCAGAGTTTTAAGTGCTAGGCTGGGCTGGGTTAGTGTACTGCCTGTGTAATTGCCTGATTCTGATTGTTTTCACCTGCTAGCTCTGCTAGTACTCCCTGGTAGCTTCCTACTATTTGTTGTGCTTCCTTTTCCTTTCTGTTTCCTCGGGGGGGGGGGGGGAGCGCCGCACACACAAGCGCAAACATGCTCACAGCAGCTAACACGCGTGCACATATGATTACACGGATGAAACGTTGCTTATTCGGGTTACCACGTGCTCACACCAGCGCAAACACGCTTTCAACTCTTTAAACAGCCTTATACATGCTTACTCTGGCTTAAACGTGCACACTCATGCTTACATGCGCGCACTCTGTCTTACTCACGTTTACACGAGTGCACACACGCGCATGCATGCTCAGCAAGAAACTTTGGTGGCATCCACAGTATGCACCTTCCATTTCTTGGCTTTCCTGTTGACACACCTCTTTCCATGATGTCTAACTGACAGCGGACACATGCCACTCTGCTCCAATGAGCTTCACTTCTTTCGAACATACCACCCTCGTGATGTCACCTATCTTCTACTCTGTTACTCCCCATATACTACTCCTACACTCCACTGACTGTGCTCATTTGCTATGTAAACTAGCGATTCACTATCCTAACAATCACTTATATAGGATTGCCTACTAATGCTTGGTTACTTGTCTTAGACTGGGCTTCCCCCCTTAGCAACCTCTACTTGGTGGCCATGTTGTCTTCAGTCTGCCATTCCCTTGCATTGTACATTAACAATTTCTATAAAATCCACATTTGTGGGTTATAATTTTTAGTGTTCTGGTTTTTAGAGCGCAACCCGTTTGAGCTGTGCTGCGCTACGCTTAAACATCGGAAATCAGCATAAAAAACAATATTTTTATTTTAATTTTGCATCAGGGAACATTTCCAATGGCCATATATTTGGCCATTGGCATGCTTCCTGCACTGGATGCAACCTTTATTTGGAGCTGTCACGGCTCCGTTTTGCTATTTGCAGAATGGCACTCAGTTGTCAACTGAGTACATTTCTGCAAATAACACTGCTCTTATTCGGACAGGTTCAGGTTTCCTGAATCGCAAATCTACCTCATTTGCATGCCTTTCGCCTGAAATTGAGGTGATTTGCATGTCCCAGCCCTGTCCGTATAAGAGCCGTTTTAGGAGCTCTCTTACACGCCCCTACAGGCTGTTCCTGGATCACTAGTCGGACATGATGTCTGCATGGAGTCTTACTCTACTCTTAGACTCCGTGCAAGCCATCGTGAATCCGGCCCAATGTTGTGATGTCTCTTCAATATTGCAACTATTACACATTGATTACACTGGAATTTTATATTTCATGTTACTTTTTAATAGCAGTGTGTTCAGTAATAAATACCACAGGAAATCATTGTCTTTACAAAAGGATTAAAACCTTCCCTGTCTTTTCCTTATTGCT